>NC_136500.1:88587255-88774755 GCF_053919585.1 Euprymna scolopes
TTTTTTTTATATATATATACATATTTTTTATATATATATATACATATTTTTATATATATATATATATACATATTTTTATATATATATATATATGTACATATTTTTTTTTATATATATATATATATATACATATTTGTTATATATATATATATACATATTTTTTATATATATATACATATTTTTTGTATATATATATACATTTTTTGTATATATATACATTTTATATATATATATATATTTTATATATATATATATATATATTTTTTTATATATATATATATATACATTTCTTGTATATATATACATTTTTTATATATATATATATATTTTATATATATATATACATTTTATATATATATATACATATTTTATATATATATACATATTTTATATGTATATACATATTTTATATGTATATACATATTTTATATATGTATACATATTTTATATATATATATACATATTTTATATATATATACATATTTTATATATGTATACATATTTTATATATATATATACATATTTTATATATATGTATATACATATTTTATATATATATACATATTTTATATATATATACATATTGTATATGTATATACATATTTTATATATGTATACATATTTTATATATATATACATATTTTATATATATGTATATACATATTTTATATATATATACATATTTTATATATATATATATAATATATATATATATACATATTTTATATATATATACATATTTTATATATATATACATATGTTATATATATATACATATTTTATATATATATACATATTTTATATATATATATATATATATATATATACATATTTTATATATATATACATATTTTATATATATATACATATTTTATATATATATACATATTTTATATATATATACATATTTTATATATATACATATTTTATATATATATACATATTTTATATATATATACATATTTTATATATATATATACATATTTGTATATATATACATATTTTATATATATATATACATATTTTATATATATATACATATTTTATATATATATACATATTTTATGTATATATATATATACATATGTTATATATATACATATTTTATATATATACAAATTTTATATATATATACATATTTTATATATATACATATACATGTTTTATATATATATATACATATTTTATATATATATACATATTTTATATATATATACATATTTTTATATATACACATGTTTTTATCTATATATACATATTTTTATCTATCTATACATATTTTGATCGATCTATATATTTTTATCTATATATACATATTTTATATATTCATATATACATATTTTATACATTCATATATACATATTTTATATATTCATATTTTATATATTCATATATACATATTTTATATATTCATATATACATATTTTATATATTCATATATACATATTTTATATATTCATATATACATATATACATATTTTATACATACATATATACATATTTTATATATATATATATACATATTTTATATATATATATATACATATTTTTATGCATACATACATATTTTTTGTACATACATATATACATATTTTATATATACATTTTTTATATATATATACATTTTATATATACATATATACATATTTTATATATACATATATACATATTTTATATCTACATATTTTATATATACATATATACATATATACATATTTTATATATACATATATACATATTTTATATATACTTGTATACATATTATACATATATACATGTTTTATATATACATATATACATATTTTATATATACTTATATACATATTTTATATATACTTATATACATTGTTTATATATACGTATTTCGCATAATTACATATATACATATTTCACATTTATATACGCATATATACATAAATACAGCACATATATTTATTTATATTGTATAATGTTTAATGTACACAAATATTATTTGCCTAAACATATGCAGATATATTGCGAACATATCCGTGTACTCCGGATCCTTATGATTACTGAATGAATTAGTGCTATTTCCATGGACTTATCAAAATTAAGAAAATTTTTTGACATATAATAGTGATAGAATGACCTAAAACAAAGGGGGAGGAGGGAGTGACTAAAGAAATCTGATGCTAAATCATGACTGATAAGCGACTAAATAAATACATATATACTTATCTTTATCCACTCAGGTTTCTTCCTTTTATTTAGTAGACATTTTTCTTTCTCTTTTCTTAAATTGTACACTTCAATGAGAATTTTTTGCTCCATTATTTGGAATTAAAAGAAAAATGGCCGCCACTTACGTCAACGACTTGTCTCTTTTTATGAGGAGGCACTTCAATTACACCGATTGTTCTAAGTGCAATATAAGATAAAAATATGGCGAAAAAATACTGCTTCCGGTCTATCAATCAAATATTGATTACTTGAGTTGAGAATTTTTTTCCTTCTGCTTTTTACTTATTATGGATGTTCAAATGGCCAACTTACTTTTCCTTTAAAAAAAAGTAGCACTTTTACAATGTACTATTTAATGCTAGTTTTTATTGCTCTGTTTTTGAATAGTTTTTTTTGTAATTTTTGCTTTAATGGGTTTCCATATATGAATATAATCTACTCAAGCGCCTCGAATGGATAATTTAAAGCAGATAAGAGTTTTTATTTGCCTCATCTTCTCTGAAAATCCAACGCACTAAAAGAAGCATACTCTGGCCTACAAAAAAATCCCTGAGCAGACCCATTCTCAGCATCCTCCGGTAAGAGTACCTTGTACAATTAGATATAAATTAAAACCTTAAATAAAAAAGGTCAAGCCTGGGAAAATGGACTTCCTAGGACTGAACATAACTATACCTCTGCCCGACAGTAATGAAGTCACTGTTAGTGTGATTGTTGTGGACGTATCCACGGCTCCTACAAACAACACCTACTCAAGCTGTGCCAGATGAGATTAACCCAGGGCGGATGAAAAATCAAAGAGGGACAGAAGTTATGCCACGCTTTTGGTTCAGGCATCGCTGGATAGCCCTGCTAGTTGCTTAGAAATACAACTTGTGTTGACACTTTTGCACCCTCGACAGTAATGGAATTGGTGACAAACACCGATGTAATTGTATTAGCAGAGGACTAAAATTGTTCAAAAGAGGAGAAGGATGTTGTAGTTTGCTTGAAGCGTAGTTTGAAAGGAGTTGTGTTTGAAGGCTATATCAATGCAGTTTTTAGGAAATACTGGGGATACGAGTTAGCATATAAAAGAATAATGACAAAATTAGAAGAAATTTTAAATTATAATACGTTTACCAACATAATGTATTGTACAAGATGGTAGGTGTTGATGTCCCTAATTTTAGAGAGTAGCATCTTTCTTCAGAGGAGAATATTAAAAAGAACTTATATTCGATGAGGCTTTTCTTTTGCCTGTTTTATATTTTTATTTATTTCTTTATTTTCGGAAGTCAGTGTCGCAGACTGTCAAATCAATTTCCAGGATATGAGTTTTGATGGTCGTGTCCACTGTGTTTCCTACGAACTGCATTGATATAGCCTTCAAACAGAACTCTGTTCAAAACATGCTGTTCTTCTCGACAGATTTTGTTTCAACTGATCACCACGGAGACAAATGGGATAAGCTTCTTCATGCAAGACAGCCTCAACAGCCGTGGCTGCTTAATGACTCTCCAAACTGAGGACCATTGTAAACTGACTCGGCATTATAAACACCCCTCCATCACCACTATGCAAGGAAATGCCTCCAGCCTGCTCTCAGCTCGCCAAGTGAGCAAGACATGCAATGAAACTTCCTGATATTTGCATATCGGTTTTGCAAAAAGACACTTTATTAAGTAACTATTATTTGTTGCTTGTATTATTAGGAATCTTTGAGCTACTGTTCTCATCTTGAGTATAATTTTCACAACGTTTTGGTCAATGTAACCTCCAACATTCTTCTCCTGAAAGCTGAAGGTTCAATCCTCAGTGTCGATGCCCCAAAAATACAATTGCGAATTACTTAGAACCTCTAACTTGTCATGGCTGATGGAACAAGAGCATGCTACCCCTGTTAAGTAAATAAATGGTTCTGTTCGAAATTCCATCCAGATACTTGAGTTCGACAAGATACACCTGAAGAAAGTCAGAAGTTACATCAGCCGAAACGTTGCAAAAATGACACTCAAGATGAGAAGAGAAACCCGAGGATTCCAAATAACATGAATATTCAATCCTTACCTTGTAACAGAGCGTGGAATCACGTATGCAAATGCTGAGCAATGTAAGAAAGAAGAAAGACTATAAAAAGGAGAGAGAGTGTGTTAGAGAGAATGATCACGTTAGAAACGTGAGTGACGTTACAGCTGTAATAAGAAGTCATGCGTGGCAGGAGAATTAGGAAATAAATGTCGTTTCAAAAAGAAATAAAAGTGGAGTTGAGTTATCACTTGTCCCATGTTCTTTGCGACTAGGTCTATGTGTGTTAACGCATGTACTAGGTTCCCATTTCCAAAATTCAGAAACGTAATATTATTTGTTGTCGTTGAATAAATCTTTGAATTAATAGAAATAAATTAAAAAGAAAATGAAACTTACTTTGGTATGGATGCTTTGCAGGGCTTTCCCACTGTATGTAAGCTTTGGTGTCAGAAAATAACACTTCCAACTTGTAAGGTTCGCTTCTTGGAGCTAAAAAAAGATAAAACCATGAAATTATTACACACACACAAAAAAAAAAAACATTAAAATATATTCACCAAATACATACATTACATTTCTCTTAGCCTGTCTTTCTGCTCTACATTTTCTCGAAAACTACTGGGTCGATCTGGTTGAAATTTTGTATTGACTTTTATTATGATAAGGTGCAGCAACTAATCATTATGGTATCAATTCAATGCACAGTTAGTGATTTATAAAGATTAGTCACTGCAATACCACATTTACTCTTGAAGTTTTCTCGGGAACTACTGTATTGGTCTGACTTTAATTTTGCATGGAATTTTCTAATGATAAGGTGCAGCGAACGAAGTATTATGGTATTCGTTCGATGAACAGTCAGGGGTTAATAGGGATTAATAGGGATTGATATTTAATGCAAAAATGAGCCCAAATTTAACCATATTCAACCATCAGTTTAGCATAAAGCATTCCTTCTAAGTCAACAGGCTATAAATTTTACCCATTTTTAACGTTTTTCTTTTCATATTTCTTTGTTGTATGCCTAAGCCTGACATTTAAGATAAAGATATTAATTAAATCCACCCTGTTCTCCAATTGTATTACCCAGGTAACAACACTTTTGAACAACCCCAAATAAATATATAATATGTACATTATAAATATAATTTTGTTTGCATATTTTGTAAGATTATGCAAAAAAGAAACAAAATTTTAATTCCAAGGGAAGCAACTCCATCCACTCCTAATTCTTGCAATCACACTTACACCTGCTCCTCCCTGTGCTCCAAATATCTCACCAAAATAGCAAAACTGACGTCGTATATTACTTACCTGGAGTGGGCTGGGCAGACGGATGGAGAAGGTTGAATGAGCCAAAGTGGTTTTCTTCAAAGTGGATCTTGTTATGGTGGTATTTTTCACCGTATTTGTCATAAACTTCATGAAGTACCTTGTTGCCATCTGTCCAATAAAAGGAGCCGTTATAACGGACCATGCTTTTGATAGCATGAAAGTTAGGCTTGACGACCTTTTCACGAATGTTGCTCTTTTGTTTTCCATCAATGAAGCTCGACATAACGGTGTTGAGCGAATCATTCGGAAAGTAGAGCTGGACATTCTGGAAATCTATAGCGAAGGCTTGTTGGTGGTTTGCAACGATCTGGATTGGTCGCCGCCTCCGGCTGTATAAACCCAAATCAACACGGTAAATTCCACTTCCGGGCTGAACGTAAAACAAATAGCTGAAATGAGATGCAAAAGACGACAGTTATGTATTCGGAAAAACTAGATGTTTGTTATGTTCTGGATTTTTGAGATGAGGATTGGTTATTCGTATTATTTGGATTCATCGGACTACTGTTCTCATTTTGAGTGTGATTTTTTAAATTCATACTAGAACTGTCCGCAAGGACTTGTGGTACAGTGATTAGAGTTCTTGGAAAAATCAATTGTAAAAAGTGATATTCTCCTGACGGTTGAAGGTTCAATTCTTAGTATGGACAATTGAAAAATACAATTGCGAATTACTTAGGACTTCTATCCAATCATGGCTGACAAAAAAAGAGCATGCTATCCCCGTGAAGTAAATAAAGGGTTCCGTTCGAAATTCCACCCAAATTCTCGAGTTCGGCAAGGTACACCTGAAGACGGTCGAGGGTTACATTGGCTGAAACGTTGCGAAAATAACACTCAAGATGAGAAGAATAGTGTGAAGAATCCAAATAATACGGACGTTTGTTGGAGTAAAGTGCACTAAATTAGTTATAAAAGAAAAAAAAAGAAAGAAATAAACAAAAACAAATGGATTCAACATACAGAGTTAAAATACCAACAGTGGACATTTGCAGTCATGACGCAATCTCTATTGTCCTGAGACGTTTAACTAGCAGATGCCAATCAAGGACCCATTCTCGACAAACCGTTCTATTTTAGTGGAATTTTAGTTGTTAGGCCAGGGTATTAGTCCCAGATACTCCTAGAAGATCCACCCCCCAGTTCCTTCTTTCTCTCTTTGGGAGGAGTTAGTTTATTGCTAATTGCCTGAGGCAGCCCCGACCAAGGAATGCAGACTGAGTTGCTCGGGCAAGTTTTAATAGGCCAAAGTGTTCTTCCTTTATGTAACAGAGCATGTATGGCGGCTATATGCATATACCAAACTGTGAGCGAAATTACGTCACTGTAAGGCGAAAGAAAAAGACCATAAAAAGGAGAGAGTATACGCTAGAGTAGACAATCACATTAGAGATGTAGGTGACGTCACGGCTGTAACGAGAAGTCACACATGACAGGAGACCGAGGAAATAAATGTCGTTTTTACAAAAATAAGGAGTCGAGTTATTACTTGTTCTATGTTCCTTGAAACGTAGACAATCTACAACGTGTGGGTCTCGTGTTTAAACGTGTGCTACATTACATTTAAGGGCGTTGGCTTCCCCACCACCTTCTGGCCTTGTGCCACATTTCCATGCGATGGGATCAAATACCCAATAGCTGTTGTACTACAGGTCTTAGGAAAGTCAAAAATCTATCATTATTATTATTATTATATAAGGGAGGTGGGAGGGGGGATTAATTTATTTAATTGTTATTGGAAATTGTTCGAAAAACAGCATCTAAATTATGTCAGTCTGTCTGTCTGTACCTCTTTTCTTTCTATTATATTGAACCAGTTGCCAGAGAGAGAGAGAGAGAGAGAAAGAGAGAGAGAGAGAGAGAGAGAGAGAGAGAGAGAGAGAGATGGGAGGGAGGCATCGATTAAAGGGAGGGGTGTATGCAAAAAGTAACCTTATTGAGAATAGTAGAGAGAGATTTTTTTTCTTTCTTTTTTGTAAAAAAGATGCTACACACTTGTTTTATTAACTCTTCTGTTACCCGTGCTCCGGACAACGCCGGGTATCCTTGCTAGTGATTCATAAAAAGAAAACTTCTTGGACTGATTACAAAGTCAGGAAGAATCTGCTTCACCATAAATTCGGTATGGTCTATGCGCACATTGGACAACAAAACCACGTAACGATCCGTTCGTACCAATGTCGCTGCAAAAACAAATGCGCGACTCCAGTGAGATGAGCAGAAAATCTTGAAAACATGGAACTTACCCGTTGATAGGATCAACATGGAGATCTTCGGGTCTTGAAGGAAGGCCATCCAGGAAAACCGAGCAATTATTATCCTGGGGCAACAGACACTGAAAAATCTGTAAAAAAAATATTTAAAATATTTCAATCATTCACAGACTGGCATTGCAGTAGTTCTAATTCAGAACTTTTATTTTTTTGATAAAAGAAAAGAACAAAAATTTTGACTTCCGCTTTCTCGTTACCAGAAGTCATGCCGGTGTATCTCAAGGAAACGTACCGTCTGATTAATGTTTACATAATTCCAGTTTAAGTTTTAAAAAACTTTACATATGTTCTTATGGCATCTTTTCATTTTGGGCGGCATTCTTTCAGTTTATTTTCTTTTTGAAAAAGAGATTTTATTCTCGAAATTATCACAGACATTTACCATCCCGGTAATATTAAACAGTAAACTCATATTTACTGGTTTTTATATGTGAATGATTTAGAAAAATAGGTATACGAAGATATATAATCTTAATAAGGTCTTTGTTCGTTTTTGTTCATACGTCATGTCACTTCACCCCATCAGTATTCTACATTGCTAACAGCCTTCTTACACACTTACATATTTGTTAACCGGCAATGCTTCAAAAATAATTACATTTCCCTTCATATATAAAAGATGTACCGGCGTTGCCCGGTATTAAACATAATATTAAATTCCTTTAAAAACATGAAGTAGAAAAAAAAAACGGACAGAAACTGACACATGTGCATGCAAATATTATGCTTTTTCTAAACAGTTCACTTCTTGTAAGTAAAAAAATACTCGAGCTGAGATCGAAACTAAAACCTAAAGACAGTGAGTCATGTACGATAACCATTAGACTAGCTTGCCACAATCTTTAAAAAGTGTTTTCAATCTTCGCGAAATAGTTAACAAACAGATAAAAATCCTATGACCCCCCCCCCCCAAGTACTAATATTTCAATTTTTACCCTTTATCAGCCCTTTTTTCCTGAAAACCGATTAAAAAGTTCTCCACGTGTCTGAATACCCTATCTACAAAATTTCAAGTCTGTAGATCAAAAATTCGTGGAGTATACACGTTGAGAATCGTTCTCATACACATATTCTCACTTATATATATATATATATATATATATATATATATATTCCTGAGTTTATATAAAAACATATATCATATTTTTAAGACACATATCCTTTATAATATCGTCTAAATTGTTTCAAATAACAAGCTCAATGAAGTTATGTGTCCGGCTTCAGAGCATATATGCTGGTTGGTTGTGTCTCAACGATATTTTTTTTTTTAATATTTAATTATCTCTGAAAGCAGCGAAATAGACCAAATATAATATTCTTTATTACGAGTTGCAAAACGTGCGTAAGATTGTAAAGAATTTTTTTTTCTAAAACAAAGAATAAAAATTAAGATTCTTTACTTTGTTTATTGGGATGCTCAATCTATGGGATACGCCCCAACTATGTATTCATTAATTCAGTAAGCAGATGTGTTAGTAGAATGAGATCAAGTGAAATAATTTTCAGTAAATTAATATTTGTTAAACTTCCGGCGTTTTCCAGGAATGAATTCAATTCGGACGACCCGTGCAACCCCGCTTAAAGCCCCGAACCATATATATATATATATATATATATATATATATATATATATATATATATATATATATATATATACTAGCATTTCAGCTCGGCGTTGCCCAGGTGGTTGGAGGTGTATGTTGAGCAAAAAAAAAAAAAAAAAAGCGGTAATTTTTTTTTACTTTGACCCCTATTATGACCCCATAACATTTATTGTTTTGGGCTCAAATAAAGTTATTAAGTTAGATCCATGTTCAAGGAACCTATATCTAAAATATCAAGTGTTTATGCCCAAAATTGTCGGAGGAGTTTGGTAGAGTTCTCAAAGGTCATATCGTTGAACTTTGACCCCTTAACAGCTAAATTTCTGGCCGAAACCCGATTACATCGATTTTCTCAAATCTCAGTACCCTGTATATCAAATTTCAAGAGTGTAGACTAAAAATTGAAAGAGTTATTGCGTAGGGAAATGTATATACACACACACACACACACACACACAGGTACGTTAATAAATTCAGGACATTCAGCATTGTCTTAATCGAACGAGAATAAAAAGACACCAACAAACAAGTGCTCCTCTTCGAGTGCTTCAAGATTATGCTTTTATTGCCTTCAACAGGATCTGTGAATCACTATAGAAAAGCAATTGACAGACTCAGAAGAACCTCTTTTATTTTTTCAAGATATCGTGTCAGAGATTCTCAAGAGATTAAAAGGACGCAAAAGAGGGCGAAAAAGAACTAATTTCTTTTATCGACTGATCAGATAATCGCGTGCACGCGAGTTCTACAAAAGACGAAACATGGAAAAAAAAAAAGAAGTTCTCTGCGACGTAAAGAAGAGGTGAGTTCAAAAATAGAACCAGAAAAATGCGAATATGAATGAAAATGCTTGTATAATGAAGACAAAAAAAAAGGAAAGGGAAAAAAGAGAGGGAAACTAAAGAGTTGTGGTTCTTGAAAGTTTTACAAGTTAAAGCCAACAACATTGGCACCCTTTTTACTGGATGGCAGTCTAACGAGGCGTAAAAGAACACAGGGAGAACATCTGGATGAAGTTGGAGACGGAATTAGTGAAGTTTTATGAGTGTTATGATTTGCTCCCAAACATACATTGTTAGAATTTGAGAGTTTTTTGACAGTTTTACATTACTAGACAAATACCCACCCCTCTTCATTCATATATATATATATATATATATATTGTGTACAGAAAATTGTTAGATGAGACAAATCATTGGTACCGTCGGTTTCAAGTCCGATAATAAGGACCGTTTAAGGTATCCTTATAAAGCTCTCTTCGGCCAATATTCGTCTAAGAGAGCTTGATAAGGATACCTTAAACGGTCCTTATTATCGGGCTTGAAACCGACGGTACCAATGATTTGTCTCATCTAACAACTTTCTGTACACAATATATAAATACGCTCTTACATTTCGGATTTTCCTTTTAATTGAGCACTCTGCTGGATTTCTTTTTCCAAAAGAACTAATCATATATATATATATATATATATATATATATATATATATATAATGATGATAATGATGATTGCAACGTCTTGTCAGACGAGTGCCACTCCCTCAGTCACTGAAAGTCCATGTGCCCGAAAATGACTTTTCAGTCCTGTCAGCGACTTGCACACCCTCAAGCAGACAAAACACTGAAGACAGTCATTGGTTTGGATTAAACTAAAAGGAACGAGACCCGTATCATTGTGCGCTTTCATGTGATTTACAAGGCCTGCCTTGGACAACAAAGCCCGGCCACACATCTCACAAATCCAAAAATCTCCATGATTGGGCAGCAAGGTTTGGCGTTTCCTACGTGCTCTCTTGAGCTTCGCTAGTGGAACCAGTGGAAATTCCACAGCGGATTCTTTCATATGTAATATATTGATGGTGGACAAATTTATTTTATGTATGAAAACCAAAGAGGGGAGATATAAAATATGAAAAATATATGGAATCAAGTCTCCCCTTGCTGTTATTTCAGATCATTTGAAATCACAACAGCACGTTTTAGACTCTCCTACATAAAGGCCAGAGGCTTTGGAGAAATATCAGATATTTTGTAATTCATTTGCAAAACTAGGAAAACAAATGACTATGATTGAAACATTGCACAATATTGCAGAATAACTTCTGATTATTTAGATTTTTCAAATTATTGTTTTCAGTTTGAGTGCTATTTTCACGTTTTTGTCTGCACATACGAAAGAGTGAGTGTGTCTGAGAAAAGCACTGACAGTGTCACAAGTTGAGGAAGATATGGTCCTCCACTCTCTCAGAAAAGTTGAAAGTAATACTCTTTCTTGCCACAGTAGAAACAGTCCTTCTCTATGGTGCTGAGGCATGGACTCTTACAAATGCGCTGAAGAAGAGACTGGATGGCTGTTACATACGGATGCTCAGGATGACCCTCAATACATCATGGAGGAGCCATGCAGCAAACCAACAGCTTCATGGTAACCTACCACCAGTATCACTGAAAGTACAGCAGAGAAGGATGAGAGTAGCCGATCACTGCATGAGACATAATGAAGAGGAAGCCAGCAAGCTAGTTCTCTGGATACCAACAGATGGACACCCAAACTGTGGTGGAAGAATGACTTAGATTGACAACCTGCTCCAGGACACAGGATTGGAAAGTGTTCAGAACCTGCAAACTATCACACGAGACAAAGGGAACTGGAGCAGTCATGTAGATTCGGTGGTGAAGCGTCCTGAAAGAGGACAGAGTTAATTTAGTTTGATCACTATAACTATTCAACCTCTTCAAGTATATCGTATCGAACTCGGGAATCTACATGGAATTTCGAATGGAACCATTTATTTAATCCACGGAGGAAGTATGCACTTGTTCCGTCAGGTAGAAGTTTTGATTAATCTGCAATTGTATTAAAAGTGTCGCCCACACTGAAAATTGAACCTTCAACCGCCAGAAGAGTAACTTTACAACTGAATTTTATCAAGTACTTTATCTACTACACCCTGGATCATTTCATTTGACGTGTGAGAAACGGGGTACTATTGTTGTACAAGTATAAGAACAATACTATTTTTTAAATAGAGTATTTGTATTTTATATACATAAAATAGTAGATGTATCTGTATGTGTTTGTCTGTAAATATTTAACTGGTAAACTCTTAAACTACTAGTCACATAACACTGAAATTAATAGAAACTAATCATACGCCAAGAATGGTTTATAAAGAGTAAAATGTTTATTTGGATGGATCAATAACGCGTACAAAAGTCGACAAATTTAAATGCAAAATGTTCATTTCAACTTGCCGGCATATTTTTACTTCTTTCTGCGCATGCCCAAATTCAATTCATTTCTTCAACTCGTTTAATATTAAATCTTTCTTATCTAGCTCTTGATAGCTGCATAGGTAAGAGACGCAGTTGGAGGGCTAAAATTTTTGGTTTCGATTCTAGCTGATGGCATCTAAGTAATTTTATTTCTTTTTAATCTTTTTAAACCATTAGGTACAATATGGTATTCAATAGAAAACGGGATTTGTAATAATAAATACGAAAGCTGCAAAAATTAAAATATATTTAAGCGTATTTTACGACCCGGCAAGCCGCCTATCTCCCCCCGATTGTATAGGAATTACAAATATATATGTATTCCTGTTTTCTGCTGACTTGCCACATTGCTGTATTATTTTATGTGGAAATTCGACTTGGAAGGAAAGTAAGAATAATTAAAAACACGTAAGTTATCAACATGCAGGTATTTTTGTTGGGTGAATTTCAAAATGCATATTTTTACACATTGTTATTTGTGTGTCTCTTGCTTTGTCATCTCGTAAACGTTTTTGTTTTTCTTTTTGTTTTTTTACCCTAAAGAAAGCATCCGCATCCTATCTTGCAAAAGAAAAAAAACAAATAAATAAATAAAACTACAATCCAGAAATCAGTCATATAAACAAAGACTAAGGTTAAACAATGTAAACATGAAAATAGTGCAAAAAAACAAAAAAAGGTAATAAAAAAGAATTAGGGAACAAAACGAAAACGCATGATTATGGAAGAAAAAATTTTGTGAAAAAACAAAGAAATGGAAAAAAAAAAACTAAAAGAAAAAACAACAGAATAGAAGTTAAATAATGTTAACATAGATGGTAGGAAAACAGTGCAACAAAAAAAAAAAGAAAAAAAAGAAGAAAACAAAGGCATCATTGTCTAAGAAAATAGTGTTTCTTATTTGTGTTTTTTTAAAGAAATACAATTGCCACAAAAGAAAGTCAAGATTATGTTGAAGGAAAGAAAAAATAGAAAAAGGAAAGGAAAAATATAAAAAAACTGATTAAAAAAAATGGAAGCAGCAAAATTAAAGTCCAACAAAACCAGAATGAGGTAAAACGAAACATGAGTATAAAAAGGGGCGTAAGAGTAGAAAGAAAAAGGATAAATAAATAGGAGTACCTATTTACAATGCCTCCCCACGGGACAGAGTTAGACACCATGGTCGTTTTTTAACGTGGAGAAAAAAAGGAACAAAAATAAAAATTGTCTCAGTTATGAAGGATTTCTCCATTGACAGGGAACAAGAAATTGAAGTGCAGCATTTAAAGAACAGATTCTACACTTTGATCTTGGCCCGATAAATAAATAGGAGTAGAGAGCAAAAAGGAGTAAGAACAGCATTAAAGGAGTACCAGTAAGGAGAGATAAAAAGAAGAAAAGATATGAGTACATTTATCACCTTTCCAGGCAGTTCGACACAAGGGCAAGTGATGTCATTGAAAAGCAAGGTGCACTAGGAGAAGCATACTCTTGCCTATAAAAATGCCTAAGCAGCTCCGTCGAAATTCCTTGACAGAGCCGTATCAACCGATTAGAAACCAACTAATCCTTTCACAAAGAGACAAGGTAGAACCTAAGCCTACAATAATGATTTCCGTTTGTTTTTTTACTATTAATTTTCTTTTGTAAAATTATTTTACTTATAACCGAATGCCTATATGTATCATATTGTGTCATATTAAACATAAAAAAAGTGAAAGGCAAAAATATATAAATAGTTTATATATATATATATATATATATATATATATATATATATAATTATGTATATACATTCTTTTTTTTTTTTTTTTTACAGTGGTCACCACTTATCAAGGCCCGGAAGCCACTCAGGGATAAGGGTTATTGCAAGTACGTTACGTTAGTGTGGAGAGTTGATGAAGTGTTTACTTAAGGGGGCGGTTCCTTAGGAATTTGTTAACGTTGGACTTGACCACATTCAAGTTGTAGTGAGGTGGGAAGCAGGCAGACGGAACAGAGTTCCACAGGCGTGCAGTTCTAAGTATTGTTAAATTGCACAGAGTGTTCTTGCTGAATGAGCTTTTTTTTTTTATATAATTTTTACATTTTCCTAATGGTCGTTCTTATTTCTTGGTCGAATCTATGCATAGTCGTTTTCGTCCATCTATTTTCAGTCAAAAGAAAAAAAACAGATGGATGACTTGTCTGTGTATATATATATATATATATATATATATATATATATATATATATATATATATATATTCGAACTAGGAAAGAACTTTAAATGTGTATTCCTTGTTCAAATAATAATTTTTTGTTTTAAAATTCTATATTAATGCAAAAAATGTAAATATAAAACGAACAATATGTGTGTGTGTGTGTATGTGTGTGCGCGTGCGTGTATGTAGAGAAAGAGAAAACAAGGAAATTGACGAGTAAAATACAAATTAAATAAATTATAATATTGATTAATCCATCAAATATTCAAACAAGGAAGTATGATAAAGAAAAATCCTTAATGATAAGTGTAAGCAAAGAATAGCACAAAGTGAAAAATGAGACTCGTACAGTATTGAACCCTGTGCCTAACATGAGCGTCATCTTTAACCACTGGACTAACTAGCCGTACGTCCTGAGGAAGCCGGTATTGGACAAATAACTCATCCCGCAAAGTGGTCTCTTTCCTGAGGCACAGATTTGATTTCAAACAGGCAAAACCAACGATGGTCATGACAAAGAACACTACCTGAGAGCCCATCTTTTAAATTCCTTGGCCTAACATTCACAAGAAACATGAATTGGAACAATTACATTGAGGACATTGCCAAGGCTGCTACAAAGAAGGTGTGCTCCCTCTACCGTGTTAGAAAATTATCCACCTCAGAGAGCATCCAATATTTTTACAAAGTCACAATTCGTTCATCCATGGAGTATTGTTGCCACATCTGTGCTGGTGCATCTATCGCTAGTCTCTTACTCTTAGACAGGGTCAAATCTAATAAGTTCTGCATTGTCGAGCAAGCTTCAACCTCTGTCCCATCGTCACAGCGTTGCATCCCTATGTCTGTTTTACAAGTAATTTTATGGAATGTGCTCCGATGAATTCATAGTATCAAAATATCACTCTTTACTACTGCGATCCTTAGATGCTAGAAAACCTACTTCTCTAATAGTTTATTCCTTAGGACTGCAATTCTTTGGTATTTCCTCCCTGTTTTCCTGACTGTACTAACCTGCAGAAGTTTGAATGTAATGTGAACAGACTACGCAGCTTGCTACTCAACTCCCCACAGTTCCTTGTTAGGCATGAACTAAAATAACAGCTCCTTACGTTCTAAGCGGACCTTGTTTGGGTTTCAAAGTAAAACAGATCATTTAAGGCGAATAGACGAAGCAATAAAATTCCTGCAGGCCAACAGATTTTACGACCTTCTCTCGTAACTTACCTTGTCATCTCCGGCAATGTATGCCTTATTGTCAAGCCAATCCACACTTATTGATTGCGGCTGGATCACGTTTGGATAAATATCCTTTTTGATCTCCTGAGAAGAGTTTGTATACACCAAATTGACTTTACCATCGGCGTCACTGAAAAGAACCAGCTTTTCTTTAATGTGAACCCCAATGCCTGAAAAGAACAAAACAAAAAAAAAATTATTCGTAATTGTCATGCTGTATCCACTTTACGGATAATAATAAACTCTCCCACTTCCCATAAAGACCGGAGGGGGGGTATATGTCCCCGGCGTCAGCACATAGGTTATAAACAGTTCTTGCACTCGTGGCAGTCGGACTGACGTATACACACACCCTTCATTTGTTGAATTTGCTTTTCTGTTCAATATATTTTTGTTTACACTGATTACCGAGTTGTATTTTTCTAACGGACCCTTACAAGACCACAGTAGTAACCCCAGAGATTAAAAAAAATGTTTAAATATTAAAGCAGGCCTTCTTTTACTTTGGTTGTTACCAGTGGCATGCAGGAGTGTGGTGATGCCCTCCCGGTGGTGCCCAGGAACAACTACTTGATTGCATGCCTCAAAGACTCAAACATAAGCCTGAGAAATATGAGGAAGGTAGGCAGTTTGAATACGATTGCATGCCGTCCTAATTTGGATAATCGTCCCCTCTCCCTCTGTTGCCCTTTGCCCGCCACTGGTTGCCCTTACGTCAAGCAATATAAAGCTAAAACCTAAATAGCCGACTATAGTTGAGGGCAGCATTATGGCTTCCTTTTCATTAGCTGCTACACAGCGGTGTAGGGAAGGGGGCTTCTCTATTGCCAGGCTTACTCTGGTTGCTCTTGATCCTTCCCATATAATGCTAAGTGGCACCAAGCACCATTGTTTAAGTCTTTGATATGACTCGACCGGAGATTGAACACTTGTCTCCTGGACCATTAGCGAACACCATTACTGTTATACCAAATTATATAAGCAAATAGTAGTTTATTTGAAGCGTTGCTGGTAAAGGAATATATGGAAGTTTTAAAAAGCCAAGAGCAATGCGGAAAGGACCAGAGCCACAAGAAGAAAGAAAGGGAAAACAAGTAAACAAATAGACAGGCATGTTCGAGTAGAGAAATGTCTAATTATTTATTAATTTATCACTCCTCCTCTCATTACATAATTATTTGCAAGTTATTGGTATGGCTGGTGTATATTAAGTCTGTTGGTGGTATGGAACTTTGATTAATTTCGGGAGAAAGTACCTCGCCTTTTTCGCCATCTTGAATATACTCTTGTTTCCTTTTTGAAAAGGGGAGGTATATATATATATATATATATATATATATATATATATATATATATATATATATGTGTGTGTGTGTGTGTGTGTGTGTCTCTTGAGAGTAAACGGAGACATATATATATATATATTTAACACCGGCTGTAATCATATTTCCTTGCACTGATGATTCCTGAAAGGATGAAACACTAGTGTCTGTAGGTATTAAAACAATAATAGTAATAAGTAGGTCAGCCCCTTTAAGAACTCTGTTCTTATTGTTGAGCACTAATTTCAGTTAACATGTGCAGATTATGATGTTATAATCATAAGATCACTCTTGCAGTCAATGACATTTGCGCTTAATATAAATGTTAATTTCGACGGTATTTCTCGCGGTTAACATTGGCCGTGTGGTTTGTTCCTTGCTAATGGAGTCAGAGTTGGCTTTGTGGCCAGGTTCGATTCTCTCAACTGCCTGTAACTATAACTCTCTGCACTGATGATTCCCAAAAGGCTGAAACACTAGTGTCTTTAAGTAATCAAATAATATATATATATATATATATATATATATATATATATATATACAATTAGTCATCCATCGATAAACTGTTTTGCTGTATCACAGCTCTTCAGTGTGACTAGACTAGCACGTCTCCTTAGACAAGAATTGAACCATAAGCTATTGAGTTGATAATTGTCATTCTTTTCTAGGATTACACCACTTAACCTTGATCCTTATTATATAACGCTGAGTGTTTAGCATATTGGCATCAAGTACCATTTTATTGTCTTTGATATGATTTGACAGAGAAATCAACCCCAGTCTCCCAAATGGTTGCATTAAAAACTTATCTGCTGTTTTTTATTTAATTTTTTATTTACTAATAAGTTATCAAGGCCAAAAACCAATTAAAGATATTGTAACTTGATTGATGAATATTATTCACCATTTTCAATCCTCTCATAATATTCATTTGATTAGTTATGAGAACGAGAATGATAAGATGGAGGTGTAATGCGAGTCTTAAAGACAGGCTTAGTTCTGTTGATCTTGAAGGAAGGTTAAATCTGGAATGTGCAGAGAGATGCCTGCCGAAGAATAGACTTTGTTTGATATAGTTACAGTGAAAGAATGGATGAGAGTTCTTCGGTTAGTAAATGTAGAACAGTTGAGGTAGCAGGTTCAGTTCACACGAAAAGGCCAAGGAAAACATGGAAGGAAGTAATAAAAACGGAATTGGGAGAAAGAAGGATAGATTAAGACCTGACCAGAGATATGTTACTTTGAAAGTAAATGTTTTAAAGCTGTTCAACGGATAACGCATGTAAAATGGACGTTAAACTGATGGTGATGACAATAAGAAGGGGTAAGAGGAGGGCTGTTTATGACAAGTATTTGAAGATGACTATGTTGTAGCCTGCAGTGAAGTAAACCCTTGATAACGTGTTCCAAGAATCGGAAAGGATGTCAGTAGCAAACTGACTTGGCCTTCGTGGGGGCAGGCAAGTAAATAGGGACATTAAATTCTCATGATTTCGGAAAGAATTCAGTCCAGCTTGTTTACCTCGGCACCCACTTTTATAAACAGAGTTCTATTCTCGTTCAATATGTCTTCACGTTCTATCAAAGGCGAACGTCTCTCCCGTCTGATGTGGCAACAATAAACATCCTGTTCGAGTTTCGATGTCGTAAACAGACTTGCCTACAGTTATACACGACAAGAATACGCTGCATTATGGGAACTGATTAGCTGACACTAAACCAAGAGTATCGGATGGAATCATCAACAAGAAGAAATTATTTTTTACCAAGGAACCAATTCCAGAGAATCGTTGGCTCTTTTCCAAGCCTCATCAAACCATCCCATTTGAAACAAATTTGAGCGATTATTATGATCTCTTTCGCTTCGTTTCTTTGAATGTGTATGTGTGTGGGTGAGCTTAATGACTTAGCTCATCCCTTTCACATCAACGACAACAGGGGGGGTGAAGTTGGCTAAGTAATTAACGACAAGCACTGGTAGCCTAGGTGTGCCGAGTTCGAATCCAGTTCATCGCACAGAAACATTTTTACTTAGGATGTTGGCAAGTTTTACATAGTCCCTCCCAGTGAGTGCCCGATGCCTTTCTAGAAAGAATTCTAACTAGAAAGATAACAGGGAAACGAATGCCAACACTAACCATCCGATTCATTTAAAATAAACGAAGCTCAACAACAAATACGAAAGAGGAACACAGACCTTATTCATTATAAAAAGGGCAGTTATTCTTTTTCTTTTTTTCAGTTTTCTTATACTTTTGTTTTTAATGAGGATATGACATCCCACCAGACGTCAGACATTCACCTGCTATTACAGAGACTCCAAATGAAAGAGATTTTTAAGATTGTAACCATCCCTTTGAGTGCAATTGTTTGAATCTCTCTTGCACTTGATTCACCGGGTATGTTAGGTAGTTTTTCAATATGTGAGTAGAACTTAGTACAAAAATATATTTAGTATAATAAAGCTCCAGAGAGGCACCGGATTTCATCCTCTGCAGGAAAAAATCTTTTATTATTTACTTCTGCCCCATAGCAAGAAGATGTGACACAAGGTCGGAAGGTGGGGCAAGTTAAGTTATTGCTTCTAAAGGAGGAGCACTCTGGATTTGCAAAAAAATTCTGGACAACCCTATCGGCATTCTCCGACCAGGGCGCCTCAAGCAGCAAACAACAAGATTACTACATCTGAAAGTGGAGGGGAGAGGCTCGGGAGGATGGACCTCTTAAGACTATCCATAACCATAACTCAGCCTGGCAGAAGACATGCCGCCATCGTTTTATTTTTATTCAATTTCTTATTTACTAATGAGTCATCGCTTATCAAGGCCAAAAGCCACTCGAAGATATTCTAACTTGAGTGATGAATATTATGAGAGGATTAAAAATGCATTCCATGTTCAATCCTCTCGTAATATTCATTTGATTAGTGGATTTGAGAACCAGAATGATAAGATGGATGTGTAATGCAAGTCTTAAAGACAGACTTAGTTCTGATGACCTTGAAGGAAGATTAAATCTGGAATGTGCAGAGAGATGTGTGCAGAAGAATACACTTTGTTGACATATAGGGTGGAATGGCCCACCTCCATCGAACCGATTGCTGAAAGTACTTGCTTCGTTTCTTTCATCTCACGATATTTTGCTTTCTGTCCACTCTTGGTTTATGGCCATTTTAACCCCTTCATTTAAACTTTACACCCCGGTACAGATTCCTGCTAGTCAGACGCACCTTATATTTCTCATTCTACTGGCATCCATACAGCGATACATACTCATATTTCCTTTCCTCTATGTACTTCTCCCCCCCCCCTTTCTCCCTATTTTTCTCATGATTTTTTTTTCTTAGGACTTGTTTTAAAATAAAAACTCTGTAAAGTATAAACAGTTTTGATTTTAGTTTAAAAAATAGAGGAGGGCTGGATCTCTAAATGAGGTGCAGCCGAACCATGTATGCACGTATGTAGCCAATAATGTCTTTATGAATGAACATACTATAATTATACTCTGCTCATTATTGAGTACTTTTTGATAAACACTGGATTTTTAGAAGATTTAAGGAAATACATATATATATATATATATATATATATATATATATATATATATATATATATGCGATGCCTCCGTTTAGTCTCAAGAGACAATGGATATCCCCTGTAAGGGTAACTGCGCATGTAATCATGAGGCAAGGGTTGTACAATCTCCAGCCACACCTCTTCTGAATTGGTACTGTTTGGGCCCAGTGGCAAGGAGAAGTCCAAAACTAACTAGAAACAATGCCGAAATAAGTGGAGAGCAGATATCGCACCTGGAACTCTCAAATGGTCACCCATTTTAGTACTGACCAAGATCAACGTTGCTTAACTTCGATGATCTGACGGGAACCGGCGTATCAACGTGATTATATCACGAAATATATCTATATCATTTATTTGTTTTTATTTGCGATACTTTTTGAATTAATTCAATTATTGATACGAAAGTGCATTTTTACCTAAGTGCGAATTGGGAATAATTTTCCCTTTGGCCAATTTGTTACCTCCAAATGAGGAGCGGCATATGTACTGTTTTAAAAATATAATTATACAATCGCTAGATTCAGCCACTCTGACGGGTCGTAGACGACGAAACACGTGTCAGTGGAAAATTATATTTTAAAAACTATATATATATTGTGTATAGATTTTCGATATTTACTGCAACAGTGCTTAATGCGTGAGTAGAGCATGAACATATATATTTAGGGCAATTAGGCTACACACATGCGTCCGGGTTTCATCCGCTGACCGAGACAGAAAAGATTAAGTGTAGCACCAGAACAGAAAAAAAAAAAAAAATTAAAATTACCTCAATCCAGAAAGATTTATCCTCCATCAATCGCAGATGGGATGAGGTGTCAATTAGCACGTTCTCAATGCCTCTTCCCTGTCATCATCACCGCTGTAAGTAACATTAAATCATTATCGCCGTCATCGATACATTTCTATTCATCTCTATTAAATAAACACGTGAGAGGGTCGATGTAGTTTTAAGTGCCTCAAGTGATGCTGCAAGCCGTCGACCGACGATAACTCCCAGTGACACAAGATAAGTCGCTTAGTGCAGTCGGACACGTAAAAAGGCCCTCTTCAGTTCTCAAGTACGGAGTTGACGGTAGCAATCCAAGTACGCAACTTTCTTATGTTTGTACGGCTTTTGGTTTTGATTTCCTTGCACCCACTCCCGAATATCTTTGCTACAGCCTGGTCCAATCTTCTCGTTCTTATTAAGGAGTTTTTATTTTATTTTATTTTATTTTTTGTGAAATTGACCGGATTTATATTACAGATAGGCCTCATTAAACCCCATCAGATAGATTCGCAGTTCTCAGTGCAGACATACAGCAATTTATTACAATTAGAGGTTTTAAGGTAAGAAAGCCTCTACCGCAACCCCACCCATCTAGGAAAATAGTCGAACACGAATAAAGAAAAAAAAAAAAAAATGAAAAAAATCAAAAAAAATCGCCGACGTTTTCCGGGAGCAATAACTCCAAGCTTGACTTTTGTGGAATACTTTTTGAAATAACACTTTAACTGTCTCGACCCAGCAGTAACCGGGATAATTAAACCTAAGGTGCGTTTTTAATCATATAAATAACAAGCTGAACTGATTCGATGTTGTCCGGGATCCATTGTGTTCAAATATGTTTTCTGAACATTCCTATGATATATACAATACTAGCCTGCATGCCCAGCGTTGCCAGGGTGTTTGGAGGTGTGTTGAGCAAAAAAAAAAAAAATAAAAGTAGTAGTAGGCAGGCAGGCTCGAACCCGTACCGCGAACAAGGAAAAGAACGTGGCAAAAAAAAAAAAAAAAAAAAAAAAAAAAAACGTGACGTGACGTCTTTGTCGTGACGTCTATCGCCAAACTGGAAGTGGCGAAGGTCTAAATTAAGGCTAGTCAATCGAAAAGACGATGACTTTCGAAAATAGCGGCAAAAAAGCGGCCCCTCCTTTTAGAAAAGTGCCTAGTTGAAGGTGAAGGAATGATTGTTTTTAGCCATTTTTTTTATATTTGTCATCAGAAGCGTCGAGCTTCAAAACGATACCAATATCGTGAAATCCGTCGCATCTATCGAAAGTTTTAGGCAGACATACATACATTTAATCAGACAGGTGAAATTAATAGCGGAGGGGGGTACCCGGCGTTTCCCGGGTGTTTGGAGGTGTGTGTGTTTTTGGGTAAATCAAAACAAAAATCGTTGCCCGGGTGTTTGTTCAAAAATAAAAAATAAAAGTTTTGGTAGGTACCCGAAGCCTTGACGCGCAGTTGGAAAATAATAAAGTGTGAAAAAAAAACGAAAAAAAAAACGTGCAACGTTTAACAGAAACATGTTTGAATTTATTTAAGTAAGATTAAAATTGGCAGGTGCCCGTACTTGACGACTTAATGAGGTCAGCTTTCAGTGCGGAGCAGTATTTTATTTACTGCGGGTTTGTTTGCTTCTTTTTTTTATACGAAAAAGTCGAATCCAGATGCGGCGATCGAAAAATGTTGAATATTTAACTTTTGAAAGTCGCACAAACTAAATAAACAGGCGACCCCCGTTGTTAACTCGTAGATATTATGATTTCGACTTGATATAAAAAGTTTTAAGTTGTGAGCCGGCCGATCGCTTCTCAGAAAAAAGCCTTTCTCGGATATACATGAAAACGCACACACAAACATTTTCGCTTTTATATACATGGATTAGATTTCATATTCTCTTTAGCCTCCCCCCCACAACTCTTTTTATTTTCTTTTTCGTGGTTATTTGTAAAGATTATAATTTAATATTATTATTTCACTTTTCCAAAAATACAGGGTGGGCCAAAAGTCACTGTCTAATTTTAATTTTAAACAACTCTTTTATTTCTAAGTATTTTTTAATTTCCCTCTCTTTTTTTTTTTTTTTAATTTTTTCACAACCTGAAAATTAATTATGGAAAAATTCAGTATCGTCCAACGTACAAAAATTGTACAATTTTTACTGTCAAAATCAATACAGATATTTTGATAATATATTATAATAAAGTGGTATTCCTGTCTGTTTCTTTGTTCACAATTTGTTTTTTATTTGTTTTGTTTTATTACACAGGAATCACCACTTATCAAGGCCCAGAGGCCACTAGAAGATAAGGGTTACTGGGTATACATTAGTCAATGTGATTATAGTAAACATAAATAGTGGAAATTTTGTAAGTTGGATTACTTAGAGGGACGGTTCATCAAGAACTTGTTTACATTGGACTTGAAGACAATCAGATTGTAGTCAGCTGGAAAGCAGGCAATTGGAAGAGAGTTCCACAGGCGTGCAGTTCTAAGAAAAAAGCTTTGTTCATGGAATCTACATTTAGGTCTAGGCACAGATAAAGAGTATGGGAAATTATTGATAGTGTTTTTGGCTAGATGAGTGTTTTTCAGATGAGCACTTGTCATGAAAATAACGATAAAGCAGAGACAAACTCACAACGTCTTTTCTGTGGAAAAGACGTTGCAGGAAAAATAAAAGGGTATCTCCCACTAAGCTACAAAGTCTATTTTGAACTCTGTCAAGGCAGGATAAGTTGCTTAGCAGCTCCTCCACAGATGTGGCAACAGTACTCCATCATTGGCCATACCTGGCTTCTATATAGGTAGAGAATTGCATCAGAAGTGAGATATCTTCTGGACCGGAAGAAGGAGTCTGCCATTTTTCCAGCGACCTTGTCAATGGATTTGATATACGTGTTCCATTTCAGATCAGGAATAAAGATCAAGCCCAGAAGCCTGTCAAAACATGAGGCCTCCACAAAACAAGAGCCATTCATTTCAATTGATGCTAGATTGGCATCGGAGCGTACATGATGTAGAGATAGAAGTTTGGTTTTAGATGCATTAAAAGTAACCAGCCACCTCTTTCCCCATTGTACCACATGCTCAAGATCAGAAAAGAGAAAATCAGAGAGAACTTGGTCGTTTACAGTCTTTGATTTGCTACCATAGATTATAGATTTGTCAGCATAGATGTCTACGAATGATGTAAAGATGTGCTTTAGAAGATCATTAATGTAGATCAGGAAGAGAGTTGAGCCTAGGATGGACCCCCATATACAAAAAGGTACACTGTGTTTTACAAAAAAAATTTTAATACTGAAAATGAACCTTTGTTTACTTTCATTGATGCATCCAGAGTCTATTTCTGGTACTTTTGTTACATCCATAAAATGTTTCAGTCATTTGTTTTGCTAGTTTTGCATGTGAATTACAAAGTATCTGATATTTCCCTAAAACCTTTGGCCTTGATGAAGGGGAGACTAAACCCTTGCTGCTATGGTTTCAAATGATCTGAAATAACATTAAGGGAAGACTTGATTCCAAATATTTCTCATATGTTATGTCTTCCCTCTTTTGGAAATAGGGTTCGATTATGAATATCTCCAGGATCAAATAATCCTTATACACTGTGAAATTTACTTTATGTATGAAAACGAAAGAGGGGAATATAACATGTTTAGTTGTCTCTCCTGTGGCCTTGCCAGGCCACTAATATATTATTTTTTTCAAAAGGAATCAAGATTCAAGGTTATCTCATTTGTATATTACATTAAACAAAATCTGTTTTAATAATTAGCTCTAACTTTTTAATATAAATTAGTAATAGAATTGTTTTATTCTATTTAGAAATATTATATAAAGTTGATTTGGTTTATTTATTTTTAATTTAATTTATATTTAATTTAATATATTTTTTAATTGCTATTATAACCAAGATTAGCTGCATTTAAGAACGAGAGTAAGTTTTCATTTAACCTATGAGTTATTTCCCTTCAAGTTTTGAGATTTTATTTCCCTGTTTGAATTTCATAGATGAATGTGGCTATGTTTCATACTTCCAAAATATGGTCAACGTTTAGGAAAATCGTAACAACTTAGGATATTTGGTATATCTTAAATAAGTATGTGACTAAATCCTCTGCCCAGCAACATGTTTTTTTTAATTTACTTTTTTTTTTTACCTGGCAACGCCGGATATGTAGTTTTTTTTTTGTAACCGTTTTCATATCTAACTATTGTTAATTCCATCCATCACTTTTAATCATTTCATAATAATCTTTATCTTCCAACTAATAACCCATCCATCTCATTAATTCTTATTCTTGAGTTGCTTTTGGCCTTAATAAATGGTAACTCATTAGTAAAAAAATCATCATCATCAATTAACGTTGGTTTTACATATTGGCATGTGTTGGACAGCTTTTAGGAATTGACTTTCAAACTAACCCCTCTCTGCCCAGATCTTTATTCACCCCTCTTTCTTCCACGGTCATCCTTATCACTTCCATGTTTTCCTTGGCCTTCCTCTTCCAACTGACCCTACTACCTCAACTGTTCTATATGTCCTAACCCCAGAGTTCTCATTCTATTTGTTGGACTCATCCAGCGGAGGTCTGGCTAATGCTTTCTCTTCTCTATTATTATTATTATTATTATTATTGTGTTCGTTAACTTCAGTGTTGTGATGCTTTATGCCGGTTAATTTTTCACTCAAGAGCAGATTTTTACACCAAAGCTTCTGAGCATAGTCAAAGAGTAAATTAGATGGAAAGCACCTGGCATAGGATGTTTGCTGTGCCAAGCAGAACTGACTTCTGGAGTACGGTGATGTTGGACTTGATTCCCAAGGAGTCCAACTGTTTCTCAAGATCATCTGGAATTGAGCCAAGCACACTTATGATTATTGGCACGATGGAAGTTTTCTGATTCTACAACCTAGCAATCTCCATCCTTAGTTTCTGATGATTCCATAGTTTCTCATTCTTTTTGTCTGTTAAGTTGATGTCGTTTGGGCAAGCTACAGCAATAATTTGACATTCATTCGTCTTTTTATTCACAACTACAATATCCGGTTTCCTGTGAGTTATCTCTTGGTCGCTCTTGAAGTATGAAACCTCAGAGAATCTTAACTTCCTCATTTTCCACTACCGCTTTTGGTTGATGTTAGAACCACTTATCCCTCTATCTAATATTTGATTGGAATTCATTATTGAGCTGAGTATTATTTATTATTTTCATTTATTGCAGACTATTATCCTCATCTTTTTAGTTGCTGATTCACGACGTTTCAGCCAATTATTCCTCTGGTCTTTGTGGTAAGACGACAACAATTATGATTGGCAGTAATTGCTGAGAATGTAGTTAGGAGATTCGGAGTTCCTATCCAGTCGCGGTTACAACCTGACGAAGGCCAGAGGAATAGTTGGCTGAAAAGATGAGGATAATAGTCGGCAATAAATAAAATTAAATTCACTTATCCCTCATTTGGATTCCAAATTTCTGGCACAAACTCCAATGCAGATTTGCACATACTTTGTCATGGTGTCGTTTGTACTCAAGTGTAGAACTATTATTATTATTATTATTATTATTATTATTATCATCATTAGTCTTCCTGTTTCATGCTCAGATTAGGACGTTTTGTAAATGACTTCCAACTTCTCGTGTCTGTTGCCATTTTGTTTGTACCACTTACCAGAATCAGGCCATCAACTACTGCCTGTCTTAACTAGCCGATCACATGACTTTTGAACTTCGACATCAATATGGGACACACTTTGAATCCTTTTGAGTGACGGCAGGTGATGTGGCAGCACCCGTTAAAATCTAAGTCCTCGATGCAATTTTCCATGTTATGTATTTTGGTTGGTGCGGCCCCGACACCGAAATTTTACTTTTTCGCCTAACACTCGCATGACGAATCTTCCAGCGGTTTTTTATGGTAAATACTCTTGCTTCCAGAAGGTGACGGTGGTTAATTGGTTAACGACACGAACTGACAAACTGAGAATGTCAAATTCGAATCCAGTTCGTTCCCCAGAAACACTTTCAGGTAGGATGTTGACAACTTCCACGTGGTTCCTCCTGTAAGAACCTGATATCTGTCTAGAAATGAATTCCAACGAGAAAGATATTGCGAAAACGAATGCCAAAATAGAACCATCTGATTCACATGAAATGAATGAATGAATGAACCGCTGTCTTCAATTCACTGCTTCGAAAATAAGAAAAAGAAAACAACAAAACAAAAATAAAAACAGAAATAATATCAAAATTACTTTCTCATGTTCCAACTCAATGGAATGAGAGGTCAACGATATTTGCAGTAACTTGACATGCTTATATCTTCTATTTATGAAGTGTTACAGAAAGAATGTGAATATATAAAGACATACACAACGTGTATTATTATAGTAAAAAGTAAAATATATAAGCATTTTTTTAAAATAAATAACAAAATAAAAAACAATATTCAGTCACGCTAAAGGGGAATATGTCACATGCCAAACTTTCTCATAAAAGAAAAGTGGAAGAATTACTAAAAACATTTAAAAAAAAAAATTGTTTGGTTAGATCTGAAACAATTGAAAAAAAATTTCTTCATTCAAACAAATGCAAAACAACAGGACAAGGGAAATCGGCCAGCGAT
This sequence comes from Euprymna scolopes, assembly GCF_053919585.1. Classification (NCBI taxonomy): domain Eukaryota; kingdom Metazoa; phylum Mollusca; class Cephalopoda; order Sepiida; family Sepiolidae; genus Euprymna; species Euprymna scolopes. The sequence continues at coordinate 88,615,691 of NC_136500.1, forward strand.
AACAGCGCAAATTAAACAATTGATGACACGACAACGCCACAAAAAGGTGGAACATCTAAAGCTAAGACAAAAGTGAACAACAAAAAAACTGAACAAAACTTTTTTTTTTTGAACAAGTGATTTGAACAATTAATTCCATGCATTGAACTAAATTACAAAGGCGACATGAAACCTGGTAAGATGAAATATGAAGATGAAGGTTTAAAGATGATGAAGAGATACCTGGAAGAAAAAGGCTTATGGACGCCAGTGAGGAGATGGTCTTATGATTATGATTCACTAGCAGTATTGCCCGGCCTTGCTCAGAGGTTGCTTTGATACATTGTTTTATCCTTATTTTGATCTGTATCTTTGGTAATTCCAATATTTTCTTCTTTTTTTATTGTAACCCTAAAATTATTATATTAAATTTCGGTTATATTGACACCTTACTAATAAACGTAGCCCCACACAGTGGATGTAACGTGCCAGCAACAATCCAGTTTCTCTGATTTGTCCCCTTAGTAGCTATTCTTCCAGCTCAAAACCAACTACTTTGGCGAAGTTTTGGGCCCATGATTTCTTGAACCGTATGCGAAAGAAACCACAGGATCAACATCGACTATTCGTTGTAAGAATTTATGTGGTTGTCGCTGTATAGTTCTTCCATTAGTCAACTGTGTCGAAAAAATCCTCATCTTATGTTAACGGGCATACTACTTGTGCTTGGTTGTTGGGGGCTAGGTTTTGTTAAACCGACATATAAGAAACTTCTGTATCACATTTTCACTATATATGTGTGTAGACTGTTTTGCAATTTGTCCGGAATTACTTGCTTACTCAATGGACGTTCAAAAACAGAAACAATTTACTTTTGCATTGCTAAAAAAACACATAACTTTACAAGTCTTATAAAATTCTTTGCAGTTAATGAAAAAAAAATTAAGAAATTTATGTGCGGAGTTTGAACCTACAGACCACTTCATGTAAGAAAAAAACAAAAAAAAAACGCTATCAACTTACGCACAGTAGAATTTTCACGGCCTGTGGTTCTATCATTGTTGCTAAGTGACGACATGGAAAAAATGGCTTTACCGATGATAAATTAAAATATTGGTTTCGATTATAGGTAATTATTGGGGTATTCTGAAACAAAACGTAACTATGATCACTCCCAGACTTATACACTAAAGTTTTGTAAATTTTAAAGAAAATCTGTTCAGCCATTTCGGAGTCTATATGGAACGAACTCACACACACAGATAAAGTTGCATTTATATAATTGTAGAGATAGAGATGTATATATATATATATATATATATATATATATATATATATATATATATATATATATATATATACATACATACATAATATTAAAAATAACCATACGTGTGCCACGAATTTCAGTGCTGACATGTTTACGATCTTGAGTAATTCGCACCCTTTCATCGAAAAATTCTACAACTATTTTTATTAAGTTCTTGAGACTTTCTCTTTATAAGCAAAAAGAAAATCTCTCAGGACTTAATTTGATTTCTATGTCATTTTTTCCCTGCTTATTTTTCGTTTTTTATTTATTTTCTTTCTCTCCCCCGCTATATTCATGACGGCTATTTATAAATTGTAATTGTCCTCGATTTAGCTTGGTTGAGCGAGGAACGAAACCTTAGTTAGCTAGCCTTTATTTTCATTTTTTATTAATCCTCATGTGTATCTAGACATAATTAAATTTTGTACCTCAAAAAGAATATATATATATATATATATATATATATATATATATATATATATATATATATATATATATATTACTGTAGTGGGAAGATTCTAAAATTTTCATCGATTCCGATACAATTGACGATTCTGATTCCGATATATTACCGATCCCGACTTCGATTGTGTTCGCAGTGCTTTTTCTATAAACCAATATTTCTTTTAATGTTAATATTTAGAATTTCATTTCCTGTTCCGATATGATTGTTTACATTTCAGCTGATTATCAGTTTCTATTTTTATTTTTAGTCGTTTTTATTCGACTATTATCTTTTACGTCATGGATTTCTTCTAAGAATTATTTAAGTAAAACTTGAATGCTGTGTCTACATTTTTTTAACGTAAACAATCCTTCTTATTCAATAAAGAAAACAGTAACACATAAAGAATATCAAAAGGTCTACTACTTATTCTCTGTTAAGAAATTATCGATACTTGATCACGAAAATAGGGAAAACGTTGTTAGCAGTCATGTAATCAGGATCTAATTTCCTTTTGAATTTACGTGTCTTGCGTAATAATAAGTTGTGATGCGGTCACCTAACACAGGCATATCAAAACTCGCATAGAAATACACCAGACGATAGAAGACTTATGCACATTGGGAAGGTTTAATTCAGTTCTATTTGAGATGCCGATCGGATAATCTTTATTGCCTTCTACATATGTTGTCATGAACTTGCATGAGTCAGGTACAAACTCACATTCGAGACTAAAGGCCTGGACTCAATACCATTTCTACTCAAACTGATGCCTGCCGAACCAACTTGCCTTATTGCCTTACATTCTTATGTCATGCTACCTGTTTAATAAAGTTGATTTAATTGTAGAGAAGTTGATATTTTTACATGGTATTCTGGTGAACCTTTCTTCTTCTTCATCTCAAGCAAGTCGAGTCAGATGGATAGAGATGCTACTGCAAAATGGCTATCTCTAATCTTCAACAAATATATCTAATTTTCACTAAGTCCCTTGCTACAACCTATATATGAAAATCCCAAACTATGAATTCTTCAAGCCAATCCCGAATAAATCATTTACAAGTGAAAGGAAATTCTAGAAATAATCAATTGCAATTATTAATCACTTTAAACAGAGATTTTTTTATATGGCTACTAACCCCGAACCGGGTTTAACCGACTTCCTCCAAATCGGGAAGTTTCATGGGAGTATGAAATTCACAAACGGTCATCAGTCGCATGTATATTCTTGAATCAGTTGTTTTAGTTGAGGTATAAGTTCTTAGTTGAAATCTGTGCTTCCTGAGTGATTTTGTTTTTAAATGACATTAATATTCACAATAATAAATCATTGCATCTGAATAATGTATTTGAATCGATGCCAATAATGCGAAAATTGGGGAAATGACATAGAAATGAACTCTTCGAATCACCTGATTGGGTGGAGTATTGTTGGGTCTTAGCACTCGTTATTTATCCTCTATACAGCTATAACCATGTCTACACACCAGTTCCCGTAAAATCATAAGAGTTAAGCAACGTCGGGCGTGGGCAGTACTAAATGGCTGACCATTTGGAAAGACCAAGTGCTGCAGTCTGCACGTTATACAAATCTCTTCAGATTTAAATTAATGTACAATATATACTAATATACAAAAAACATGTAGGATTTTGGTTTGGCATCAAACGACCAAACGATGTTTGATATGCCGCAAAAGCTAACAATCACAATGATTATCCTGTCTTTTTTTTTTTTTTTTTTTTTTTTTTTTTTTTTTTGTCTTAACAAATCAAAATTTACCTAATCGGAATAAATTTCAAAGAAAATTATGCTGAAAGACTGTTTTCTTTTTTATTATCATAGTTGCTTCTTGGAATTGCATTGGAAATTAAAGACATGGTCATCCCAATTGCAGTCATTTACGTAAACAGAATCAAAATCAACCATTTCCACAAGAAGCTAACAGAAAACCTTAACAAACATGTCGATATTATTCTTAGAAATTTTCTAAATTTAAAGAACTCGAACCGAACATGTCGAAAGCAAATGAAAATATGAAAAATAACATAAACCATTGTAAAGATTTTCTTCTGCTGCCAAAAAATATATTCGGGTGCCCCCAAAAATCTGACATCAATTCACAGGTCAATTACTTTGGCAGTTCTCGTTGAAATTATCTTCAGTTCTTACAGATCAATATTTCATACATTGATTTTTTTTTGTTTCAGGTCAAGCCATTTTAATTATTTTGATATTGTTATATCTTCCATCGACTTATATAAAAAAAGAACACTTCCTTTGTGTGTGTGTGTGTGTGTGTGTGTGTGTGTCTACATTCTCTATGGACTCCTGTTCGGAGCACAATTGAACTATGATACTTCACTTTTGCATTTTAAACTTTAATTCAAGTTATTATATAAAAATAACTTTATAAAATTAACAGTAGGTTCTCTACAGTGCAATGTGGACTACAATGTATTGTGGACGTAGTCACTGTGGGGAGACATGTGAAACTTTCTCCTAGTGCACTATGGTGAGTCCCCAGCTAGAGCAAGCAATTTATCGATTTGATTGAAAAATTTAGTGATTTCACTAATTTCGATGATAATGTGAAACTATCACTGATTCTCATTCAATCCTGGGCAACAGTGGATACCACTGTTAGGATATATATATATATATATATATATATATATATATATATATATATATATATATATATATTAGTGCTGGGACGATTAACTGAAATCAGAATCGGAATTGAAAAATATCAAAACTTTTGGGGCTATTGAAATCGGTATAGGAAAAATTTGTGCCTATTTTCCAAAGCCAAAAATGATTCTTTTAATTGCCTTTTTTATTTGATTTAGTTTAAAGCAAAGTTTTTCATTGCTTGTAGCAATTATAAAATAATAAATATTTATTGATTTTAAATTAACACTACAACTGAAATCTATAGATCATCCCCCACAAATGTTTTCACGGAAATAGGGAATAAATAACAACTCGATTGTTAAATATTTAGAGATTTATAAGGAATCAGAATCGGTAATTGTATCAGAATCGAGAATTTAGTACGGAATCTGTAATTGTATTGGTATCAGGACAAATATTGAAATCGTCCCATTATTTTATATATATATATGAAATACTCCACCTTCAGTATATTGTTTTGTTTCTTTTTTCCCCTTTACTTCCTAGCCATGTTGTAAATTTGGAGAAAGAAGTCTGTTTGTAAAGAATCGCACGTTGTATCTAGCGGTTGTATTTTGAAATGTTTGAACTGTGCGTAGGCAACCCGAGAATAACCTTGATAATAAAATAAAATACGCATCTAGTGCGCTTGAAAGCCAAATCACAATGTAGTATTTAGGAAAATAAACAAATATTTTACTTGTTTGAAATTTATCACAAATATATTTCAGAGGTATACTCCATCTTCAGTGTGTTGTTTTGTTTGTTTTTTCCCCCTTTTCTTCTTCCTTGTCATGTTGTAACGCTGGCGGAAGAAGACTGTTTGTAAAGAGCCGCGCGTTGTATCAAGCAGTCGGATTTTGAAATGTTTGAACTTTGCTTTCAAGTGCACTTGATGAGTATTTTATTTTATTCAAATTAAAACAACGTTTCTATATGAACTCTCATTCTTGACGTTATTCTCGCGTTGCCTACACACAGTTCAAACATTTCAAAATACAACCGCTAGAAGCAACGCGCGGCTCTTTACAAACATACTTCTTTCTCCAACGTTACCACATGGCAAGGAAGAAGAAAAGGGGGAAAAAGAAACAAAACAACACACTGAAGATGGAGCATACCTCCGAAGTATATTTGTTATAAATTTCAAACAAGTAAAATATTTGTTTATTTTCCTAATATTACGTTGTATTTGGCATTCAAACGCACTTGTTGCGTATTTTATTTTATTCAAATTAAAACAACGTTTATATATGAATTCTCATCCTTGACATTATATATATATATATACACACACACACACACACACACACACGAGGGGCTTGCAATAAGTAATACCCCTGACCCACTTCCAGTTGTCTGATCTAGCTGAAATTTTGCATATGCAATGATTTATATCTCTACGGGTTATGTGGCAAATTACAGCTCTGAACTAATTGTGGTTTCTGTTTTACAGGTGTCTGAACTGAGTCAGGTGTGAAATGGAGCCTGTTGAATGTCGAGCAGTGATCCGGTTTTTGTATTTGAAAGGACGCACACCGCAGAAGACTTTTGATGAAATGAAAGAAACCTATGGTGATAATGCCCCATCATATGATCTTGTAAATCGCTGGCATCATGAATTCTAACATGGCCGGAAGTCTGTGGAAACAGCTCCCAGATCTGGTCGCCTCCCTTCTGCATTGATGAGGCATCTGTCCGTCAAGTTGAGGCTGCCATTTTGGAAGATCGGCGCATTACTATTCGCCAAATAGCCCAAGATGTCAAGATTAGTACAGGGTCTGTGGAAACTATCATTCATGACCATTTGCAAATGCATAAGGTATCTGCCAGATGGATTCTCAGGTTGCTCACACCATTCCAAAAGTGAGAACACGTCGAGTGCTCAAGGATGAATTTGGAGATGTGCCAAGAAAATGAGTCAAAGTTTTTCAAAAGTCTGATTACACAGGATGAAACCTGGGTCATCACTATGATCCAGAGACCAAAGCCCAGTCAATGCAGTGGAAGCACTTGGACTCACCACTTCCAAAGAAGGCAAGGGTGCAGCCATCCGCTGGCAAGGTCATGCTCAGTCTTCTGGGACCAGGACGGAGTAGATGACATTTTCTGGCAAAGGGCACCACAATTACAGGAGCCTATTATGCTTCACTTTTGAGGAAATTAAGGGAAGCTATCAAAATCAAGAGGCGGGGCATGATCAGCAAAGGTACCCTCCTCCCGCAGGACAACGCTCTGATCCACAACTCGCATGTCGCCAGATCAGAAGCATGGGCGTGTGGTTATAAAATCCTCCCACATCCTCCCTACTCTCCTGACCTTGCACCCTCTGACTTTCACCTCTTCCCAGCCATGAAGTTGTTTTTGAAAGGAAAGTGTTTCCCAGATGATGCAGCCTTGATTTCTGAAGTCACGTCATGGTTGGAGGACCAACCTGAGGTGTTCTACAAAAACGGTCTTCAGAGCTGCATCAAACGATGGGAGAAATGCATAACTCTGGGTGGTTCCTATGTAGAGAAAGACTAATAACTGTGGCAAGTTTCGTTGCTCTACTGCTATGGGAAGTGGATCAGGGGCATTACTTATTTCACGCCCCTCGTATATATTTTTAGCGATAAATAACGATGCGTGTACGTAGATTACTGTTTTAAAAATAATAAAATAAAACATGGGCGATTTTCTAAATAAAACGATATTCGAGGCGAAGACACTATTTAACCGTATTTATCCTAAAAAAAAAAATCAACAAGAAATCTACGTTTATAAACGATAAAAATAAACACTAAATTATCTAGGAGTTCATGGCGTGACGGTTAACGCGCCCGACTGTGATACACATGGTCCGGAATTCGATTCGTAGGCACAATCAAGCTATGCTGAAGAGAGGTAGATGCCTTGAAACAGCCATGTACGTAGATTACTGTTTTAGAAAATAATAAAATATATACAGATATATATGAGTAAACATTGTTAAAAATACAAAAAATTTCTACTGTTTAATTATACCGTATTCTGATTTTTTCAATTTTTCTAAGGATCTTTTCAAATTCCGTGATGCCAGATGTAGTGTCACAAGATAAAGATCTTTGCTCGAGCAATGCGATACTATTCTTTACGTGTCACTTGAAGATGATTTGACAAAGAATTGAAAACGTTCATGATACATATAGTATATTCTTTAACCTTATTAATTTTGATACAAAAGAAATAATTAGACATATTGAAGATATATAAAAAGGTGTAACTAAGCATAGAATTCTGTTATTTTTAATAATGTTTGCCTAAATTAAAAAACGCTGTTTAAATTAAAGGTCTGCAGCCAGATAATGGAACAAAAATGGACAAATAAATAGCTAATCAACTCTTATTTATCTAATTGGAAACATATGTTCTAAATACTGAACACATAAAACTCAGCTCAATGGTAGGGGGTAGTAGATCCACCAGAGCTATTGTAATATAGATATAAGGTAAACAATTTTATCAGATAACCATTTACATATGCTCCAATAATTCAACATCAACAACAATTTCGTGTACAGTCGTTTCTGAGATGATATTATTTTTACTGATGTCGGATCTCATTTTAACTTAGTTTCAATTGCCTGTGCTGACGATGAGATTCAATAAAATTAATATTGTCTCAGAAACGATCGTACACAAAATTGCTGTTTATATTGAATTCTTTGAGCGTGTTTAAATGATTATCTCAAAGTTATTGATATATATATATATATATATATATATATATATATATATATATGAGAGAATTTGAATGCCGACTAGACACTACCCTCAAGTATCTAAGGTCTCTCTTTACAGGGGTTTCTCAGGAAAACATGCTACGAGGATACTTTTCCTTACGAATAAACCCTGATTAAATATTTAAAATCACATAGTATTCTCGGCCCAAATAAGATCTTATCGGTATGGCTAACCCAAACTGGCTTTTACGAGGAATGTTGCCCTTCTCCAAGTGATGTTACCTATAAAACAGCACGAAACTGGATACTCCACTAGACTATATGAATTCTTGTCCTGGAATCCGGTAAGACTAAAAGATTACAAGAAAGGTATACTATAACATATTTAAATAATTGGAGAGAGGAAAATTATGTTCTCATCTTCTTTACTAACTTAGTGTTTCAGATGTAAAGAACGACTTTAATAGAACATTCGAATATCTGTGATTCTCATATCAGCATCAAGTGTTAGCCTCAGGAAAAAGTTCTCTTACTTTTTCAGAACTTCGACTAAAGTAAAATAAAACTATATATATATATATATATATATATATATATATATATATATATATATATAGTGCATTCAGAGGATTGACGGCGTAACTTCGGAATTACGTTCATTTTGTATTTTGGCATATATTCGCACACAGTTTTGTATCATGCCTGTTACCATGTGATTTCTCTATGATAAGGTGTGAAGGGTCTGATCTATGTCTCTTCTTTTCCTGCTAACATTGGTGAACTCAGAGAATCATTTCTACACTGAATAATGTTACCAACGAAATGTCATAGCATGCTTGGCAAAAACTGAACTATCGACTTTATGTACGCATATTCTAAACATTTATGAAATCGGTCTCAAAATAAACTGATGGAGTTCAACCTCTGAACTGTTCAATTTGTTTGAGCTAGACCTATTGGGTTTCAAGATAAGAAATTAGATATATATATTTGGCAGAAATGCCTTTTAGGTTTCGAGGACAATTTTTTTGTTTTTTAGTTTTGGAGACGGTCACTCGGAACAAGGGGAGACAATTCAAGAACTTGGGAAAGTTTAAATTTTGTAAAAAAAAAAAAAAAATAATAAATAAATAAAAAAAGTTCATTTGTAAAAATAAAAAATTAAAAAAAAAACGTCATACACTTTCTGATAATGATTGTTAATTACTATAAATTTTAATGATTATTTTTATTTATTACGAAAGTTCAATTTTGTAAAAACAAAAATTTTTTTTTTTAAGTCATACGTACATTTTCATAAATAACCACTTTCATATATTTTAGAAAAAATGAAAAAAAAAAAATGCTTGTAATTTATTTTCAAATTCTAATTATTTTATAAAACCTAAAAATGTTTATTTCAATTAAATATACGTTTAGATAATTGATGTTTTACTTTGTGTCTTGTGTTAATTCAGTGCTTACTTTTCCTTTTACCAAAAAGGCATCTGAAACTCCTGAATTGCCTGCCCCTGTTTCGAATGAACGTCTCCAAAATGAAAACAAAAAATTGTTCTCAAAAGCTCAAATGCACCAATGCTATATTTTTATATATATATTAACGAGTCACTAAATATCAAGGCCAAAAACCACTCGAAAATAGGAGTTAATGGGATTGTCAATTGAAAGTAGAAAGATACTATTAGAAAATTAGAAACAATGAGTAAAAAGGGTGGGAGCTGATTACTTTAAAGGACGGATCAACAAGTATTTGTTGACATCCGACTTAAAGATGACAGTAGGGAAGCAATGGTGTCAAATTGTTTGGTCAGCCTATATTTTTTAAATTCTGAATTTGTCTTTAAGAATCTTAAAAATGACATACGTTTTTTTTTAATACATCTATTCATTTGTTTATAGTAGATAAAGTAAATATGATTGGGGGAGAAAACTTTTTTTGTCTGTTTCAGAAACTGATTTACATGTCTCTTCTGTTCATCGCCATTGCTATATTCACAACGTTTAAGATGATGGACAAAGAGAAAAACAACCGGAAGTGAATGTGCTTTATCTTCTTAGCTTTTATGAACCCAAATTTAACATTGAAATTCATTCAAAAGTGAAAAATTCAAGATATATTCAACTTTTTCAAAGTAAAATTAACATATGTATGGTCAAGTCAAGATAGAGAAAAGCGGAGCAGTCATGTAAAAGCCAGTGTGACCACACAATATGTTGAGAATGTTTGAACATCTATAATATAAATCTCACCTGTCTGTTTAAAAGAATGCATGTATGTATGCTTGTATGTCTCGCAAAAAACTTTCGAGAGAGGCGACAGATTTTCATGAGATCATTATCATTTTGAAGCTCGGTTCTTTGGACGACAAATATCGCAAAAATTGGCCAAAAACATTAATTCCTCCACCCTCAACTGGGCACTTTTCTACAGGGAACAGTCACTTTCTTCGCCGATATTATCGAAAGTCATAACCTCTTTTCGATTGTCTAGCCTTAATTTAAACCTACGTCACTTCCGGTTTGGTGATGGGCTCAACAGCTAACGCGTCACGTTTTTTTTTTCACTTTCTTTCCCTCCTTCACAATACAGGTTCAAGCCTGCTTGCCTACTACCACTTTTTTTTTTTTTTTTTTGCTCAACACACACCTCCAAACACTCTGGCAACGCCGGGCACCCAGGCTAGTCTAATATATAAAAGGCGAAATGGGCGCAGGCATTCGTGTATGTCCACGAAAGTCTTTTGCATCGGGGTTCTCGTGTCAGATTCCGGGAGAAGTTTTTTTTTTATACTTCCTAGATTATAATATCTCAGATTTACAAACAGACATTGTCTCTATCTTTGTTTTTGATAGTGTTTTAAAAAGTTCCCCCGTTTCGACTGTTTGTCCATCTTTTTCATATGAATAAAACAAAATTAATCAAACGCAACTGCCAGTGATTGGGAACCACTAATCTAAGTAAACAAAATTTCACAGCAATTGAAACTTAAGTTAAATTGCAAATTCTTTTTTATGTCACGATTAAATTAACCAATCAAATATCTGTCACACATGGAGTGACAACTGAATGTAATACCAAATAATTACTACCCCACTAAACTATATCTACACTTAACTCTGAAAGCATAGTACTGCTAGCAACATAAAAGCATCTTACAATATAGCCAAATATCTTAAAATCATATAAAATTATTTTTATTATGAGAACTATTAGTTATTCCTAAAGTCCGCATTGCTTATAATCTCTATATATATATACTAGCAGTTCAGCCCGGCTTTACTCGGGCCCTATGTACTGTTCATAACTTTGTGCATATGTATATATATATTAAAAAATTTGACTAATGTCCCAGTAACCTACATCTAAAATTATAAGTGCTTAGACCCAAAATTGGCGGAGGAGTTTGGTAGAATTTACACAGGTCAAATCGTTGAACATTGACCCCTTGAAAGCCAAATTTCTGGCCGAAAATTGATTAAAACGATTTTCCCAAATCTCAATACTCTCTATCTCAAATCTCGAGTCTGTAGACTGAAAATTGACAGAGTAGTTTGGTAGGGGAATGTACACACACAGAAAGACAATTTCACTTTTATGGATATGTAGATTACACTTGTCATTTTGACCCTTATCATCGTATTTGTAAACATACTTTAAAATAAAAATGGAATATTAGTCAGTGTCTGGTGGATACAGATCACAATACTCATAAGTTATTTACTGCCAGCCAGTGTCTAGTAATTATTATTTAAGTAAAATAAAAGTTTTACTTTTTTTTCTTGCGTTTTAATTTTCCAACGCTTGACAATAAAGTTGTATGCATAGTTGACATTTTATCTTAAAACTTTGATTGAAACCAAAAATAATTGATTGATGTAAACCATAACCATGTTCGTCCATTGGTATGATGATGACCATCTGATTATCCTGAATGACACGCACCAAATTGAAAAGCAAAGGTTGCACAATCTCTAACCACACCTCTTCTGAGTCAGCACTGATTCCAGTGGCAAGGAGAAGTTCAGCAGGACTGGAAATAGCGCAAAGATAAGCAGAGAGCACATACACACCTGGTATTTCAAAATGGTCACCCATTTTAGTACTGACCAGGCTCTACGATGCTTAACTTCAGTGATATAATGGGAACCGGTGTGTCAATATGATTATGTCGTTTGTATAAGCCATAAATATGGACTGTAATAGCAACCATGGGACACTTTGTATATAATGCTTGTATATCTTTTCTATTTCATATCCCCTCTCTCGCATATATATTTCTGTAGAAATATATTTTCTTATAATATATACCAATCCTTATTTAAGTAGCTCAATGTAATTACAGAGCAATATAGTGAATAAATGACAAAAACTATATTCCAAAGTTCATGATGTTGACCATCTTATTATTTATTCCTTTAATTCAGTTGGCATTTATAATTTAAAATGGCGTAATGTAAACATATTAAAAGGTATTTGCAGCTTCTCTTCCAATTTTCGGATTTTAATCATGTAAAATCCCACTTTATTTCCTTTTAATGGATTTATTGTTGCTACTTCTTCTGAGGAGTTAAAAGCATAATAGATTCACTGATTGATATTTGCGCTATGAAACAGATACTGTCATGAATTGTAAAGGTCAACTGAATTGAAGGAATAAATAATAAGATGGTCAACATCATAAATTTTGGGATATAGTTTTTTGTCATTTATTCACTATATATATATATATATATATATATATATATATATATATATAAGTAATGAAATCAAAAGGGTGTAGTGTTTACCTGATATAAGCAATGGTAAACTTCAATCTAATATAAATACCAGTATTTATATATAGAGGTAATTTAATCCCAACCGAATAAAAAAGCTTAATAGGCAATAGAGAGTAGAGCTTATTATAAGAGAAAGAAAATTAAAACTGTAAGTTGAAATTTACAATCAAAATTTATTGTTCGACTGAATTCTCCAAAAAAACAATTTACAAAGTCCTTATTCCACAGAGTTTCCAAGAATGTTATTCTTGCCATTCTTGCTATTCTTCTCATCAGAGGACAGAAAGAAATAGAAGAATAGCAAGAATAGCATTCTTTGAAACTCCGCGGAATAAGGACTTTGTAAATTTTTTTTTTTTTTTTTGGAGTATTCAGTCGAAGAATAAATTTTGATTATAAAGTTCAACTTTCAGTTTTAATTTTCTTTCTCTTATATATATATATATATATATATATATATATATATATATATATATATATATATAAATGCCGAAAGCCTAAATTTAATGCACATTTCAAGCTACAACTACAAACAACTGTTCGTTAAGGTACCTTACTAGATTGTCGTACTCGATTACTCTAGGCAAAGCCACTCAAATACTTCAAAGAAAGATATCATTTTCATGACATAAAAATATCTTTTAATTGACAGATTCAAAACTACATTTTAATTTCAAACAGTTACAATATAAACACATGTCAGCCTTATTTTGCTAACTATTAATAATAGATTTAAATGGCTGCCTATTTTTTACTTATTGTGACCCTGTGAAATTCGAAGGTAATTTTGAAGCCTTTAAACAGTTGACTGGAAAATAATTTCTTTCTTCGATTGCATTCTGATTTGAAAGAGTTACAACACAAAGCACGTGTCAGCCATATGTTATTACTTATTGATAATAGATTAAAATGGCTGACTTGTTTTTATTATTGTGACTCCTTAAAATTCGGAGGCAATTTTGAAACCTTTAAGCAGTCCACTTGGAAGTAATTTCTGGGTTGAATTGAAGTTTAAATGTAAAAGTCAAGTATCATGGTTCCTATGTTCTCCCAAACAAAAAAAGGTAAACAATAATTTCTCAGGCGCCCATGTCGTACAAAAGAACCAAATAAAGCTAAAACAAAAGCTGATAATTGTTGAAAAAAAAATCTAGGCAGCCAATGAAAGAAATGATATGATGATAGTGATGATGATGGTGATGGTTACCAATGTTTTCATGTATGGCATGCATGTACATCCAGATATTAAAATAATATCATAATCTCATGCGTGGGTGGTTAGAATTTAAAAAAAACAATGAATCAATTAGGATTTTTATAATGTACATTTTTTCTTTGTTTAACCAAAAAAAAAAAAGAAAAAAAAAGGAAAACATTTAAGACAAAAGTACTAAAAAAATAAAAGAAACAATGTTAAAAATTAAAATATTAATTTTAAATCTATGCACGAAAATTGAACACATTATGTAACAGTCGCTTATATCTTCCTTGTAATAGTCATGAGTTTTCTCCCTTTAGTAGACCTCTTCACTGACGTCACGCCAGAAATAGAAAAGGAAAGCTAGAGAAAATGTAAAATAAAGATAATTCGTGCATGTACAAAGTCTGTTATTGGCAGAGTGAAATGTGAATTTTATACGTTTGCGTTTGTTTGAGAATGAAAATGTAATAAAAAAATAGAATAACTAAATCAGATGTGCTCTGAAAATGATGTGCTCTAAATGATTTAAGAACAAAGTCAGTTCTTATGCAGAAACTAATCGATAATAAGGATTCAAAATAAGAAGATTAAATCCACCATCATTTCCAAAATTTCTATCTTATGAGAAAAGACTAAATGGATTTACATATATAAATAGACAATCTTCAATAAGATTCCACCACATTCTGCTTTCTAGCTTATATAATGACACCAGCTATGTATGCATACTGATTCGTTACTTTAAATAAGTTAATTGTTTATTTCTGTTTGTCTTGCATTCTTTTTTTTTTATTGTATTTTTCGTTTTCTTGAAGTCCATCATACGAAATGGATGAGGAAAAGGAGTCTAAATTTATTAACGATTTCATGAGTGGCATTTCTTTTTGGGGAAGAAGGGGAGATTACTTTGTACCGCACTGACAAAAATAATGTCATTTACCCATGACATAATACTATGTTATAGAGAACCTTATAGAGAAGTTTGAGTACTTCTTACAGAACAAATGGAATCACTTAAACAAAAATGAGTTTGTTAAGCTGGTGCAGAGGAGGATTAATTTGTCTCATAGACATTGTTGGAGGAAATACTATTCTTGTTTGAGGAAAGACCATTTTTTTTTCTTTTTTTTTTACATGGAGGTCACCAGTTATCAAGGCCCAGAGGCCACTCAGGGATAAGGGTTATTGTGTGTACAGTAATCAACGAGATAGTATTGTAGTAATCATTAGTATTGGAGATTTGATAGAGTGTCTTACTTAAGAGGGCGGTTTGTCAGGAATTTGTTTATGTTGCACTTGAAGACATCCAAGTTGTAGTCAGGTGGGAAATTGTCGAACGGAAGAGAGTTCCGCAGTCGTGCACTTCTAAGAAAGAAGCTCTGCTCATGGAATCTACGTTTGGATTTAGGTACAGATATAGAGTGGGGAAAAGTTTCAACCAGACGTGTGTTTCTCGTGAAAGATTGGCAAAGGGGGGATGAGAGATTGGAGCTCAAACGAGCACTTGCCATGCAAATAACGATAAAACAAAGATAGGCTCCCAACGTCTCTTCTGTGGGAGAGAGGCTGCAGGGAAGAGAAAAGGGCATCCCCCACTAAACAACAAAGTCTATTTTGTACTCTGTCAAGGCAGGATAGGCTGTTTTTAGTAGCTCCTGCCCAGATGTGGCAGCAGTACTCCATCCTTGGACGTACTTGGCTTTTATACAGATAGAGAATTGCATCAGTAGTGAGATATCTTCTGGAGCGGTAAAAGGATCCCACCATTTTCCCAGCGTCTTTGGCAACAGATCTGATGTAAGTGTTCCATTTCAGATCAGGAGTAACGGTCAAACCCAAAAGCTTGTCAAAACATGGCGCCTCCCCAAGACGAGAGCCATCCATTTCAATTGATGCCAGATTGGATCAGAGCGTTGATGATGTAAAGATAGAAGCTTGGTTTTGGATGCATTAAAAGTAACCAGCCACCTCTTCCCCCACTGTACCACGTGCTCAAGATCAGAAGAGAGAGAATTAGAGAGAACCTTGTCATTTACGGCCTTATTGTTGAAGGGAAGCCCCTTGTTGGAGGAAATACTCTAATTGGAGAAAAGGCCGAGAAGAAAATACGTTTCACTATCAGTTAAGCAGATGTGAACGATTGAATTCTCGTTTTCTTTTTATTTCTTGAAAAATCCATTTGAAGTTTCAGTAGTTCAAGATTCCATTTAATGGAGCTTAGTGCTCTTTGAGGCATGAAAATATGAATATTTTTAAATTTCGAAAGAGACTTTTACGTAAGATTTTCTTACAAACTGTCGAGAGAATTTACAAATTTGAACTCACATTCCACGTAAAAGAATACGTTTTATAAACAACAAAAATTCACTTACAAACAATTTCAAAACTAGTTCTGCAAACTTTTATACATATTTATTGTATTTCCATAAAATTAGTTGTTTGGGGGCATCATTTTTTTTTTTTTTTTTTGACTGAACCAATTTGGCTTGTTTCACTCATGAAGGAAATACAGTTGATCATTTGTTATGTACTTTCCTCTTTTCACAGTATATTAACGTCTTTATTCTGTAGTCGTGATAAACTTCACACGTTGCTACGTTGAGGAATGATTAAAATTTTCTGTTTCTTTTATTGATAGTAAACATTTCAAACACTTCTCAGTAATGTCTTTCAATATTGAGAGCGTATTGTATTGCCTTTTCTTTCACAATACATTATGGTCTGCATCCTGTCTTGCTCACCTGTCCCCATTCACTGACTTCTACACAACGTGACACAAGGCCAAGCCTCAATATGGCGACGGTCACGAACGCCGCAAGAATGCCTATGGTCGGTGTGGAACTCACCCAAATCTAACGGTTTGCTTAGTGGAAATGATTTTCGTCAGAAATAGACTTCTTTATGTAGAGATTTTTTCAGGGGAGATAATTGTACATGTTGTTATAGAGATTAATATTAAGCTATTAAAAACTGTTCAATTCAATAAATTTGGCAAAAAATAAAACAAGCATGCTTCAGTTGCCATGTAAGGAAAGGATGGTTGAAATTTACACAGAAAAAGAATACAGTATTCCAGCATTTGTATAATTTCGTATTGAAGTGTTGTTGGTTCATTTATTACATCGTCTGGTGACTACCATTTTTTGCATCGTAAGTATATTATATATATATTTTTTTGCATGGATATTTTTTAAGTTTTGTGCATTGCATGTTAGATGCAGCTGCAACATTAATTGTATTTTTTATGCGATCTTCAAATATTGTTTAAAAAGAAAGCATCATTTTTCATGTTGTTTGCAGTAAAAAAAGTAAGTAAAAAAAAGTAAAAGAAAAAAGCAAAAAAAAGTAAAAAAAAAAGTTTAAAAAAAAAAGTAAAAAAATGTTTTAAAAAAAGTTTTTAAAAAAGTAAAAAAAAGTAAAAGAAAAAAGTTTAAAAAAAGTAAAAAAAAGTTAAAAAAAAATAAAAAAGGTAAAAAAAGAGTAAAAAAAAGCAAAAAAAAGTAAAAAAGAAGTAAAAAAAAAAAGTAGGCTGATTTTCTTCACTACTGAATTGTACTAAGTGAAAATTAATTATTTTTTATGAAACCATTCTTAGCTGTTGATTAATTTTTTTAAAGAGATGTTTTTATATTTTTCAATGAATTAAAATCAGTTTTAATCAAATATTTTGCAATGATTACATTTTTTTCTTTCTATAATAAATGTTGGCTCTAAAACATTTCACTTCTTTCTTTAAAAAACAAAAACAAAAAAAAAAACAATTTATTTTTAAGGGAGACAATCTTTTAACCAAAATAAAAACAACGAAAAGGGAGGTAATTTCAAGAATCTTCCCAGAATTGAGATTGAAATTAAAAAAATAAATAAAATGCAAAGACTAATCTTAAAATAATATAAACGAATAATTTTTTTAAAGTATGACCACCCTTGAGAAAGAAAATTCCCAATCTCACTCCTGACACAATCCTCTACCTGTACAAGAACCAAATACATCCTAAAATGGAGTACTGCTACAACATCTGGGGTGAAGCTCCTGACTACCCTTTCCTGCTGTGAAAAAAAATTAATTTTTCCCCTAAAAAATTCAATGACTGCTCAGTTGAGAAAAGGAAGCAATGTGCACCTACCTAAGGTTGCGGAAGAATTGCCTCCTTCCACGACGTGACATCAGTTAACAAATATCTTGCCAGCAAAGCTGAGGTAATCAAGAAGTAGCTTCCCGGCACCAGCCACCAATGTATTCAAAAAAATTTATATCATCAGGAGAGAAATCTCCTTTTAAATAACCAAATGGTCATGTGATCAACTGTCACCTGACACGGAAAAATTTTTTAAAACAACTGAGAAGGCAATGCTATCTCTTTTGGTTAGCAAGCAAGGTAAGTGCACACCGCTCTCCCTCTCTTTGAGCAATCATTAATCCATTTTTTATTTATTTATTTATTTTGCACTGCCTTGATAGAGTAAAAAAAACATCTTCGAAATCTAATGGGCGAGGATCTTTTCACCCTTCTGCTTCCTCTTTCTCACAGAAGAGATGTTGCGAGTTTGTCTTCGCTTTAATATTACTTTTGTGGTAAATGCTCGATGAAGCTTCAATGTATGCCCCCCCCCCGTGTAAAACTTTCGTAACAAATATTTGTCTACCTTCAATAACCATCAGCAATTTTCTTCACTCTGTGGCAAGGCCTGAAACTAAATACAAATTCCATGAACAGAGCTTCTTTCTAAGATTTGTCCATCTGTGGAACACAATACCGTGGGCCTGCTTCCCAGTTTACTATAGCATGGTCATTTTCAAGTCTTATGTAAATAAGTTCTTGTTTAGCCGTTCTCTTATATAATTAAACCCTACACAAGTTTCACCATTACTGATCATCACGTTTTTTTTTTCTCACTGTCTACCTAACACTCATTAACTCTTATCCTAAAGTGGCCAACGGACCTTGATAAGCGGTGACCCCCAAGTTAAAAAAAGCTTTAATGAGATATACTTCAGCTTTGCTTAATTTATTTATTTATTTTTTTGTCAGTATATTTTTTTTAAATACAATTTCTACAGTTTCACTATCAGCAACAATTCAAACCAGGATTAAAAAAAAAATAAATATAATAAAAAATAAGTGTGGATTCACTACTGACAGCGGCAGGCCGAATAATTAGATTTACAACAACAACAAAAAAAGGTTAAATTAAAAAAAAAAAAATTGTTTAAAAAATACTTGCTATTAGTGTACATCTCTAAAACGTCTGTTCCATTGAAATTCCAGAAATAATAAATCTTATTGTAAAATTCAGTATTATTTCGATTCTTCTGGACTAGCATAATTTTTCCAATGTTTTGGTCGATGTAACCTCCGACCTTCTTCAGGTGTATTGTGTCAAACTCGGGAAAATTTTTTTGTCTACAAGAACTCGTGGTGTAGTGGATAAAGTACTTGGTAAATTTCCGTTGTAAAGTTACATCAACTGAAACGTTGTGAGAATAACACTCAAGATGAAAGCAGTAGTATTTATTTTGGTCACATTTTTTTTTTTTTTTTTTTACATTTTCACCCCAAACAAGGCACATTGCCACTTTGATGTAGGGGGCTACTATCAGGGACATAAGCTACAGGGGTACTATCTGGGGAGTTGGGCAGCAAGATATCGATTCACGTTACACTTGAACTTCTGCATGTCAGTATAGTTGAGGAAGCAGGAACCCGGAAGGGAATTCCAAAGTCTAGCGGTTCTAGGGAAGAAACTACTGGAGTAGAAGGCTCTCTTACATCTAGGGATCCCAACTGTGAAGAGGTGGGATTTTGCTGCTTGTCGGGTTTGTTGGGGGTATTTACGTTGAGGGGGTACAAGTGCTTGCAGTTCTTCGGAGCATTCACCATTAAAGTACTTGTAGAACAGGCAGAGGGATGCTACATTTCATCGATGGAACAGAGGCTGAAGCTTAGATGACAGTTCAGGACCTATTAGGTTGGCGACTCTCTTTTGAACCTTGTCTAGGAGTGAGAGACATACACCATTGGATGTAAGGTAGAGAAGGATGAACAATGTCTGTGAAGGTGGTAATTAATTTAGAAAGTTCTTTTGGGTGCTGAATGCTTGGTGGTCCAGTGGACAGAGGAAGGAGCAAGAAAGGGGAACGTTTTTCCTCATTCCTTCCAGTAAACTCTTTAAAGACCCCTGAGATTCCCAAAGATGTCTGAAGTAACTTTTCTGAATTTTTGAGATGAAGATTAGTTATTCGTATTATTTGGATTCATCGGACTACTGTTCTCACCTTGAATGTGATTTTCACGTTTCAGTCGATGTAACCTCTAACCTTCTTCAGGTATATTTTGTCGAACTCGGGAATGTTTCTGTCTGCAAGAGTAGGTGGAAAAATCAATGGTAAAAAGTGATATTCTCCAGAAGGTTGAAGGTTCAATCCTCAGTGTGGGTGACCAAAAAATACAAATGCGAATTACCTAGGACATCTATCCAGTCATGGCTGATGGAACAAGAGCATGCTACAATCGTGAAGTAAATTCCGTCCAAATTCCAGAGTTCGACAGAAACATTTCCGAGTTTGACAAGATACACTGAAGAAAGTCGGAGGTTACATCAACCGAAACGTTGTGAAAATCACACTCAAGATGAGAACAGTAGTCTGATGAATCCAAATAATACGAATGTCTGAAGCAGTTAATCATGGCACAAATGAAATTAATGCACTTTTGGTGCTGATCGGTCATTGTGTGACCAAATCACCTAACAAGAACTGTTCTCCGAGAGAGAAAAATAAATGTCACTATTTATGACTATGTATGTTTTTTTTGTTATGCTAATTTGTATATTAAGTTTTAATTTTTTTTTTATTTACTTTTGTTCACTCCAAACGAGACATATTGCAACTGAAACGTTTTGTGGTAGAGCTAGATTTAGAGGGCGCGGGTATCTGGGTAGGGAATTAAGTAGCAAAATATTTATTCAAATTACATTTAGATTTCTACATATTGCTACGTTATGGAAAACAGAGAGCAAGAGAAAGATTTCCAAAGAAAGCGATCCCAGGAAAGAAGCTATTAAAGTAGAAACTATTTTCCAGCATCTTGGGACTTCTTCAATGAACGGGTGGGATTTTGCTGCTAATTGGGAAAATGGTCAAACATTATAATTTGTGTTACATTTTCTCAGGTTGCAAATGAGTATAACCAATAGTTATGTTCGTTCTTGAACAAAACGGATCTTTTAGAATAAAATTGTTATAATCTTGGGGTTCCCATTCACGCATGATTGTAACACAGCGACAAATTCAATCATTTTCATACGAGAAAATTGCTATGTTCATCTACTCTCTTTTTTTGTTGCTACACGGACTCTCCCTAACATTATGAATCGTGATAATGGTGGCACACGTTATTAGTATCACCATGGTGGAAGTATTTCCATCTCGATCTCTGTCTAATGACCCTGTGAATGCGAATAAAACTTCAAAAGATAAAATTAGTCGCAGATCATCTTTTGAAGATACGCAGGAGAATTCAAACAAATATGAATCAAGGAAATTTGTCAAGAATAATTATATTGACTTTGTCTGATCTCATTATTTTGACTGTGTCTGGCACCATCATTTTGACAGTATCGTTTTTACAGTGTCAGACCTCATTGTCTTGACAGTGTTGGACTTCATGACCCAAACTTTGTCTGACCTCATCATCCTAACCTACATTGTTCTAAATATAATTGACTTAGTGACCCAACACTTTAGGCCACTTTTGTGATATAAGCTTTATCTGACTTTGTGACAAACTTTTTTCGTAACCCTTACTTTAGCTGACTTTGTAATTCAAAGTTTAGCTGACATTGTGACATAGGCTTTAGCCGACTTCGTGACACAGGCTTTAGCCGACTTCGTGACACAGGCTTCAGCCGACTTCGTGACACAGGCTTCAGCCGACTTCGTGACACAGGCTTCAGCCGACTTCGTGACACAGGCTTCAGCCGACTTCGTGACACAGGCTTCATCTGACTTTACAATCTTGACCCTGTGACGGCAGTGGAGTTACAGCTATAACCAGTTGTTATTTTTAACAATCCCAGTTTTCAAAATGCAGCTGTCTTTAGAAAGACAATTGCAACGAGTATATGGCAGAATAAATCTAAATAACTTTGACAGTTTTTTTTTTCAAACTTAAACACGTGTTTTGCTAAGAGTCAACTTCTCATGTTTCAAAATGAACTCATGAGCCAAATATTAACCTTTTTATTCTATTCAAAACTAAAAAGCGATTTAAAAACTCTTAATTAAAAAATGCGATTTTGATTTGAATTAATTCAACTAATTAATTAAATTTCAAAAGAAGCATCATTTGATGAGGTTTACAGAATATCTATTATTATACTAAAGCTGAATTAATCAACGTTTGTTTCTCGAAGTCTTTTTTATTATGTCATTTAAACGCACAAAACTACATGATAAAGCATTCTTTAGTTTTGAGAGTAAAACAGTTTCATTTTTATTGTTCTAATTAGACGTAAGTTGCAATTAACTCACCAAGTGACTCATCTCTTATTAATTTTCAATAGATCTCACAACCATCTTCCTCACTATATGCTATTTGACCTCATAGGGTGTCTATCACTCTCGCTCCCGTTACTTTCTTTTTTTTTTATTAACAGTCAGATGCAATAAAATTAACTATGAAACTTTGAAATAGCCTATTATAAACCAAAGAAAATATCACGACAAATAGTAATACTATCTTACCTGCATTTGTAGACGGAAAGAGAAAAAAAGAGAGAATAACAAAAAGAGACTAAATGTAGATTTTTTTTCTTAATTTTATTGAAAATAATCCACGTGGCTTTGAAAACCCAATTTTTCTTGATTCAAATAATCTACCTTAGAATTAAATGTTTGACCCAACGGGCCACATTTTTTTGTAGTTATTCAAATATTGTCATTCAAAGGTACTAGTTGTATAAATCAATTAAAAGAAATAATTAAAATTCTAATATCCTCTTCCAATTGTGGTTCGATCTTTAATGTATCAGTCATGTATTAGAATGTACAAAAGTAAAAATAACTATGCATTACCAATTTTTATAGATCGTTTTTATTTTTTTTTTAGAGCTCTTATACTCTTTATTTGTTTTTACAGAAGCCGTAATATGTTGCTACACAGTCATGAGCATGTTTCGGTTAGCTAGTTACTAGAGATCTCTTCAGGCGATACAGCTTATACGACAGCAAAGTTTGCAATCTTTGCGATATATATATATATATATATATATATATATATATATATATATATATATATATATATATAGTGTAACCCGGATATAAGAGCCCCTGTATAAGAGAGATTTATGACCCCCAAATTAAAGCCTGTGTTAAAGTGCATAAAATATACCAAACCCGGATATAAAAGAAACCCGTATATAAGCGGCCACCGTTCGGGGGGGGGGCACTTATTATATTTGGGTTATACTATATATATATTTAATTAATTTTCTAATTCATGTTTTTGTTTTGTTTTGCTTGTCTGTTTTTCTCTGAGTCAATTTAAATCTATTATTATCTCGTATGTTCAAATCCTTGAAATGGAATGTCCAAATTAAGGAAAAGTTTAATGTGCACTAGGACACCAAATAAAGCCTCATCTTTTAAAAGTTGCCTTTTAGAGGGGTATTCAGGTTTGTTTTGAACCGATATCACATTTAAAATTGTTGCAGACAAGTCATATTTTTTGTTTTATGAAATTAAATCTTTATGGCCACCAGTGAAAACAATAAAGAATACATTGAATAACAAAGATCTTAATATCCTAAAAAAAAAAAAAAAAAATACTTGTTCGCATCAATTTTAAATGTGACAATCGTTCAAAACAGACCTGAATACCATTGACAGTCAAATTTTAAAAGATAAGTCTTTAGTTGTTCGTACTCTAGCGTAAACCAAGGGAAACGAACGTATGACATCTTTTTGCTTTTCTTTTTTCTTTTTCTTGTTAGTTTTTAATTTCTACAAACGACATATTAAAAATCTTGTTGGGAAAAACTATCTACAAAAGGGAGAATCCATTATTGACTATTTGTTATTAAACTTTTCTAATTAAAAAAAAAAAAAAAAGCAGCAGCGACGGAGGCTCTACTAGTTTAATAACTTTCGTTTGATTTTTTTTTTAGGGGTTTTAAATGTTCATTTTCAAACGGATTTTGACTAGTTTTTTTTTTTTGTACATCCCACCATTTTGAATTTTATTATTTATTTTCGATTGAGTCTCTCTTTAAATGAGCAAATTTCGAAAACAAGACATTCAATCGAAATATTGCGCGCTAATATTGAACGTGCTATCATCATTGCTTACGGTACTTGTCTAGAATTCAATCTAATTAAAAACCAAAAATACTGTAAAATATTTATGAAATACGTACCCGTCATGAAACGAAAATTTCATATCCCAAAAATTACGTAAACTGATCAAGTATTTTTTAAAACTAATTTAAACTAAAATTTTATGAGGAAGCGAGACAGATCGCCACGTTTTAGAAATCAAGGGAGATAATTCAGTGTGTTTGTCTTAATAAGCCTTGTAATGGCTGCGAAATATTATTATAATTTTATATTTTTAGATAACAACATTATTTAATCAATTTACATAGTTTTTGGAACATGACATTTTTGTTCCGTGATGGGTACGTACATTAAAAAAGACTTTGTTGAATTCTGAAAAAGAACCTTGCCAACTGTTGTATTATTGTTCAGGAAGCTGTTGCTAATCCTTACGTCTTGGCATATTTCTCTAGGACTCTGGGCAAAGTCTTTTCAATCTGTGTTCACTCCACCATCTTGTATAGCTGTCAGACATGGACCCAAACGCTTTTGATCTGTAATGGTTTTGGTCTAATGCCCACGTGATGATCAGGTCTTGGTGTGGTAGAAAATTAAATGAAATTATCCCTTCAACAATGTCCTACCAGAGATTTAGTATTAGTTGGATTTTAGATGCCATCTATGCTCACCATCTCATGTGGCTTGGCCATGTACAGTTTGCCAACTCTTGCATGAATAAGCCTGGACATCACAGGTTTTAGAGTGCATGGCAGACCTGGGAAGAATTCGGTTTTCACTCGATTTAAAAAATGACTTTATGTCTAACTCTCTGTCCTCGTGGGGAGGCAAGTAGATAGAAACAAAAGAAAATATAGTTTAAAACTTAAGTGTCGCCCTTTGGCTAGGATAAAAGTGTAGTGTCTGTTCTGGTATTACAATTCATCTATTCTGTCGTTGGTTGGTGAAGGAAAGGTCTTTCTAGACTGAGACAATTTATATTTTTGTTGCAAGTCAAATTGCATCAGTTTGGAGAGCTGGGTTTGCCACATTAAAGATCAACCCTGTGTCTAACTCTGCCCTTGTGGAGGCACAAGTAGATACGGAGATCTACAATGTTTTAAAATAAAAATTAGAGCTTGACTAGAAACTATGCGGGAATTTTGTTTTAAAGTTAAAAAGCGTCATTTTAAATTAATTATAATTAAGAATGATTATGTTTCTGATTTTTTTTAGATGAGGGTTGATAATCTATATATTAATAGGATAGCGTGTTTGTTATTTTTTGTGTCACGCTTACATCCGAGTGAGAACAAGGACAGAAATGCATCATTAGAGCTGGACCAAGATATTTCACCAAACGAATGTGGTCGAACACTTTGACTGAGATCTGGCATTCCAGCTCTAATGATGCCTTTGTGTCCTTATCTATATATTAATAGGATAGCGTGTGTGTTATTTATTTTTTGTGTCACGCTTACATCCGAGTGACTGTCGTTTAAATGTTATGGACTTCCATTTCTTGTAATAAATAATTTTATCAAGAATTCTTCATAAGTTTTAGTTTCGATTATAGCTGAAGGAACTCAAATTTTAAAAAAAATTTATACACACACATACATATATTTCTTCATAAGTTTTGGTTTCGATTCAAGCTGATGCATCCAAGTCATATGGATATATATTTTTCTTACGTTTGAAAACGCAAATATAAAATATATAAAAATCGATAGAACATTAACTCTATAATAATATATACGAAATCTGCAAGAATTAAAATATCATATTTAAGCGTACTTTATGACCAGGCTATGCCGAGCGTCCTTGCTAGCTGAGTTAAATACTTTTGCAGTTTTAACAAAAGAGCTACAATAATATCAGAGCGCCTCCATTTACACTGAACATCTACAGAATACCAACCTCAGTTATATTACACGAGTCTACCGTGGACTTTCCACAGGTCCCGCTAGTATGTGTTATTTGGATTATTCAGACTACTGTTTGCAAGGATCCATGACGTAACGTAAAAAGTACTTGCTAAAATTCAGTTCTAACTTAGACTCTTCTAGAGGTTGATGGTTCAATCCTCAGTGTAGGCAATAATAATACAAATACAAATACAAATTGTTAGAGATTAAGTCACAGACAGAACAAGAGCATGTTACCTCCATGGATTAAATAAAAGGTTCTGTTAGAAATTTCATGAAAATTCCCTAGTTCGAGGAAAAGATTCTCGAGTTCAATAGGGTACACCCAAAGAAAGTCAGACGTAAGATCAGCCAAAATGTTGCGCAGATAAGACTGAAGTCCGAATAATAAAAGTAACATAAAATGGTTTTCTAAATAATAATTTTGGAGTTCATAAATGCTTATTTTTCCACACCAAAAATAACTTTCAACAATAGGACTATATTTTGATCCATAATTTTGTGGCATCTGGGAATAGACGCTGCATTGATTTTAGATTTTGTTTCTGGAATTCTTCATAAAGAAAGACGAACAACAAACTTTATATTAACATCGATTTTATGTATCTTTGATCTGTAGTATCGATTATTGAATTCTATTCTTCTTTACTATTTCGAGACGAGAGCGTTTAGTTGTTTTGTTTTGCGGCATATCAACTGCTTTTTGGGTTATTTAATGCAGTAAAAAGTTTTCAAGCTTACAACTTCTTTATATGTTCAAATATTTAAGCATGATGTTTAGTTTGGTTGTTTTGTCGAGAACTATGGTTATTTTTTTGTTTTTTTTAATCCCTTGAGATGAAGCTCGTGATTTGTGCATCCATTCATTTTGCAGACTGTTATCCTCATCTTCATAGTTTTTGTTGTTGTTGTTTCACCCAACTTTGGCCTCTTTCTGGATAGGAATAATACCATTTGGTATGGAACCGACAATGGAAGACCAAATAAGGACATAAAATTGGATTTATAAGACCATACAATCCAACCTTCATCGTCCTTCGGGGCCTGTAGTGCAGTGGATAGAGATATTGAGTATCTATGGTTCCAGGTGAGCATTGCCTGACGATAACGGTTTCAGTCCTACCCAAGCAGGCCAGAGGATTAGTTGGCCAAAGCATGGTGAGAAAACAACAACTATGGAAGGCAGTAATTACTGGGGATATAGTTACACAACTCAGCATTTCTATCCCGTCACGGTTAACCACCTGAAGAAGGCCAGAGGATGAGTTGGCCGAAATTAATGCATAGAACTATTGTTGTTCTTGACTTTATAGAATATGATTGAGTTTTGCAAAGGGAAAAGAAAAAAAAACAAAAAAAACACCATACACGTTTGGTGCATTTTAAGTTAGGAAGCCAGTATCTTCAGATAGCCTGATCTAGTAGCACCATTTGCAACGAGAGGAGTGGGAGGTAGTTTAATTTATATAAATAAAATGATTAGACTTTTTGTTTTATCAAATACTTACATTTTGAATATGTTGTTTGGTTTATAATAGGATGCTTGGACAGAACAGTGGATTTTGAAACCAACGCATTTCAGGTTAAAAGATTACTTCGTACTTACGTGTCATGTGGAAATTATTATAAATTCCAAAAATGACGAAAAATTATCCAACTTGAAAGCAAGGGAGATAAGTTAGTCTTGTCAAAATGATCGATTGCAGTTATCTCCCCTAGGTTTTATAGAAGTCTTCCACATTAAAACATATGATAAAAATCAATCTTATTTTTACTTGTGATTATTTTTTTGCTGGATAATTTTTTGTAATTTTTTTTTTTTTTTTTAATTCATACTAATTTTGACATGACATGTAAGTACGTAATAATGTTTTCACCTGAAATGCGTTTGTTTCAAAATCCACTATTCTGCACAAGATCCTGCAATCGTTCTTGAATGCCAAAATCGTTAATTTGATTCTTGTTTTTTTTTTTTTTAAATTAAAATTTTTCAAGGAAGTTATTTAAATAATTTTTAGAAGATTAAATAATTTTAAAAGAAAATGAAAATATTTGGAAAAAATGTTTTTTTAATCTAAAAGAAAATTGAAAAATATTTTGAAAGATTAAAAAAAAAGATAGTTGGACAATACAAATAAAAAAAAAAAAACTATGGTGCTTCTCTAGTTTACAACCTAATCTCCGGCAACTTTGTGTCGTTATCTTCCGACGAGTTACAAAAGCAGCCGGACTATGCCAAAGCGATTATCTAATCAGCTGTCAGAAGACAACGAATTTCAATGAAAGCGTGAAATTCATTAAATGGAAATTTAAAAAAAGGAAGGAAAATAACTTCCAACACGCTATATCAATGTGATCCCCACCCCCGTTTCCCCATGTTAATAAATAGTAAGCCATTCTTTTGAATTAATCGTTTGACTTCAGCATCTTCCAGTTGTTTATGTAATCTGCTGGAAGATGCTAGCACGAAGTTGCCGGAATTGGGTTGTAAACTTGATGAATATAAAAATATAAGAAAATATTTTGAAAGAAAATTTTTTAAAGAAAACTAAAATGTCATTGTTTTAATCTTTAAAGAAAATTATAAATAAAAAAAACTTTTTTTAAATAAAACTAAAAGAATTTTTTTTTAGGTTTTAAAGAAAATTAAATACTTTCTTTTTAAAATTTCTAAAGAAAATTATAAATTAAAAAAAATGGTGCAGTTTCTATTCTGAACTAGATAAACGTTTATTTTTTTTAATAAAAAAACAAAAACGAAACGAATCAATAACAAGAAAAGAATGCAGCAGAACTATTAACAACAAGAAAAGGGTGCTTGTCGAGAATTTTCCCTATATTAAAAAAATGAAGAAAAATCTATACGATGTATGTACCTGTGACGGAAAGAAAATATCGTCTTTCAAAAATCACTTCAACTGATTAAGTAATTTTATTTTTGTATTAATAAAATAATTTTAAGTAATTAATGGGAATTTGTCGGCATTACAGCAAAAAATTCGCAAGTTTGAATTATTTTGAGTAATCTCCCTTGTTTTCAGACTCTTTTAAAATGGCGTTGTGAAACGGTTGTTCCTTGGTTAGCCATAAAATTTGATTTTCTTCTTAAAAAGATAAAACTACTTGATCAATTGATGTGATTTTTTGGAATACGATATTTCCTTCCGTCACAGGTGCGTAAGTCATACAGATTTTTAAAAAAAAATTTGTTTTGTAATAAAGAGGGCAATTCTTGACAACCACCAAGCAAAGATGTGTTGGAACAGGAGTGCAAATAATTAATAATGGAATAAAAATTAAGTAACAAAAAAAAAAATGCAACAACATCAAACACTACAGTAGTAACAAGAAAAATGAAAATAAAACAACAACAACAACAACAACAACGAAACCTAATGGCAAATAAATATTAAACAATCAAAAACACTATATTTGCAACAAATAAGCCTTTTTTGTAAACCTGTTACCTTGGATAAGTCCGGATTTACTCTCACACAAAACATCAGGGCCTTTTGTGAGAGCAGACAGAGAAAGAGAAGAAAGAAAGGAATAAATTTAAATATTATTTCAGAACAAAAATTGGAAAACATTATGAGAAGAAATTATTAATGAATAAATGAATAATGAATATATTCATGAACGAACAATTTTTTTTTTCTTTAATTTTGCATATAAAATTTGAAAAAAAAAAAAAACGCGTTTTTTTTTCTACCTGGTATTTTTGAATAAAAATCACGTGACTGATATAAATTACATGTACAAGTCTTACTTTAAAAAGAGGAAAAGCAATTTATTAAAAAAAAAAACAAACAAAAAAAAAAACGGTAAAAATAAATTATGAACCAATAAGAACCAGGCTTTAATTTATATTTTATAACAGATAAATAAGCATTCATTATTTAATTGAAACTGTAAATAAATAATTTGAAGTACTAACAAATTGTTTAGATTGAGGATATGTATTTTATAACGTTAAGACAAGTTGTAATTTTGTAGCTTCTAATCCAAAATGGCGGACTACTGTAACGTCATTTTATCGTCTGCTATTTAAATAGGCTGTACTTCGTTATATTTTGGAGCAAAAAAAAAAAAACAAAAAACAAAAATAAAAAAAACGAATATTATTTTTACAATATAATTGAAAAAAATATTATCTGATAGTAAATTGTTTTTCTTTTTTTATATAAATGGTTCCGAAATATAACGCTTAAATATAGACGATTAATTGAAGCCACAGTCCTTCTCCATTTTTTGATGAGAAACTATAAAATTACCAGAAAAATTTATGTCAATTGCTATTCAAGAAAACGATGTACAGCTGAAATAAGAAAATAAAAATGCAAATATTTAAAGTAAAAAAAAAAAAAAAATCATAAAAAAGAGTAAAATGAAAGTGTCAATTTAGCTTAAGTATTTGTGTTCCTGGTTTACAGCAGTAAGCCTTCGTTAAAATATGTTTTGTTAAAAAAATGACTGACACATACTTTGAATGTTGTTTTAACAGTTTTTCTCGTGCTCTTCCACACTTAGCGTCTTGGCAATTGTTAATAATTTCCAACAGAGGAAACAGGGTTAAAAAAAATTTTTTTCTCAATAGATAACTGTTACCACAAGAACGAAATGTTACTTTTCACTACCTATCTGCCTACGTTTTTGTATTTTAAAATATTTTAAACTGATTTTATTTGCAGGTTTTATCAATGCCTTCTAAGTTTTGTAAATCCCCCTTATTAAAAATGGCGCCGAATGTTACTCAAAGTTGTGGAACAACTAAAACTTTAAAAATGTAAGCAAAAAATACAGCTAATAACTGTCTCCAACTCCAGTATGAGTTTTTTTTTTTTTTACACAGTGATCACCACTTATCAAGGCCCGGAAGCCACTCAGGGATAAGGGTTATTGCAAGTACATTACGTTAGTGTGGAGATTTGATGAAGTGTTTACTTAAGGGGGCGGTTCATTAGGAATTTGTTAACGTTGGACTTGAAGATATCCAAGTTGTAGTCCGGTGAGAAGCAGGCAGACGGAACAGAGTTCCACAGGCGTGCAGTTCTAAGAAAGAAGCTTTGTTCATAGAATCCGCGTTTTGATTTAGGCACAGATATAGAGTGGGGGAAATTTTTCACAGTGGATTCAGCTAGACGGGTGTTTTTCATGAAAGATTGGCGAGGGGGTACCAGAGATTGGAGTTCAGACGAGCATCTGCCATGGAAATAACGATAAAACAAGGATAGGCTCGCAACGTCTCTTCTGTGGGAGAGAGGTTGCAGGGTAGAGAAAAGGGCATCCCCCACTAAGCCACGAAGTCTATTTTGCACTCTGTCAAGGCAGGATAGGCTGTTTTTAGCAGCTCCTGCCCAGATATGGTAACAGTATTCCATCCTTGGACGTACTTGGCTTTTATATAGATAGAGAATTGCATCAGTAGTGAGATATCTTCTGGAGCGGTAAAAGGATCCCACCATCTTTCCAGCGACCTTGGCAACAGACTTGATGTACGTGTTCCATTTCAGTTGTACAGTATTTAGAATCTGCATGGCCAGAGAAGGCAGGCAAAGGGGGCAAGACTATTTTTCTCGGTGGGAAGGGGGGTTGTCTTGCCTGCTTCTTAATCTCCACCTATCTTCTTCCTGTTTCATATTGTTTGATACCGAATATGATGGATCAGCGCCACAGGTGCCAGTCCTGGTCTGTTGTTTCCCAGGTGTGAATGTTAAATCCAGTGTTTTTCAGGGTGGTTTTGAGTTAGTAGTATGTGTGCTTGTGTGTGTGTGTAAGATATAGGTAGTTCTTATTAGAGTACGTCTCTTGTTTCAGGATGGAATGATGAAATTGTCGCCTTAGAAAAGACGACATGATTCCATTTCCGTTCGATGAAAACCGGTTTTCTTTTTATGTTGCAGACCATCTACTAGTTAGCCAGCTGTGTATAATTCCCAGGAGCAGTAGAAGCCTTCTATCATGTCTGAAAGCAATGTTCAATGAGCGAGATTGGAGATGCACTGCTGTACAACTCATGCTCTCTACCGATCCAAGTTATGACAACAGGACCATTGCCAGCACCCTCAAAATGCAAATCTGGGCGATTCAACGTTTGATGGCAAAGCTCAACAAAGTTATGGTCTTTGGTGTGGTTTCAAGTGACGGCCACATCATACCACCTCACATCTTCGAAGTCAGGTTGAAAGTCAAAACCAAAGTGTACCAGGATGTGCTGAAGAGTGCGGTGATCCCTTGGTGTAATCTGATGGCCGCTGGAAGACCCTGGGTGTGGCAGCAGGACTCGGCACCAGTCCACAAGTCAAAAGGGACCCAAACTCGGCTTCAGAGGAAGTGATACGACTTTGTACCTGTCCTCCCCCGACCTGAACTCGCTGAACTACTTCATTTGATCATACATTGAGAACATCACCAACATGATCTCCCACAACACCAAAGCCAGCTTGATTGCAGCCATTCGCCGAGTATTCGCCAAGCTCCCACCAGCGCTTGAGGAAAAGGCATGCTCCTAGTTCTGGACCCATATCGAGACGGTGATTGAGACTAAAGGCGGCTGCATTGAATAGATGTCAGCTCTACAACATAATCAAATTACCTGAATTGATTTTTTTTTCAATAAAAGTTTTAAAATAAATCTGTAGTGTTTTCTTTAGGGGCGACAATTTTATCGTTCCACCTTGTATAGCACCAGTGCCAAACTGCATTTCATCTTTGCTTATCTAACTTCTTATTTGCCGCTCAATTATTCTCTCAATCACTTTAACAATCTCACCCATCAGCATTAAGCCTCTGTAATTGTCTCTATTAACTGTTTCCCCTGTAATAATGTAATGTTGTGACCCTTTGGGCTGTGATCATAGTGTAGTATCTGTGTTAACTGTGGCAAGCAAAGCCAAAGGTCAAAACATTATTATTATTATTATTATTGATTCGAGCAACGGCGGGTCGCTGGATCAATTATTATGATTAGAAAAATAAACAATTAAATTGAGGAAAAATGATTGACATATATATCATAATAATATCGCAAAAGGAATGTGAAAATAGAAAATAGATGTAAACATTATTTTTGGTTTGCATAAACAAATAACTAGATTGAGGTAACATCAGCTGTTGGTATGAGACACGTAATGAGGTGTATGTAGATTTTGGAAGATTCTTGGCAGTTATTAGCTGGACGTCAGAGAGAACGGACGACTCAAAAAGGGTATCTCCGTGACGCAGGGGGGCGGCGTTATTTCAAGCAGCCAAGATGTAAAAACGTGCAATCTCTGAAAATGCCGGCCGGATCATGAAAATAAATGTTCGTAAATAATTCAGGCATGTGTTGTGTTATTTACATGTGTTAAAAAGAACTGTTTTATCTACAACTGTTTTGATACGTCGACGTCAATCGTTTCCTGTTAGAATTGTTGTTAAAATATACACTCTAAACGATCAACTAAATGATACGAGGTATATACCTACACGCATTTGCACGTACATGAATATACAGATAAAATATAAAACCGAACTATTCAACATGTACGTCGTTATATAATATTTTCATACACACAACGTAACTCTTTTTGGTGCCACCCCTTTTTAGAAACTCATAGTATATCAATAATTCACAATTGCATCAAGTTCCCAATAGTCCAAGAAAACATAGCGAAAAAGAATGACGATTTCTTTGCGGATTTCATTTAACACTTATCAACATGTTAAATTGAAGTAATTTTCTAATATTGTCATTTTTTTTTTCTAAACGATATATATAATCATAAGTAAACAACAAAGACATTTTCATTTCTAGTATATTTTCTTAAAATACAACTTAAAAAAAAGAACGGAAAAAAGAAAAAAAAGGAAGCTTCCAGATTTTACCTAAGACGAGAATACTTCGGTTTTTTGACTGGTGCAATGTAATAGGATCACCATATACGTCCATCAAGCTCTGCTTAAGAACCATGTTACTGGCAGCAAGCACTAAATACGGAGTCTCCTTGTCATTTTCTGTAGGGAAGAAAAAAAGAGAAATTATATTGAATCGAAAAATATAGAGGACGAGCCCAACAGTTCAAAATACTTTGTTGTGCAGAGTTTTAAAACTTTGTAGATCATAGTATGGATTAAAATCAAAGGTATAAATACAGTGCAACACACTCGTCTTGCTATAACCACAACCAACAATTTCCCCCACTTTTTAACTATGCCTAAATCTAAACACAAATTGTATAAAAATAGCCTCTTTTCTAGACCTGCCCGCCTGTGGAACCTTGTTCCGCTGGCCTGTTTTCTAGCTGACTACAACATGATCGTCTTCAAGTTCAATGTAAACAAGTTCTTATTGAGCCGTCCCCTTAAATAATCAAATTCTATCCAAGTTCCATTACTACTGATAACTATGCTGTTGTCTTAGTGACCGCTTTACACTCATTATACTCGACTGGCTTTCAGGTCTTGATAAGCGGTGATTCGGACCAATGAAATGCGGGGAGTTTTGAGGGTGGAGCGACGGAGCATTAAAGTTGGGAGTAGGGCATTTAATCAATATTTAAACTTTTTCATATTTTTTAGTACTACAACATATTTGAGCCTTTATGGCATAAAAATAAATTTAAATCAAAGATTTGGCCTCAGGCTTTGCCAGACATCTGCACACCACTGAATAAGCCTATCGGCTGTATTTCTTTGAATTTATTTGAAACACTAATTACTAGTGATCGGACGATTCCAATATTATTCCGATTACAGATTCTGTTCTAAATTCTCGATTCTGATACAGTTGCCGATTTTAATTCTGATTCTTTAAAATTTTTGAAATATCTAGTTCTAGAGTTGTTATACAGGATGTCCATAAAGTCCGTGTGCGCCTTAAAATATTTATAATTTTATTTGCGATTGCAATAGAAATAACATGTAAAAAGGATTTGATTTTGGAACAATTCATTTTAAAATTGCACACGGACTTTATGGACACCCTGTATATATATATATTAATTGGAGGATTGTAAAATCCCGTGCAATGTATGCATATATTTTCTTTAAAGTAAAAATATGTCGCAGAGGAGAGGGTACATTGCACAAATAGATCTTTAGAACTATTTTTCTCCAATGTTTTCCTTGTGAAAACAGTGATTCGATACACTCATTGTGAAATGTTCATTTATATTTTTCATGTGTCATTTTTCCTATTTATCCACTTGTGCTTTTACCTGTGCCATTTTTTTATTGTGCCATTTCTTCTGGTAACATTTTTACCTTAAGTGGTTATTATGATCTATAAATTTTAGTTTTTATGATTATTTAAAAACAAATATTTACTAGCAGGACCTGTGGAAATTCCACAGGGGACTCATTCATATGTAATATATTAATGTTGGCATTCTGTAAATGTTCAGTGTAAATGGAGACGCTTTGATATTATTGTAACTTTTTGTTAAAACTTCAAAAGTATTTATCTAAACTAGCATGAACCCTCGGCAAAGCCCGGTTGTAAAGTATGCTTAAATATGATATTTTAATTCTTGCAGAGTTCGTCTATAATATTATAGAGTTAATGTTCTATCGATTTTTATATATTATAAAGTTGCAATTTCAAAAAAATAAAAAAAATATATGATCCATATGACTTGGGTGCATTAGCTTGAATCGAAACAAAAATAAAACCTTATGAAAAAAAAAAAAATGTATTTTATTTATAACTTGAGTTCTTTCAGCTATAATGGAAACCGAAACCAAAACTTTTGAAGAATTCTTGGCAAAATTATTTATAAAAAAATGACTTGAGTCCCATCAGCTATAATCGAAACCGAAACCAAAACTTACGAAGAATTCTTGATAAAATTATTTATTTAGAAATGGAAATCCATAACAAACGACAGTTACTCGAATGTAAGCGTGACACAGAAAATAAATAACACACACGCTATCGCATTAATATATAGATTGGATTACTCTTGTCAATATCGTTGCCACATGCACAATTCAATTGCACGTCCGTGATTATTACCTGGCGTTGGATCAGGTGTTTTGATTTCCAGCATATCTGCCGGTCCTTCTCCATGGGAATTCCAAGCAGAGACCTTAATCACATAGGTGTTTAAAGGTTGCAACTGGTTGAATGTCCAAGACAGGGTGTTGGGGGATACTTCTCGCAACACGTTTTTCTTGTTGGGTTTTACAACCATCAGCTTGTATCCGAGTAATTGTCCGTTGGGAAACATAGGTGGACTCCAGATGACAGTAATGACAGTCGGAGATGGAGTTGTCACGCTGATGATTTTGGCTGGAGTAGATGGTCCTAGGAGGGGGGGGGGGGAAAAAAGAAAAAAGAAAAAGTATATATATCATTTTTTAATTGGAATTTGTAAGTTTAATAAGCCAATATAAAACAGAATTATTTATTTAAATCAACAAAGTTTCGACGATATGATTTCATCTTCAGACATAGAAACAGATTGTGTTTTTTCTTTTTCTGTACCCGTTGCATGACGTCATAAGGAAAGTAAATCTGTATGATGCTCAACGGTGATTTTTTTTCAAATGTTTTTTAATCAAGGATTGTGGTGGCTCGTCTGAAATGAATCAGAAATTTTTCCCCCCTCAATTTAAGTGTGGTGTCAATTTGAATTACTATTATTATTATTATTATTATTATTAACGACAACAGCAACAACTCACTTTTTAATTAGGCCATCAAAGATTTCCCTTTGAGAACAACTTGTGGTGTTCCCTGGATTCTGGGTGACAAGTCTCCCCAGATTTCCAGTACTAACCATCTCTTTCGATAAGCTATGCAAATTATTCGCAACAGCCATTTACCATCGATTTCTTGTTGGCAACGATCATGAGTTGCAGATTCTGTCGCGAGGAATAAGAAGAAAGGAAAAAAAAACAAAACAAACTCTACTCTTTTTAACGAAAGTCTTTATACGTCATATTTCAGTATTTTAACGGCACCAACACGTTATAGATTCCGTAGCAAGGAAACAGAAGAAAGGGGGAAAAAACAACAACAAACAAACAAACAAAAAAAAACCCAACTCGACTCGCTTTATTTTTTTTTTTAACGAAAGTCTTTATACCTCGTATTTCCAACAACACATTTTTTTTCTAAATATTTGAACAGTTCATTTTTCCTTTTCCGACCGTGTGTGACTTTTCCTCTCTGCTCTGGCGCCACTCGCGTGACTCGACACGTCTTGAATCCCGCTTCTCTGAACACTCTTTTCCGCTGTCTCGTGCCTCCAACAGTCCTTTCCTGCTCTATCCTATCTCGAACACGTCCTTCCCCTGTCGTGTCTCTAATCCTCTTCGTCTCAAACGAGTCTCAAATACGTGCTTCTTTGAACATCGGCCTCGGACACCACTCCTCCGAACACTCCGTCTTCAATCACACATGCCTCTTTTTCTTTTTTAAATCTCTGCTGTGACGTTACATTACACATTGGCTCGGTCATTTGCATATGGCTGCTGCTGCTGTTAATTCAGCGGTTTTGTTACAGTCGTGTCTATATGTCGAATGGGTAATTTTAAGGTTTGAAGGAAACATTTTGCATAGACTCTTTCATAGGTTGATGGAGTATTTTTGGACTGGACGAGAGGATTTTGTATAGGTTCATTCTAATTCGAGCGGATATTCTTAAAATTGGGAGGAAAAGTTTTGCATAGGTTGTTCATAAGTGAATGTGCTATTTTTAGGGCTGGAAGAATGGATTTTATGAAGGGCTATTTGTAAGTTTTAAAACGATGATTTTGTACATGTTCTTCGTTAGGTCAATGAGATGTTCTTTTAAGACTTGGAAAAAAGACTTGGACGAGGATGTAGCCATTTTCTTGCTTGTGTGAACATACGATTGACCTTCATAGCTTATTTATTGCTTTTACAATCATTTCCAACTAATATTGAATTTCAGCATCGAATAAAAAAAAAGGGTTGATATGCCTTAATGTAAAAAAAAAAAAAAGAAATGTAATATTAATGTTTATTTATTGCGGACTATTATCCTCATCTGTTTTTTTTTTAAGTTGTTTTATGGCGTTTCGGCCAACTATTGCTCTGGCCTTCGTCAGGTGGTAATCGCGACGGGATAGGAACTCCGAATCTCTTAACTGCATTCTCAGCAATTACTGCCATCCATAGTTGTTGTCTTCATCACGTTACCACCTGACGAAGGCGAAACAACAACTCAGGTGGTAACCGCGACGGGATAAGAACTCTGAATCTCCTTAGGCCCGAAGGCCAGAGGGATAGTTGGCCGAAACGTCGTGAAACAACAACTAAAAAAAAAAAAAAGAGATAAGGATAATAGCCCGCAATAAATACTAATTAATAAATTATACTCATCTTAATAATGAATTCCAATTAAATAATATAAGAAATGTAATGTACTAAATTATGTATTCGAGTTTTACATATTTTCTTTTATTTCTTTAGAACAATGTTCGGTAAGGCCATGTCTTTCTGTTCACCAAGGGCATTTCTTAGAAGCAGTGCAAATGAATGGCGTAGAAACGCAAGTGGTTCTGTTGTCAGCGAAGTCGTTCGAATGCGTTAAAGCAATTAACTTAATCGCTGGATCCGATCGCAACTGAACTGTAAATTAGCCAGTACAAGGAAGACCGCCAACTTCAGAGTCAAGGCGAGGTCCCTTAATGTATTGTCCCCGGTCAAAGGTCAGTTAAAGTGCTCTCCTTAAGTACTTAAGTGTTTTCCAACTGAACTTTTACAAATCTTTCTACAGACAGCAATCATTTAGAAAGTCATCGACTTGTATGGCTTGAAAACAGGAAAAAAATGGCTTTTTAGGAGTATGGCTAATAGAAAATTGCAGCTTGTTCATAGCTGTCTATTAGGTTATATCTATCCCAAGGGTGGCCTTATGGCGTGTTAAGCTAGTTCGTGCTTTAAAACAATTTTAAAGCAGATACAAAAAATTCGAATGCCAAAATTATTGCTCCAAAATTCAATCTGATGTATTAGTTAATATATAAATAATGTTCATTATTATATTTTAATGTGTTCAAATATAATATATGATTCATCAGGCATGAGACTGATGAATCATAACGTGAATGAAACGCGGAATATTCTGTGTAGCTTAATTGCCATATATATATATATATAAGCAGCATTTTTTCTTATGCAGGTTTCATTGAATAGCAAGGATGATTCCTGTTTGTTTCTCTTGCGATCCATCTTATGCATTTGACGTTCTGTTCTAGTGTAAAAAGAAATTTGCCACAGTCGTGAACGTTTTCGACTTCCATGAACCGTCTTCAGGCGAGTGGTGAATTAAATAATTGCGTTTAGTGAATTTATGAAAAAAAAAAAAAAAACGTTTAAAATCATTAAAAGCACTTAAGCATGCCCTCCTCACATTGAGCCTAATTGATGGTCAGTTTGTTTATGTGAATGGGTAGATGGGTAGGGCTTCCATGATTGGGAGGCGCAGATTACAATGTGAGACAATTAAAATGGCGGTTTTTTTTTTTTTTAATTTTATTAATATGTGTCTATATTCATTTTGAGGGGGTGTCTTGTGCTACAAGGTGTTGGTAGATTTTAAATTCATCATTCGCCTGAAGACGACTCACGAAAGCAGAAAACGTTTGCGACTATGGAATTTTTTTTTTTACACTCGAAAAGAACGTTCGAAGATTGGCCCGCCAAATGTAAAAAAAAGAAAAAAACGAATTGCAAGAGAAAGAGAAATTATCCTATTGTTTAATGGAATATGCATAAGAGAAGAAATGTTGCCCATATATATATATATATATATATATATATATATATATATATATATATATAACACATTAAAGTATAATAATGAACATGATTGATTTTTTAATAAATAAGTTGATTTTATGTTAAAACTTTCAACAAAGACAGAAAATGAAGATAAATGATAAAATATATATTTCTTACTTACTTCCATACGACAAAGTTGTAACTGATACACTTGCGTTAGATTCAAGAAAATTGTCAGGATTCTTTATGAAGGCCACAATTTTGAACTGAAAATATAAAAAAAACAAAACAAAATACCCGTCAAAAGTATTTTAACACCAAAAAAATAATCAGGTTAGAAAGCATTTTCGCCTGAAGATTACCTACAGTGATAGAACGCAGAAGATTCGCTGTAGCTTTATTGCCATATATTTTCATTACGTACTACCGAGCTCTACTCATATGCAGAGAACTATTGGAGTAAATACTGAAAATTAATACATAAAATAATAGTATATCTCCTTATATCATTTTGTCTGAATACAAGTAATTATTAGAGCTGGGACAACAGAATATTCTTTTCATTCTTTTGACTCTCGGGTATATATCCGACACAGACATACTTAATCAACCGAGAACCACCTCCATCTATATAAAAACATAAGCTATTAACGGATATATACTCAAGAGTCAAGACAATGAAAAGAATATGCTGTTGTCACAGCCCTAGTCATTATATAAGAATATAAACTTAAGACTATAAATCATATTTTACATGAATTTATTGTTCGACAAAATACTCGAATAAGATATCTTGAATTTTCTTTAATCTGCGGAGTTTTAAAGAAATGCGTTATTTTCATCAGAGGAAATATATTAGCAAATAAATATCATAGCGAAGTAATGAATTTGCTGGTACTGGCATGAATTGACACAGCATTATATGCAAGCTAGTCATAAAGGAAAAAAAAAATGTGCAAAGAATTCATAAATGGGTGAAAATTAAAAAAAGTAAAAGGATAAATTAAAAGTCAAGGATAAAAAAAAAAAAAACAGATGAAAAGATATGGGAGAGGTTAAGAAGAATCCTGAATTATACTGCTGACAAGTAAATTCAGATTAAAATTTATATATATGTGGTTATCTGTATATGTTTGCCAAGGCGAAAACCGGTTTTATTTCAGGATGCTAACGCGCAAGGGAAAAAGTAAAACCACACCTTGAATCAGCAAGAAAAACACAAGTAATATCAAAATTAATTCTCCACCAATTATTTTAGATCACCAAAAGAATATAAATTTTTCTGATAGGATTGCCGACAGTACATAAACTAACACATGAAAAGGGAGATAATCGCATTTGGATTTTTCTACAAAAAACATTAAATCTGTCTTAAATCTGTTTACTGGAATCGATTTTATTGTAATTGTTTAAAATAAATATCGCTAACATAAATAACTTTTTTAATTAACTCTTAAAATGTGTTATAGAATATTTTTCCTATATATATGTATATATATATATATATATATATATATATATATATATATATATATATATACACACACACACATATGACTACTTCACATGAATTAATATACGAAAATATAATTTTATACGTAAATTTTTAGTATTTACTTTAACAGTTCTCAATACATTGGTAGAGCTATTTTATAACTTATATATATACATACATACATACACTTTTTTATTTTACTTAAGCATCTGTATGTCGCTACACATTCATGAGTATGTTTTGGTTAGCCAGTTATAAAGAACTAACGGCTTCTTCGGGAGATATTGCTTATACAAAAGTGAAGTCCGTAATGGTTACGGACATCACTTTCGTATAAGCAATATCGCCTGAAGAGGTTTCTAGTTACTTGTAACTGGCGAACCAAAACATACTCATGAATGTGTAGCGACATATAGAAATGTAAAATAAAATAAAATAAAATATAGAGATATAAAAGTGTAAAATAAAAAGTATATCTTGCCCTACTT
The DNA here is from genome assembly GCF_053919585.1 of Euprymna scolopes. NCBI lineage: Eukaryota > Metazoa > Mollusca > Cephalopoda > Sepiida > Sepiolidae > Euprymna > Euprymna scolopes. Next base: position 88,657,743 of record NC_136500.1, read on the forward strand.
CGATATTGAGGACTCGTTAAAACTTCATTGGCTGTTTCACTTTTGGAAAATATTAACCTGGAATTTTATATATATATATATATATATATATATATATATATATATATATATATATATATATATATAGGCTAAAGAAGCTTTGAGTAAAAAAAAAAAAAAACGAAAAAAAAAAAAAGTGAAAAATACAGTTTAAATTCCCGGAAAAAAAGAAACTAAATTTAATCTATCGCAGACTTAGCACCTACAGAATCCGACTTCTAAAAAGTTTATAATTACAAAAGAGAATTCAATTATATAAGGATGAAAAAAAAAGCCTTAATTAAAATTGTTCAACAGAAATAGACTTAGCATTTGCATAAGCCGATTTTTCAAAAGTATCCAATCATAAAAGAGAATTTAACAATATAAGGATGAAAAAAAGAAACAAAAAAACCTTAGGTAAATTTTTTAAAATAGAAAACGGGGATCTCCAGCTGTCTATCATTAAATATGTGTATGTGTATGTGTGTGTGTGTGTGTGCAGGCACATGCTTCGCTTTTTAAATCAGTGTGGTTTTATCAAGTAAACGAACCAACTTTCAAGCTCAAACCTTCACTCAACACTGACTTGGAAACAATTTTCCATAAACGCTTTTCCGCATTATATTTAACTACAGTTTTAGGGGGGAAAAAATAAAAATTAAAAAAAAAAAACAAACGAAAAAAAAAACAGAACAAAAACAAACAAATAAAAAATAAAACAATTTGATTTTTTCATTTGATAATGAATATATTTTGATATCATTTGATAATGAATATGTTTTGATATCATTTGATAATGAATATATTTTGATATCATTTGATAATGAATATATTTTGATATCATTTGATAATGAATATATTTTGATATCATTTGATAATGAATATATTTTGATATCATTTGATAATGAATATGTTTTGATATCATTTGATAATGAATATATTTTGATATCATTTGATAATGAATATATTTTGATATCATTTGATAATGAATATATTTATTTCTCTAAAGACTTAATGTATTATTTTGCTTTTATGTCTGTGGAAGTTAATTCAATTATCGACTCAATTTCCAATTACTTGATTCAATTGTAATCCAAGGGGAACAGCGACTAGACATATTTAACTGCTGTATTCTTGTAAGAGTTTGTGATATATTTCCATACTATGGACATCTGGTGTGAATGAAGAACCAACGATATTATTGTATCATGTTTTTCCAAATTGAAACGTAGCTAAATATTCTGGTTAATTTAGTTTCGGAATATATCTGGTTTAAGGGGCTCAATCAAGAACACCTTTGTAGGAGTTTGTGACATATTTTTTTTTATTTTATGAACGTCAGGCGCAAATATAAACCTCACGATATTATTGGACCATCTTTGGACAGAACACGTACTTCACTTTAATCCTGCCACAAAGGCAAATAATAGTTTAAGTTGCAGGTTTAACACAATAGCAACATCTGATGAAATGTTTTGCATTGCATCTTTAGTGATATCATCTTATGAGAACATGTGAATGGTGGTAACGTACGTACGAACATAAAATTGCCGTATTATTATTCGTCATTATGAATTGAAAATGGAAAGGAAGAAAGAAGATGCTCCACAATTCGTATGTTCAGAGGGTTTTATTCAAAGATTGTAGGTTTGAAAATAATTGTTTTTCAGCTGTTTTCAAATGTGAAGTAAATTCTTTTGGTTTCTAGTTAGTGTCGGGTATTCATAATAGAAATATAGACAGTTTTATCTTCTTTTTGTAGTTATTCCACTTGTAAATTAGTTTATATGTTGATTTTAGTTATGGAATACTATACTTCAGTTTCCAGATAATGCCAGGTCATCAGGAGAGAATACGCACTGTTTCGGGGGCAGCCTCTTGACAGCTTTTTATGGGTATCCGCCCCCTCACCGATGTGAGGCCGTATTATGCGGATTGAAAGTAAACGAACTGTTCAAATCAATAAAGAAAATGGACGTTTAATAATGTAATGGTTTCTGTTTCGGTTCACGGCTACGTGTTGTATTTAAAGTTTAACGGTTGCGTCTGACGTATGCGTCGAGGTAAGACGCGCAATTATTGAAAGGAAAGAAGAATAAAATAAATAAATAAAATAAGTAATCAAAATAAGCGTCATTATGCGTGGATTTTCACAAACTTTTTTTTTTTTTTTTACTTATTTGGGTAGTTCCAAACCCAAACAACGTGTTTGTGTCAGTTGAAAAATATATTGAAGGCTGACTGTTATATAGTTATAACACACACACATATATATATATATATATGTTGTGGAACAGAAGAGAATTAGCTGTTATTTATCTATCCATCTATCTTTGTATCTATCTATCTATCTATCTATCTATCTGTTTATCTATATTTGTATCTATCTATCTATATTTATGTCTGTGTATCTATCTAGCTAGCTAGTTAGCCATGAATCTATCTTTGTATCTATCAATCTAGCTAGGCATGTATCTAGCTATGTATCTATATTTGTAGATAGATAGATAGATAAACAGATATCTATCTATCTATGTATCTGTTTATCTATATTTGTATCTATCCATCTATATTTGCATCTATCTATCTATATTTGCATCTATCTATCTATATTTGCATCTATCTATCTATCTATCTAACAGGTGAAGTAAACAAGAGATGAGATGTGAGGTTATTCTGACATATTATCAAAAGATGTAAATACACATCAAACCAGGTGACCGATCAAGTTTCACCGGAAGATATTTGACCAGTCGATCGGAAGTGACGGGTCGTTGTTACGTGTTCTGGTTAGCTGGGAAGATTGGGATTGAGTTGGATTGAGGACGTCAACAGAAGAAGATGGTCTGAAAGGTGTCTTCTCCCGAGGGAGCAGGGGAGAGTCTCAGACGTGAGACGTGTAAGAATTAATCATTCAAGCAAAGATCGTCGATCATTCCCCTGCTATTGTCGACTACCTGAGAGAAACAAAAGAATATTTATATATACAAATTCACAGCGTCTTGGTCTCTCTCTGAAACGTTTATGTTTACACAGAATCCTTTTCCCCAAGTTTGGCTGAATAATCTTCCAATGAAACGACAGCAGAAAAACAGGTATATCGTCAATGTATGTGTTTATGTATTTATGCCTGACACGCATCCACAGCTAGACAAAATTATCACGGACTGTAAAATAAACAGTATATATATATGTGTGTGTGTGTGTGTGTGTGTGTGTGTGTGTGTGTGTGTGTGCATGACTGTCTATTTTATGGTCCGTGATAATTTTGTCTAGGTGTGGATGCGTGTCAGACATAAATACATAAACACATACATTGACGACATATATATATATATATATATATATATATATATATATATATATATATATATATATATACATTAGCATTTCAGTCCGGCGTTACCCAGGTGTTTGGAGGTGTATGTTGACCAAAAAAAAAAAAAAAAAAGCGCTCAATTTTTTTTTTAAGTTTGACCTCTATTATGACCCCCTTAATATCTACTGTTTTGGACTCAAATCAAGTTAAGTTAGATCCATGTCCAAGAAACTTATATCTAAAAAATTTAAGTGTTTAAACCCAAAATTGTCGGAGGAGTTTGGTAGAGTTCTCAAAGGTTAAATCGTTGAACTTTGACCCATTAACAGCCAAATTTCTGTCCAAAAACCAACCACAAAGATTTTCCCTAATCTCAGTACCCTGTATATCAAATTTCGAGTCGTTAGACTAAACATTGACAGAGTTATTGCGTAGGGAAATGTACACAGACACACACACGTCTACTTTATATATATATATATATATAAAAGAATAAATGGTTCAGATAGTGAAGAGGCCCAATATAGGCATAATAACACGTCACACAATCATACGATATTGATATGAATACCACCCCACTATGTAACATGTGTCGATTTAGTGACTACACAACATAAATCGATTTGGTACCCCATAACATAAGATCCCGTTTTGCCCGGGATTATCTAGCTTTTTTTATTTTCCAGAAAAATATTCTTAATCTATATGAATATGTGAAAGTACAGCCCGATTTTCGTACTGACGGTAAAGTCAAAACACCCTATTTCAAGTTACTTAAACTTTACACAATAAATGGACCATTTGTATGTGCTGCTTATCAGTTGTGAGGTTAACTAATTTGCATATTGGTTCTGAAAAAGGGCATTTTATTAATCGTTATTTTTTAATTCAATTATTGTTTGGATTTTAATATAACAAATACTTCTGTTTCGTAATAGTGTTTTATTTGGGGGCAAAAATTTAGCATTCGTATTCAGAATGCAGAAGGACGGACGTGTTTTTCAACAGGTTTCGACCTATTTCTAAATTGCAACAGAAGAAGCAAACTGGTTGTCTTTTTTTTCCTCTCTATTTAAAGCGTATCGAACTTATGAAAATGTTAAATGTTTACGTTTGACTGTCACTTGCCCGACATTTTGGATAGTTTTAGTATTTTATTGTATGGATCAATTTAAAATCCTGATAAGACGTATTAACATCAATACGTCGGCAGACCGTATGGGCTCTTCCTAATATATGTGTGTGTGTGTGTGAGCGAGCGAGCGAGCGAGCGAGATAGATAGATAGAGAGAGAGAGAGAAAGAGAGAGAGAGAGAGAAGAGAGAGAGAGAGAGAGAGAGAGAGAGAGAGAGAGAGAGAGAGAGAGAGAGAGAGAGAGAGAGAGATCTTTAACTTTTCAGGATTTCTATCCTTTTTTAATCCAAGGGAAACAAAATCTCCATCTGAGTCATAAAGATGTCTCTAATGTGTTATTTTATAAATTTTTACATTCAACGAAACACGTGTAAGACGAATTATACTCCTAACAAAATATCATGTGTGATGTAAATGCGTCTTTAGTTTCGTATTTTTATTTTTTATATGTGCAGTGTGTTTGCGATAAATTTGACAGAATAACATTTGATTTTCTTCATTTTTTTTTAAATTTATTAATACCAACTTGGGTTTATTTTTAAATCCAAGTTTATGTTGTTTAAATTCATCGAAATATTCTAATTACCTAGCCTATTGGATTTCTTTGAAATCAATTAAATTTTATAGACATCAAGCGCCTTTTCTTTTTCATGATAAAATTGTCAAATTTATCCCAAAAACCATGTGTGTGTGTATATATATATATATATATATATATATATATATATAGTGAAACAGTACTGTATGCGGATGACCATTGTTCAAGATCATGTTGTGCCAATCTTACAGAATTCAGGTTTCAATAGGGCTACCTTTATGCAAGATAATGCCCCATGCCACAAGACAAAGGTGGTAATGAGTTACCTTAGTGCGCAAGACTTCGAAATTATGGATGACCACCGCAAAGTCCTGACTTAAATCCAATAGAAAATCTTTGGAAGACCTTAGGAGTGAACATTATGGAAAGAAATCCAACTAACGCGAAGGATTTGGGAGTGAAGCTTCAAGAAGAATGATCTCAGATTAGTGTCGAGGATTGTAAAGAACAGATTCATTCTTGTAGTCGAAGATATGCAGCTGTCATTGACAGCAAGGACTCATTTATTAAATATTGATTGTACATGCATTTTTATTGTTTTGGGCTGTTTCCATTGTTTTTCTCATTTTTGTCCCTTACTTTTGGACGTTCTTATTTTGAAAATAAATAATTGTTATATTTTTTTTTCTATCCATTGCAAATGATTCAAATTTTAGTATGTTATTATGAATGATAACGATTACCAGTTGTCAAAATTTAAGCTTTTCATAGTTGTTATTTCTATCAAATATTAGGTTTTAAAATTTTGTCCCTTAGTTTTGGACGCTACTGTATATATATATATATATATATATATATATTAGTCATTCACATACAGTACTGTTTGGCTGTATCACAGTTCATCAGTGTAGCTAGGCAGGAAACTACTACAAGCCAGGATCGAAACCCGACCGCCCAAATGACAGTCTAGGCTTCTCACCATTACGCTATATCTTTGAGCATGATGCTGTATCTTGTCTCCGAAAGACAAGATACAGCAGTATGCCCAAAGATATACTGACTGAACTTAAAGCAAATTTTCTTATGGAGCTTAATAAGGAACATCCGCCTTATTTACGACAAAAATGCTAGTTTTATTTTGGTGTCTCCAACCCCCCTCCCATTTTTGCTGATGAGGCAATGATGTTCCAAGACAAAAACCTTTGTCGATTATTGTCAATAATTATTGTCAATTTTAATTAAAATGAACATCGTTTTCCGAAACGATCGTACACTCAAGTTGATTTTGTTTGTTTTTTCCTTTTGAAACTAATTCATAATTCACAATTATTTTTTTACTCATTATATATATATATATATATATATATATATATATATATGGTAAAACTGGTAATTAGTAAAAACTTGAAGAGAGTGCTCAATACTATTGAAGAGCAAATATGTATTTTATTTTTTTATTACGGTTTTATCTGTTTGGTTACATATGTTTCAGATGTTGAACCATGTTTACGATCTAACAGCCTTGTAACATGGTCCAACATCTGAAACATATGTAACCAAACAGATAAAACGGTAATAAAAAAATAAAATACATATTTGCTCTTCAATAGTATTGAGCACTCTCGTCAAGTTTTACCATATATATATATATATATATATATATATATATATACACACACACACACACACACCTGTGTATATATGTACAAATATATATATGTACAAATATATATATATATATATATATATATATATATATATATATATATATATATACACACACACACCTGTGTATATGTGTGTGTGTTTAAGTTTCGTGGTTAAATTATAAATTCTGAAAAAACAACATATAGAGACATATATTCGATTTAAGAATTTATTGTTTGACAAAAGGAATATATAGAAGGGGTTATTTTAATTTCCTTAATTCATGGAGTTTCAACAATGGCTAATATCATCAGAGGAAATGAAATGCAGTTAGCAAAATGTTCAGCTGCGAATGGACGCTATTTTGCTTTTCAGCACAATTATTGAAAATAGTTTTGATAGTTTTTTGGATTTATAACCCCGAACGACATTGGACTCCTTCCAATGATGGATTACCCAGGTTGTATCAACTTCTCTTTTCGTATAATTTTCTCCATATAATTATCCACAACCACTCAAAAACTATTTTCAATAATTGTGCTGAAAAGCAAAATAGCGTCCATTCACAGCTGAACATTTTGCTAACTGAAAATCCATGGATTAAGGAAATAAAAATAACCCCTTCTATATATTCCTTTTGTCAAACAATAAATTCTTAAATCGAATATATGTATATATATGTTGTTTTTTTTTTCAGAATTTATAATTTAACCGTGAAACTTATATATTGCTCTATTCTTAAATATTCCTTTTTGGCTATGATCAACCTGAAAGTATCTCTTTAAGGTATATCTATCAGGATTTTTCATCTGATTTCTATCAGTGTCTTATCTCGCATATATATATATATATATATATATATATATATATATATATATATATGTACGAATGTGTATATAATTTTTAGTCTACAAATTTTATGTAAAACAAAAAGGAAAAGAATTCGGCCATGTTGAAAAATATCTCTTGTGCGCAATTAGGTTATGGACTTGCCGCTTTATTTATATGTATGTATATATATATATATATATATATATATATATATATATAAGAATGTGGGTTAATACAAATTCTTTCCCATCACCCAACTAGTTACCCTAACGTTTTATTCTTGTTCACAATGAATTTAGACAAAAACGAAAAAAAAAAAATCCCGTCATCAAAAAGCATAATCCTTTTTTTTCTTTTATACGCTTCATCCTGCACAAAAGCTCCTTCGACCTTTCCACTCTCATCAAAGGAACCAAAATAAAATAGTATCCACAATTTTCTGGTATGCGTTTCGTTTTCTTCTCGATTCAGTCCTTCCCCAACTTTAAATCCTCCATTTTTTTTTTCGAAAGAAGAGCTTTCCATTCTTAACTCTTGTGCCTCAAGCGAATGCCAGTGGAATGGACAAACAAAAATCGATGCCAAAACTAATTCTGATTTCGATCAAAATGCCCGGTCAGGCGCACCAGTCGGCTCCGCTTGCCAATGATATTACCCTTTACCCCCCCACCCCCATCCACCTCCATTACTTCCTTTTTACTGATTACCGATTTATTTATTTCCAAACAAAGTTTCTCTTTCATCCAAAAACTTTATTCCCTTTCAATTTCTTTTATTTTTTATTCTTTTAGTTTTATATAATTTATGATAAATTTTAAAAGAACTGTAAAACGGCTAAAGCTTCCAACTAGCCCGCGATTACAAACCAAACAGCAACTATACAATTAAAAAACTAGTTAATTAAACAATTGTGTAACCAATTATTATTGATAATAATAATAAACAACCAGACAACGAAACAATCTATCAATTAGCCAATCCAAAAAAATCGAGCTATGAATTAATACAAAAATATTAAATTAGATAGCAAATAACTGAACAACCAACGAACAAAAACAGTCAAGCTACTGTGCAACTAATTAATTTAAAAAAAAAATTAACCAGCTAATGAAACAACCAAGCAACTAGTCAATCAATCAATCGAACAACCAAATATAAAATAAATCAACCACACAACTAAACAATCAAACTGATTAACTAACAATTAATAGTAGCACTCAAACAACTAAGCAACCAATTAATTAAAAAAAAACAGCCGATCAAACAACTGAGCAAACAGACAATATTACAACTGAACAACCAACTAATAAAGAAATAAACTAATAAAAAAAAACAGCCGATCAAACAACTGAGCAAACAGACAATATTACAACTGAACAACCAACTAATAAAGAAATAAACAGCTTATCATACTAATAAAACAACTGAGCAACCATCTTTAAAAAATATTAATCCCAAAAATGGCATATTACCACCGAGATGTAAGGGGCTAGTGTGATTAGGGGTCAGATTTAAATAGGGGAGTTGTGCAACAAGATGCTTGTTCACGTTACATTTAATTTTCTGCATATTGGTACGGTTGGTAGGGAAAATATGGAGCCAAGAGGGAATTCCAAATGCTCAAACCAGGCAACCAATTAATACTGTTTCTCGTAAAAAGAGCAGAAAGATTTGTGAAAAGTTCTCCGGCATCTATGGACATATATAGTGTATGGGGTGAGATTTTGCTGCTAGTCGGATTTATTGAGAACGCTTACATTAAGGTTTAGATTAAAAAAATGCTTATATTAAGAGTTATATAAAACATTGAATGCTTAGATTAAAGGTTAGATAAAAAAAAAAAACATTAACTAGACAATCTAAAATACAATCAACTGACCAACCAAGCAACTAGGTGTTTTAACATATTTTTTTTTCATTTGAATACAAATTCAAACTTTTCCATAGTACTTGTTGGTATCCATTTGGCCACATTAGAATGCTAGATAAAGTAATATACATTATATATTGAGGAAATCCATGATTAATATAGGAAGAATGAAGTTCATAATTAGATTGAACAGAATTGTTAGTATATGGAATGAGTGGATAAGCATTTGAACAAGGCAATTAATATAAGCACACAGACATGCTTGAACGCTAACATTTCAGTCTTTAAATCAGATCTTATTCATGGCAGAAAGGGCTTTTATTGATAAAGAAATGCCTATTTATACAAACACGCTGAAGGTTATGTAAAACTCATAGAGGCTTTGGGTATTCGATTTTAACATTCAGAGATTGTCACCGGTTTGTGTGCTTATCCAATGATGACCCAAACTTTGCGTCAGCATCTCCCAGCAGGTTACAGAAGCAGCCGGAAGATGCTGAAGTCAATAATTCCAAACACGCCCCCTCGCCTTTCCCTATGTTAAGAATGGCTTTCTATTTAAAAAGCCATCCTTAACTTGAAGAGGAAGATTTCATGATGACATAGCGTAGTGAAAATTATTTTCAGTTTAAAATTTTTTTTTTTCTTAATTTAATAAATTTTACGTTTTCATTGGAACTTGTCTTCTGACAGCTGACTCGATAATCGCTTCGGAATCTTCTGGCTGCTTACATAACCTGTCGAAATATTGATACAGAATTGCCAGAGATTGGGTTGGAAACTGGATAAGCACCCTGGTTTGTTACTGGTATTGCAGAGAGATCAAGATCAGTTGTGATTGACCTACCTTATAAGTTGTGTAGGGCTGAAGATCATGAACATTAAACTGTATCGGCGCTTCTTTGGTCATTTTCGTGGAAGTAGTGAGATGCCAGTTGGTTGAAATTTCAGGCATTTGCATGTAAACTGTATAACTGATATTTTGTACCAATTCCTGTGTCTGCCATTGCAAACACACCGAAGAATTGGTCACACTGTCTCGTTCCACTTCCGGTGCAGGTAATTTAACCTTTTTTAATTCATCTGAAGAACAACGAGAAGAAAAGAAATTAAAGATGATCGTTCGAAAAAAAAAAAAAAAAAAAAAAAAAAAAAAGGAAATATGTCAAACGGTAATTTAATTTTTACAACAGCAAAAAAAAAAAATACTTTTATTTTTTTTAAACAGTTTCTTTTTTGGTGAGTATAAGTTGCTTCGGGGCTTTCTTGTTTCAAAATTGCAACAACCTTATCAAACTAAGATTTGTAATAAAAGGAAAGAAAAAAATTGGTAATGCAGCTAGTTGGATTTTCATTTTTGGAAAGAATAATCACTTGCCTTTGGAAGCTGCTTTCTGCAGACTCCATCCATAATGTTGGTATGTAATCCCTTTTGAAGTTAAGAGTTATATAATAGCCATCACCGGAGCTTTGGAAGTCTGTTCAACAGTTTTAACAAACAGAGTGATTTCATTATATAATCATGTCTGTTTACTATCTAATAAAAATGAATGGTGAATATTTGTAAGTTTTTACTACTGAAAGAATTATCGGGTCGGATGAAATCGATTTGAATTTCTTTTTATTTAAAGAACACAGAGTGAAAATTTTAATAAGAAATTTGTTAATCTATAATATAAATCTCACCTGTATGTATGTTTATAAGTCTGCTTAAAACTTTCAACACAGGGGAGGAATTTTCACGAGATTGGTATCGTTTTGAAGCTCGACCCTTCGGACGACCGATATCGAAAAATTGGCTAAAAACTTTAATTTCTTTATCCTCAATTGGGCACTTTTCTACATGGAGGAGTCGCTTTTTTCGACGATATTTTCGAAAGTCACCCAGCTTTTCAATTGACAAGCCTTAATTTAAAGCTACATCACTTCCGCTTTGGCGATGGGCGCAACAGCAAACACATCACATTCTTTTTTTTTTTACATTCTGTTCCTCCTTCACGGTACGGGTTCGAGCCTACCTGCCTACTACTACTTTTTTTTTGTTTTGCTCAACATATATATATTATATATATATAATATATATATATATAATATATAATATATATATTATATATATATATGTGTGTGTATATATATATATATGTATATATATATAGTCATCCACATACAGTACTGTTTCGCTGTTTCACAGCTCATGAGACAAGTCCAATATTTTTCCCGTCCCGATTCTGATACAATTACAGACTTCGATTCTTTATAAATCTCTAAATGTTTAACAATATAGTTGTTGTTTATCAAAATTACCGTAAAAACATGTTAAACATGCAGATATTTTCTCAAGCGGAAATATAAACTTAGATGATCTATGGATTTTAGTTTAACTGGTATTTTAAAATCAATAATATTTCTCATTTTATTATTACTAACAGCAGTGGAAGAGTTTGCTTTAAACAAAATTAAATAAAAAAGACAATTAAAAGAATCGTTTTTCGCATTGGAAAATAGGCACAAATTTTTCAGATTCCGATACCAATTCTGATACTCGCAAAAGTTCCGATTTTACTGATTCCGATTAATCACCCCAACACTAATATATATATTAGTATTGTTAGGACGATTGGAATTAGAAAATTTTGCGCCTATTTTCCGATGCCAAAAACGATTCCTTGACTTATTTTTTTTTTTATTTGATTTAAGAAACATCTTCCACTGCTTGTAGTAATAATAAAATAAATATTTACTGATTTAAATTTCCAGTAAGACTAAAATCTCTATATCTTCCTCTCACAAGTCTGTTTTTTATGTTTGAGAAAATACATGCACATTTAGGATGTGTTTCTACAGTAATCGCGACAAAATAACATTTTTATATTAAATTTTTTAGAGATTTATAAGGAATCGGGAAAAATTTTGGAATCGTCCCATCACTAATATTTATATTGCATATTTAGGCAGCATTTTGCTTGCAATCTACAAATATTAACCTTTTGCTGCTACTAATTCTTTCCTTTGCCAGTTTTACTCAGCCCTCTCCCTCATACATTTGACTCTCTTTCAAAGATGATTCTTAGACAGATCGAAAACGTTTGTGATACATATGGGACATATGTTAACACTTGATTTTCATACAAAATAAAAAGAAAAATGTGTGTGATAGCGTATTTCTCTATTTAACATAACACCCTCCCACCTCTCCACATACACTGGCGATAGCGCTTATTCAGTCACTTAATAGGTGTTAATGTCCGTTTGTATCTTACACTTTGAATTTATATTCTTAAAATTAGGACTTTAAGATGATTGCAATGTCATTATAGTCTTATTTAGGTTGTTTCCATGCAACGACTATATTTGTTTAACATGGCGGACTTACGTCCATCTAAATCGCTTTATGACTAGTTTGTCATAATCAATTGCATTTGTAAGTCCATGACAGTCTGTATATCATATTTCTCTCTCTCTCTCTCTCTCTCTCTCTCTCTCTCGCTCTCTTTCTCATCCATTAAGTAAATACTGCTTTCACCAGTTGACCTACGATACTCGTTCTGTTTTTCTTCTTTCGTCTCTTTCTCCTGGTTTAATTAGAGAAGACAATTCCAAAGTGAAAGCGATTGCCCTACAAGTCAACTTTCTCTCCATCACTGGAATTGCCTTTTCCATTTCCTTTGCTTCATCATTTCGTTTATAGGAAGTCTGCGATTCTGCTTCCTCTTATCCAATCTAGGTCATTCCTCGCTTCTGTGGCAATCAATATTTTCCTCTTCTCTTTCCTTATCCAAATTTACAAATCATTTGGTGAGAACAGCGATAAAAATAAAAAGAATGAAAAAAAAAACCACACGCACATTTTCTTTTATTCTTATAATTTAATTAATTTATATAAAAAAAAATTTACATAAAAAATAAAAACAGGTTAAGAAAATGAAGTCATTTTGAATCCTAGATCGGCCCTAACCCTTACCTGATTTTTCTGATTGTTGGATTGGTCAAAGTTATTTACGTCCAGGATGTACCAGTTCAGCAAGTTCACTAGAGCACATTCCCTTGAAGTGTTTGTAAAACAAGCATAGGGAGGTACCATTGCAGCAATAGGGCAAGGGTTGGAAGTAGGCAGTGTGGGATATATTAGATTAGAGAAAAAGACTGGTGGGTTGATACACCCACAAAGATGTCATCAATCATGATCATCCAGTTCTGGAATTTAAAGTGCTGTGAGTATCCCGGACTTCAGGCTGGACAACACCAGACTACTTTGCATGCCTACTCTCCAGGCAGGCTGATCCAAAGGATTGATATAAATAATCACTTTTTTATGGAGTCAAAACAGGTCTTCCTTGGTCTGTCACACTCTAATGCCTGGATTATCCAATAGTATTATTAAGTTGGTGCAAGAGGTGACACACTGTACATGGCTAAACCACTTGAATTAAGGTTAGAAATCTAATGAACGTGACAGGGAAGTGACGTTACAAAAATAAAGTCGTTGAAGTGGCCATTCTCTTGCATTTTGTCTGTAAGACAGGGAAAACGTGTTTCTTTTAGAGATCCTATCCCTTGATGAGGGCTGGGTTGGGAATGCTAAAAAATGTAATATTATCATATGCATATAAGAAAAATATACAGTGTATTATGCTAAAAGCAATTTAAAGCAAAAATAAATGATACCAAAACGAATATGTGCTATTGTTATTACTATAATGGGACAATTATTGCTACGAAAAATGAATAGGAAAGTGCACGTACAAGCAGCGTTATGAAGAACAAAAAGGAAACAACTCTACACACATCATAGCTGTAAAATAAAAGGAAAAGAGGGAAATACTGTATGCTCACGGCGACTGCAGCTGACACTCAGACATCACAACTATTAGAGCTATTACTACTACTACGTGTTAACATACACAGCTGTTTCCATGCAATTAGTATATTTGTTGTTTGGCTGTTTAGTTAGAACAGAAATATCAACATACCAATTTTCATTTCAATATAAAGGTCCAAGGCCTTCGAGCAACCCGTGGAGCAGCTTTTTTCCTGAAAAAAAAAAAAAATAAAAAAAAAAAAATTAATATTATAAACGTTTTTTAAAAATCTGGATTTTAGAAAATATCAGTAATTTAGTATTATTAGCATATACTGTATATACGGCATAATCATGTTTGACACACCAGTTCCCATCACATGATCGAAGTTAAGCAACAATGAACCTGGTCAATACCAGATGAGTGACCGTTTAGGACTTCCAGGTGCTGTATGAACTCTCTGCTTATCTTGGCATTGTTTCCAGTCGTCCTGGACTTTTCCTTGCCATTGGGTTCAAGCAGTGCCGATTCAGGAGACGTGCGGTTGGAGATTGCGCAACCCTTACCATACAATTACATGCGCAGCTACCCCTACAGGGGGTATCCTTTGTCTTTTGAGGATTACTGTTCTCATCTTGGATATTATTCTCACAATGCTTCCACAGATGTAACTCTTGACCTTCTTATTCATTATACCACAGGTCTGTTGCACTACGCATCCTTGTGGTGCCATAGATATAAGTGCTAGGTAATAAACAGTTCTAAGTGATTGTTTTCTGGAGGTTGGGGGTTCAATCCTCAATATGGGCGATATTATAAGTGCAATTACAAATTACTTAATATTTCTACCTGGTCATGGCTAACGGAAAGAAAACAAGCTACTCCTGTGGATTAAATAAAAATTTCCATGTAAAATTCCATACAGACGACATAAAACTTCTGGAATTCGATGCAATGTACTTGACGAAAAAATTCTTCTCTCATGAAGTTCTATTTTCCAGGAGATGTTAATACCAACTCTTTGCATTTCAATAAACACGCAGTCAATTTTCCAATCTTTTGGTGAGAGTTCAGGTATTAGTTCCATATTCCAGAACTGACGTGACAAGGGCTTCAAAGGTCTTGTTTAGAAAAAGATGAACGAGATTGGCTGGTCACTATATGTTGGGAAAGCTAAGGATGAAACCGTCAGCCATATTTTTTTTTTATGGATACCAAAACACGGATGTAGTTCAGTGTGAGTTCACACAACAAAACCTACGTCAAGCAACTAACAGAGAACTCATAAGGCTCCTATGAAACCCTACTCCGCAAGATGATGGGAGAGAGTCAAAAAGATTCATGACATGAGTGGATTATGATTCTGAGGTGTTAAAATATAAGAAGCGTTTAAAAAATTATGCCCCCTATTCTTTTTTATTCCACCCAGATGGATCACAGAGAACTGCAAATTCTATTATTATGATGACTGAACCCATGCATTCATGACTTGAAAGTTTCATCTCTTTGTTGCAGATATTAACGGTGTGAAATTCTAAGAAAATAACCCTTGTCATGGATGTGTGCCAGAAGCAGAAATACGTCACTGAATTCCTGGCAAAAGTGCGTTGAGAATAGTTGGTGACTATGTAGCAAAACAAATTCTGGGGGACAAAAGTTCACCCGTTTTAATGGTACCACCCCGTCTTTGTAGTTCTTCAACTTTTGGGGGAACGACCCTCGTAATTTGTGTTTTGGGAAACTAAAAGCAAGAAAAAAAATCTACGCTCTTAATTTTTGAAAAAGTAAACAGTTTTTATTTGAATAATATGCGATACATCAATTGTTTTCGCATTTCTAGAAATGTTTTATGTTCTTGAATGACTGAGTAGAAGTAAGTGATTCATAATTGGATTTTGAGTGTCATCCACACTGAGGATTAAACCTGCAAAGACCCGTGGCATAGTGAATAAAGCACTTGGTAAAATTCAGTTGTCACACTCTTCTGGGGGTTGTAGGTTCCATTCTCAGTGCAGGTGACGCTCAAAATCCAATTGACTTTTACCAATCATGGCTGATGGAATGAGAGCATGCTACCCTCATGGATTAAATAAACTCCATGCAGATTCTTGAGTTCGACAGAAAGAAACCCAAGTTTGACAAGATACACCTGAAGAAGGTCGGAGGTTACATCGACCAAAAGGTTAGGAAAAAAACAAACACTGGAGATGACAACAGTAGTGCGGAGAATCCAAATAATACGAAAATAAACTTTGAGATTTTTGAAAAATGAAATAAAATGCTTTTATTTTTATGAAGCTCATATAACTCGCCATTATTTTGATCATTAGAAATGAAACCTATGATAAGAATTTTTTTAGAAGGAAGAAATTTTTTTTTTTTTTTTTCAACATTTGAGAATATAAGCATTTGGTAAAGTATTTATTTTGAAATCATAGTAGAATCTGTATTATTGGGATTCTTCAAACTAGTGTTCCCATCTTATTCACATAACATGTTAGTCGATATAACCTCCGACCTTCTTCAGGTGTATCTTTTTGAACTCGAGGATCTTTTTGATCAACTCGAGAATCTCTCTGTCAAACTTGGAAATCTGCACGAAATCTCGAATGGAACCCTTTGTTTAATCCGTGGAAAGATTCCCAAATTCGACAGAAAGATTCCGAGGAAGAGTTCGACAAGTTACACCCGAAGAAGATCAGAGGTTAAATCGACCGAAACGCTATGAAAATAACACTCAAGATGAGAACAGTAGTACAAAGAATGCAAATGATACGAATAATCTATCCTTATCTAAAAAAAAGTTCCAAAACGTAATCGAATATTTTAAAAGTTACTTACCTCCATCGATAATGTCGCCCAAGCCTCTTTCTGTTTTAAAAAGAAGAAAAAAGAATTAAAAATTGAAGTCACTTTCCAGATTTAACATTTTTTTTTTATTTCATTCATTTTCTTTGCAGTAATTCGCATAATTTGAAGGATTTTTGTGAGAAATGACAAATGATGAAAAAAATATATACATAAAAATAAAACAGTAAAAGTGATTAAAAAAAACGAATATGATTAAAGATACATATTATATTAGCAAAACCTCTTTTTTTTTTTTAATGTAAACTTTTATGACATTCCACAACTTATTAGTCCTTGCACGAAAGAGCAGGAAACAAAATATTTTAAATAATAATAGAATAACAATAAGAAAGACTTTCGCTGGCGAGGACTACTATTGACCGTAACCAGTTATACAATCCTTTTGAAATTTTCATCTCTATTTTTCTCGTTATGAACTGAATATTTGTTAATGAAACCTATATGAAATATGTTCCTTATCAAATTTTGAAGATTTTCTATTCTGAAAGAAGTTTAAAAAAATTTAATCCAAAAAAGTTTTTTAGAAAAAAAATTCAGATTTTCTCACTATTCAGACCTGTAATAATACAAAGAGAGGGTTGCAAAAAATGAGTTGTGGTGTGAGGAGAAATACAAAACGAAACAGAGAGAAGGAGAGTTTTAAAATATAATCTTAAAAAGATAAGATACAAGTTAGAAAAGAATATTTGTTGTATATATTTTATTGAAGGCAATAGCCTGAGTAAAAATTGTGAATCTGTTATTCTGGAGCCGAAACTTCTATTAATTGTACTATTGTACCATATTATTACTGCTATTAATTGTACTATTGTACCATATTATTTCTATTAATTGTACTATTGTACCATATTACTTCTATTAATTGTACTATTGTACCATATTATTACTGCTATTAATTGTACTATTGTACCATATTACTTCTATTAATTGTACTATTGTACCATATTACTTCTATTAATTGTACTATTGT
This sequence comes from Euprymna scolopes, assembly GCF_053919585.1. Taxonomy (NCBI): domain Eukaryota; kingdom Metazoa; phylum Mollusca; class Cephalopoda; order Sepiida; family Sepiolidae; genus Euprymna; species Euprymna scolopes. The sequence continues at coordinate 88,675,743 of NC_136500.1, forward strand.
ACCATATTATTACTGCTATTAATTGTACTATTGTACCATATTATTACTGCTATTAATTGTACTATTGTACCATATTATTACTGCTATTAATTGTACTATTGTACCATATTATTACTGCTATTAATTGTACTATTGTACCATATTATTACTTCTATTAATTGTACTATTGTACCATATTATTACTGCTATTAATTGTACTATTGTACCATATTATTACTGCTATTAATTGTACTATTGTACCATATTATTACTGCTATTAATTGTACTATTGTACCATATTATTACTTCTATTAATTGTACTATTGTACCATATTATTACTTCTATTAATTGTACTATTGTACCATATTATTACTGCTATTAATTGTACTATTGTACCATATTACTTCCATTAATTGTACTATTGTACCATATTACTTCTATTAATTGTACTATTGTACCATATTATTACTTCTATTAATTGTACTATTGTACCATATTATTACTTCTATTAATTGTACTATTGTACCATATTATTACTTCTATTAATTGTACTATTGTACCATATTACTTCTATTAATTGTACTATTGTACCATATTACTTCTATTAATTGTACTATTGTACCATATTATTACTTCTATTAATTGTACTATTGTACCATATTATTACTGCTATTAATTGTACTATTGTACCATATTATTACTGCTATTAATTGTACTATTGTACCATATTACTGCTATTAATTGTACTATTGTACCATATTATTACTTCTATTAATTGTACTATTGTACCATATTATTACTTCTATTAATTGTACTATTGTACCATATTATTACTGCTATTAATTGTACTATTGTACCATATTACTTCTATTAATTGTACTATTGTACCATATTACTTCTATTAATTGTACTATTGTACCATATTATTACTTCTATTAATTGTACCATATTACTGCTATTAATTGTACTATTGTACCATATTATTACTGCTATTAATTGTACTATTGTACCATATTACTTCTATTTATTGTACTATTGTACCATATTATTACTTCTATTAATTGTACTATTGTACCATATTATTACTGCTATTAATTGTACTATTGTACCATATTACTTCTATTAATTGTACTATTGTACCATATTATTACTTCTATTAATTGTACTATTGTACCATATTATTACTGCTATTAATTGTACTATTGTACCATATTACTTCTATTAATTGTACTATTGTACCATATTACTGCTATTAATTGTACTATTGTACCATATTATTACTTCTATTAATTGTACTATTGTACCATATTATTACATCTATTAATTGTACTATTGTACCATATTATTACTGCTATTAATTGTACTATTGTACCATATTACTTCTATTAATTGTACTATTGTACCATATTACTTCTATTAATTGTACTATTGTACCATATTATTACTGCTATTAATTGTACTATTGTACCATATTACTTCTATTAATTGTACTATTGTACCATATTATTACTGCTATTAATTGTACTATTGTACCATATTACTTCTATTAATTGTACTATTGTACCATATTACTTCTATTAATTGTACTATTGTACCATATTACTTCTATTAATTGTACTATTGTACCATATTATTACTTCTATTAATTGTACTATTGTACCATATTATTACTGCTATTAATTGTACTATTGTACCATATTACTTCTATTTATTGTACTATTGTACCATATTATTACTTCTATTAATTGTACTATTGTACCATATTATTACTGCTATTAATTGTACTATTGTACCATATTATTACTGCTATTAATTGTACTATTGTACCATATTACTTCTATTAATTGTACTATTGTACCATATTATTACTTCTATTAATTGTACTATTGTACCATATTACTTCTATTAATTGTACTATTGTACCATATTACTTCTATTAATTGTACTATTGTACCATATTACTTCTATTAATTGTACTATTGTACCATATTACTTCTATTAATTGTACTATTGTACCATATTATTACTGCTATTAATTGTACTATTGTACCATATTACTTCTATTAATTGTACTATTGTACCATATTATTACTGCTATTAATTGTACTATTGTACCATATTACTTCTATTAATTGTACTATTGTACCATATTATTACTTCTATTAATTGTACTATTGTACCATATTATTACTGCTATTAATTGTACTATTGTACCATATTACTTCTATTAATTGTACTATTGTACCATATTATTACTTCTATTAATTGTACTATTGTACCATATTATTACTTCTATTAATTGTACTATTGTACCATATTATTACTTCTATTAATTGTACTATTGTACCATATTATTACTTCTATTAATTGTACTATTGTACCATATTACTTCTATTAATTGTACTATTGTACCATATTATTACTTCTATTAATTATACTATTGTACCATATTATTACTTCTATTAATTGTACTATTGTACCATATTATTACTGCTATTAATTGTACTATTGTACCATATTACTTCTATTAATTGTAATATTGTACCATATTATTACTTCTATTAATTGTACTATTGTACCATATTATTACTGCTATTAATTGTACTATTGTACCATATTATTACTGCTATTAATTGTACTATTGTACCATATTATTACTTCTATTAATTGTACTATTGTACCATATTATTACTTCTATTAATTGTACTATTGTACCATATTATTACTTCTATTAATTGTACTATTGTACCATATTATTACTGCTATTAATTGTACTATTGTACCATATTACTTCTATTAATTGTACTATTGTACCATATTATTACTTCTATTAATTGTACTATTGTACCATATTATTACTGCTATTAATTGTACTATTGTACCATATTATTACTGCTATTAATTGTACTATTGTACCATATTACTTCTATTAATTGTACTATTGTACCATATTATTACTTCTATTAATTGTACTATTGTACCATATTATTACTTCTATTAATTGTACTATTGTACCATATTATTACTGCTATTAATTGTACTATTGTACCATATTATTACTGCTATTAATTGTACTATTGTACCATATTATTACTGCTATTGTACTATTGTACCATATTATTACTTCTATTAATTGTACTATTGTACCATATTATTACTTCTATTAATTGTACTATTGTACCATATTATTACTTCTATTAATTGTACTATTGTACCATATTATTACTGCTATTAATTGTACTATTGTACCATATTATTACTTCTATTAATTGTACTATTGTACCATATTATTACTGCTATTAATTGTACTATTGTACCATATTATTACTTCTATTAATTGTACTATTGTACCATATTATTACTGCTATTAATTGTACTATTGTACCATATTATTACTTCTATTAATTGTACTATTGTACCATATTATTACTTCTATTAATTGTACTATTGTACCATATTATTACTGCTATTAATTGTACTATTGTACCATATTATTACTTCTATTAATTGTACTATTGTACCATATTATTACTGCTATTAATTGTACTATTGTACCATATTATTACTTCTATTAATTGTACTATTGTACCATATTATTACTGCTATTAATTGTACTATTGTACCATATTATTACTTCTATTAATTGTACTATTGTACCATATTATTACTGCTATTAATTGTACTATTGTACCATATTATTACTTCTATTAATTGTACTATTGTACCATATTATTACTTCTATTAATTGTACTATTGTACCATATTATTACTTCTATTAATTGTACTATTGTACCATATTATTACTGCTATTAATTGTACTATTGTACCATATTATTACTTCTATTAATTGTACTATTGTACCATATTATTACTGCTATTAATTGTACTATTGTACCATATTATTACTTCTATTAATTGTACTATTGTACCATATTATTACTTCTATTAATTGTTCTATTGTACCATATTATTACTTCTATTAATTGTACTATTGTACCATATTATTACTGCTATTAATTGTACTATTGTACCATATTATTACTGCTATTAATTGTACTATTGTACCATATTACTTCTATTAATTGTACTATTGTACCATATTATTACTTCTATTAATTGTACTATTGTACCATATTATTACTTCTATTAATTGTACTATTGTACCATATTATTACTTCTATAAATTGTACTATTGTACCATATTATTACTTCTATTAATTGTACTATTGTACCATATTATTACTTCTATTAATTGTACTATTGTACCATATTATTACTTCTATTAATTGTACTATTGTACCATATTATTACTGCTATTAATTGTACTATTGTACCATATTATTACTTCTATTAATTGTACTATTGTACCATATTATTACTGCTATTAATTGTACTATTGTACCATATTATTACTTCTATTAATTGTACTATTGTACCATATTATTACTGCTATTAATTGTACTATTGTACCATATTATTACTTCTATTAATTGTACTATTGTACCATATTATTACTTCTATTAATTGTACTATTGTACCATATTATTACTGCTATTAATTGTACTATTGTACCATATTATTACTTCTATTAATTGTACTATTGTACCATATTATTACTGCTATTAATTGTACTATTGTACCATATTATTACTTCTATTAATTGTACTATTGTACCATATTATTACTGCTATTAATTGTACTATTGTACCATATTATTACTGCTATTAATTGTACTATTGTACCATATTATTACTGCTATTAATTGTACTATTGTACCATATTATTACTTCTATTAATTGTACTATTGTACCATATTATTACTGCTATTAATTGTACTATTGTACCATATTACTTCTATTAATTGTACTATTGTACCATATTACTTCTATTAATTGTACTATTGTACCATATTATTACTTCTATTAATTGTACTATTGTACCATATTATTACTTCTATTAATTGTACTATTGTACCATATTATTACTTCTATTAATTGTACTATTGTACCATATTATTACTTCTATTAATTGTACTATTGTACCATATTATTACTGCTATTAATTGTACTATTGTACCATATTATTACTGCTATTAATTGTACTATTGTACCATATTATTACTGCTATTAATTGTACTATTGTACCATATTATTACTGCTATTAATTGTACTATTGTACCATATTATTACTTCTATTAATTGTACTATTGTACCATATTATTACTGCTATTAATTGTACTATTGTACCATATTATTACTTCTATTAATTGTACTATTGTACCATATTATTACTTCTATTAATTGTACTATTGTACCATATTATTACTTCTATTAATTGTACTATTGTACCATATTATTACTTCTATTAATTGTACTATTGTACCATATTACTTCTATTAATTGTACTATTGTACCATATTATTACTTCTATTAATTGTACTATTGTACCATATTATTACTTCTATTAATTGTACTATTGTACCATATTATTACTGCTATTAATTGTACTATTGTACCATATTATTACTGCTATTAATTGTACTATTGTACCATATTATTACTTCTATTAATTGTACTATTGTACCATATTATTACTGCTATTAATTGTACTATTGTACCATATTATTACTTCTATAAATTGTACTATTGTACCATATTATTACTGCTATTAATTGTACTATTGTACCATATTATTACTTCTATTAATTGTACTATTGTACCATATTATTACTTCTATTAATTGTACTATTGTACCATATTATTACTTCTATTAATTGTACTATTGTACCATATTATTACTGCTATTAATTGTACTATTGTACCATATTACTCCTATTAATTGTACTATTGTACCATATTTTAATGCCTAATTCTGTTTACTATGCTATTTCAGACTAGGATGGTAGTGTCGTATATGTTCTTTTGTCATAGGACCATTCTTCCAAGCATTATCTCTTCCTAGCAGACCTAGGGGTGAGATAGTGCAGTATCTGTTCTGGTGTCATAAGATAACTCTCTCAAACTTTACCCCCTTCTTTTGGGTAGGAGATAATATAGTCTATTCTATTGTCATAAGACGATTGTCCCTTGTATTATCTCCTGCTTTAGGGGAGCAGTGTAATACATGTTCGTTCATCATACCATCCCCAGGCAATAAGTGAACGCAATGCATATGATTGGATTTGAACTCAGATTAGTCGATTCCGTAGATCATGTTAGTATCCATTTGGCCATTTTAGAACCGCTAGATAAATATAGAAATGCATTGTTAAAGTCCATGATTAATATAGGACCACTGAGATTCATATTTAAATTAAACAGTATGGTTAATATACGGAATGAATAGACAATCATAGAAACAAGCTAATTAAAATAAGGACACAAATGCATGTTTAGGGCACCGATATTTCGGTCTTTAAATCAGACCTTATTCATGTCAGAAACGGCTTTTATTAAAATGCCTATTTACAAAAAAAAAAAAAACGTTGTAGAATATCTAGAGGGCGTAAGGCGCGGTGTAACGTTCTAAAAAAGGTTTAAGGAGAGAGAGAGAGAGAGAGAGAGAGAGAGAGAGAGAGAGAGAGAGAGAGAGAGGTCAAATATGAAAGGAGGGAAGGGTGCGAGGAAAGGATTAGAGGATGATACGTAGATATTAATTTTGGTAGATATTTGTTCGCAGAAACAGGGGCATGAATAAGTTCTCATTTAAAGACCGAAATACCGGTGTTTTAAAAATGTGTACGTATAATTAAACTAGTTTATTTACACATTCATCAGTTCATTCCATATGCAAGCGATTCCATTTTGTCTGGACTGAAAGTTAATTTCATCTTTCAAACTTAGGTTGAATGTAAGTATCAGCGCGAAAAGATCAAGAGATATCGTTGGAAACAATCCGGTGACAGGTTTGAGAGAAATTTGACAGGGAGATGACAAGGAGAGTTCATGACGCGTCCCCTCGCAGATGAGGCAAGGAGATATAGTTTAGCCGATAGTCAGATAGTGGTTCTCTGTTTAGTCTAGCTGCTATAATGGCTTAATCAGTAAATAACGTCCACAGTAAGACGAGCTTAAATCTATGAAATTCTGAAGAAAACCAGAGATGGACGAATAGTTCAGTGAATGAAAACTTTTTCTTTACGTTCTCATTCTTCTTTTTCGTTTCCTTCCTTCTTTCTTTCTTTTTTATCCTTTACCTTCATTTTATTTTTTATTCTCCGACTTTTTCCTTTCTTTTTTATTCTTTACCTTCTTTTTCTGTTATTCTCCAACTTTCTTTCTTTTTATTCTCCAACTTTCTTTCTTTTTATTCTCCAACTTTCTTTCTTTCTATTCTCCAACTTTCTTTCTTTCTATTCTCCAACTTTCTTTCTTTCTATTCTCCAACTTTCTTTCTTTCTATTCTCCAACTTTCTTTCTTTCTATTCTCCAACTTTCTTTTTCTCCCCCTCTTTTTTGCTCCCTCTTTCTTTCCCCCACCTTCTTCCTTTCTTTTTCTCCACCTTCTTCCTTTCTTTTTATTCTCCACCTACTTTTCTCTTTTTATTCTCCATCTTTCTTTCTTTTATATACTCCACATTTCTTCATTTCTTAATATTCTCCACCTTCTTTCTTTTTTATCTCCCTTTTTCTTCTACTTCTTTATATGTTCCACCCTTTTTTTGCTTTTCATATCACACCTTCTTTCTTTCCTTCTTTTTAATCTCCCACCTTCTTTCCTTCCCCTTCTTATTATTTCTCTTTCTTCTTTTGTGAGGGTTCCACACTACAAGGGTTGGCAACACCAGGCAACATCCCACGTCTACTCTCTATGTTATCAACTCCAATGGGTCAACATTGACCAGACGGCATTCAGTTATATTACTCTGTACACACTGAGCCACGTCTTTCTTGATTAACCAGACTCTCTGATGCCCAGGATATCCAAACGCATTACGGAGTTACTGCAAGAGACCAGCACGTTATGTATGGTCAAAAAACCTAAGACACCGCGTGCGTAAGGGAAACGGAATCTCAGTAATACCAAGTTTCCGATAAAGTTGAATTATGGGATATTTTCTTCTAATTTTCAGTCACAAACATTTGACTGAAACATCCTCCAACGCATTACCTCCTCCTCCTTATGCGTGCGTGTCTGTTTGTGTGTGTGAACAGAGAGCATGAGTTCAGTCTATGTCTTTTGTGGAAAAAAGAATAAAAATAGCACCAGGGCCAGAAAGTAATTCAATTCAACTGATATGAAATGTCTAATGGCATGGTAAACGGAATGAGAAGTCGTCTACTACTACTACTACTACTACTACTACAATTACAACTATTAAAATAATAATAATAATAATACTTGGTTTAATGTACGTTTTACATGTTGTTGGACGGCTCTTAGAAATTGACGTTCAAACTCCATGAAATGAATGGATAAAAGCTTTTGGCCGAAAAATCAGACTTCAACAGATTACTTAGTCCTGAGGAAGGCTGAAAAGTGCAGTGGCCAATGGTGTGCAAAGAAGGAGGGGCTATGGGGCGATGACCCCCAAGCATCCAAATTGTGAGATGAGTATCTAATAATATTCAAACTATCCCCTTTCTCATAATATTTCTCAGTGCTAAGACTTATACCTAAGTCTTTGGAGCATATAATCATGAAGTTGGTTCCGGTCTTAACTAGGAAATCACCAGACCTCTGCCCGCCATTAACAGTCGGTATATCACCATGAACTTGACTAGCAAAAAAATAAAAACAACTGAAATATTGAAATAGTTATTCAAAAAAACAAAAAACAAAAAGACTCTTCATCGCAGAACTATATGCAGATAATGGACACAGTTCCGTTTTCGGTAAAAGAACATTCGATAGATAATCTTTATCGCCAATAACTGATTTTTCCGTTTTGTGCTCTGTCAAAGGTTTCAGATTGAAAAATTCTTTCATCTTCAAATCAGATTTGCAGAGGGATTAGAGAGTTTTGACGTCGAGAAACTTGTAAGCTTCGTTGCATAGATACGCATTGGAAGCACAAAACAATATGACTGCTCGGTTATTCCCAGTAGTAAATAAATAAACAAGGGGAAAACAAGAGAAAAAATCGAGACATTTTTATCCATAAATGTCACTTTGAATATGCCAGTATGAAAAGAAAATGCAAGAAATAAAAATAAAAAAGTGAAGCTTATTTTACCTCCTCCACTATATAATAAAGACCAATGGGTATTTTATTACACGTGTGTATTTATTCATATACTAGCAGTACCCATGTACCGGCGTTGCCCGTTGGAAATTAGGACAGCTTCGATGAAGCCCCCCCCCCAACTCTGTAAACAAATTAAATTACGGTTGTCAGTGCTGGAAAATAGTGTGTCCCAAATGAAATCATCTTGCTTCCACAGTCGGACATTGTCTAGCAGTGGCAGTTAGCAGAAGCCACTAAATGTCATTGTCAGCACTGTTGGGTTTGGGAGATTATTGGCGTGTACTGTCGTGTACTAGTAGGCACTGTCTGACTTCGCAATTGGCAATCAGTGGCGGTCACAATCAGTTCGAATCTATTTGACTGTTGCAATAACAGTGTCAGAAACTGAGATTAAAAATGCGTGATAAAAAATTGAATGATTCCACCTCCTATCCTTCCAAGCTTATAACTACTTAAAAAATGTAATTCAACCCCTAATTTTTTTTTTCAATTAAAGGAGCAAAGACCAAATTTTTAAAAATAACAGGTTTAATAGCAAATTATGCAATATTTGCTTTTTAAAATCGGGTTTCTTTAAAATGATTTTAAAAATCAACGTATTTTAACTTGCTTCGATAAAATATATATATATATATATATATATATATATATATATATATATATATATATATATAATGCCAAAAATCACTTACCTATAAAAAATACTATTCAATAGGTACTTCCATTCTTCATTGTTAAGAATTTATCTATATTTTAAATTCCATGTATTTTTTTAATAAAAGAATTTTTTTAAACAACTATTTGAAAATCCCGCCATTACGTAAACATTATTACAGTGTTAACCAAACGCCGAACTGGTGTTTCTTTTTGTTTTGAACTACGGATGAACAGAAGGACGTAAAAACCACACGTTCGAGTTAGCCGTCTAGTCTTGTGCGTGAAGAAATTTGTGTCTCCATAGTTAAAACAGTCATATTTTACTTATAAGTTTTGCCTTAAAAAAAATTAAAAAAAAAAAAAAAAAAACAGTCGAAGAATTTTTTTTTCTCTTCTCAAAGAAATGCATGAGTTTTTGATTTAATATATTTTATTTCTTCTTTATGGAGTGAATTTTTTTAATATCTAAAAAAAAAAAAAAACCCAAAAAAACATTGATTGAAATAGAAATAATTTTCCTAATAAAACGAAACTTTCTGTGCAATATAAGAAGATTATAAGGTTTCACTAAAAGAAAAAAAAAATCAACATGGTTAAAAAAGAAGGGGTTTAAACTGAACTTTACGGGTAAATTTGCAAATAACTGTATTTTTTGTTTTAAATTAGCTTATTTTATTTATTGATCTTTTATCTTCAATTTGTGATATATAAATTTGAAGTGAGAAAATCAATTATTTTCATTTTAATAGACATTTCAAAATGGCGGGGAGAATAAAAAAAAAAAACTTGTCTAGAATATTATATTCGGTTTATTAGAAAGAGCATAAAATTTCACATTGAACCTGAAAATATCGTAAAAATTGAACCAATCAAAAATTTTGATAGATTTTTAAAGTGAAAAAATTGAAAAAAAATTAACTTGTAAAATTCAATCGATTTCATTATGTAAACAAGATGGCTGCATGAAGGCGCGCAGGCACTTTGTAAACACCGTTTTTAAAAAAATAAAAAATAATATTTCTATTATGTTTTAAACAACTTTAATAGTTTATTTTGGAAGTATATTCCATAAAGAAAATAAACAACCCACTTTAAAAAGAGAAATTACGAGTTTGTTTTTTTTTGAAATATTTTATTCGCAGTTTTTTTGTAAGGGGTGTCAAAAATTTCCCCAAAATTCTGACACACCTACTGCTGCGAACCGAAAACGTCTGTTTTCAACTTACAGGCATTGTTGGGCACTGCCATCCACTGGCTACCTGTGGCGGGCAATAATGATCAGTAATGGTTAGTGTTGTTTAGAGACGGTTGCTTGCATTTGCTCACGTTTATTGGTGGACACCGACAGCTTTTCCAACTGTCAGTGTCTGTTTGCGGCGTTCACTGTCGGCAATGACCATTATCGACCGCCATCGGATTTTTTTTTAAATGGAATTGTCTGTCTTCAATATAGAACAGTGGTGGTCATTGACGATTTTAGGCAGTTACATTCGTTTGGTCACTGTCGGTCACTGTCGATTATAACCAGTTTTGAGCCGTATGTGACTGCTTTGAAACGAAATGGCCTGTCCTTAATATTCGGGCACCTATGGTTGAGACCCTCACAGATACTACCACTCCAAGTCAAAGTGTACCTGGGAGCAATGGCAATTAAAGGGTGGCTCCACAATCCCCAAATCCCCTAAGCTGGGGCCTCATCATCAGTTATAGTTTAAGGTCATATCCAGAACCTGTAAAGTGGCAGTCAATGATTCTTCGGATCCATACAAGATGATGATAATTTATTGATTCTAAAAAAAAAAAAAAAAAAAAAAAATAGCGAAATGTAAAAATTTGGATTTTGGGAAAATTATCTGAGAACGATTCTGTTCTGAAAGTGGCATCAACATCGCGTAAAACTAATAGTTTTCTGATCTATTCAAAGATGCGTTCACTGAAACCAATATTCAGCAACGAGGGACTGAAAAGGATTTTTCGTAGGAACCCCATCAGGCTGCCAGTGCAGCACATTACCGAAGCTGAACTCAAGCGATTTAGTAACAATCCCCATTAATTCAATAAGAACAGTCTGTGGTGTGTGCGTGCCACAAATAAAACTGCGATAAAGATCATTAGCAAACATCTCAACAGTCTCATAAAAAGAGACATTAATGAAACGACCGCGGTTATCAAAGGCGTATGACTAAAGGGCTTCACTAGCATCGATATCACGTGTTCAAAGAAATTGTGCAAGCTAAGAAGAATCTGAAATGCAGTTCTTGTAATATTTCGTTTTACTTTCGTTATGTGGTGCCCCCTTGGCCATGATCACAACGTAGTATCTGTGTTACAGCGTAGTATCTGTGTTATGTGGTGGCGGGCAGTGGCAAGGGTCAGAACGATTATAATTAATTGTTAAATTATTTAGGTTAAAAATATATACAGAAAAATGTTTTAAAAAGAAATATATGTTAGTAAAAATATTTTTGTTAAAATATTTTTTGTTAAAATATTTAAGTGGCGAATTTTGGCTCAAGGAAAAGTGTTGTGAATAGAGGAAAAGCATAAACAAAGTTTAGAATTTGAATAAGGGGAAAAACAACGATGTGGCGTACGTGACAAACAAGCTTGTCCTTTCTGGTTGACGTCAGAGGCACATAAGCCAGGAAAAATCAGAATTAGGACTTCAGCCTGAAACGGGACGTCCAGGAAACGAGTTGTGAGTTAGTTAACCATTGGGTTAGTGCGGACAGGGGTTGCCTCTGGTCTAATGGAAGCATCTACGGACTAACTAAGGAAAATGTAGGGAGAAGGTTAAGAGCTGCAGACTCAAAGACGTGGAATATTTTGGAAATAAAGATTTGGAAACGATAACTCAGCGTTTTGGGTGTTCCATTCTGAAGAGGAATGCCTTCATTTTTTATGTCTACTGCCAGAGAAGAGAGAGTGACAACAAAAAAGGCATGTGTACAGCAGACAAGGGTTTATTCGTCATTGTTAAAGACTATCCGTTATTGTCATGAATATATGAAAACACCTATATACACATAGAAAGACTATTAGATATACACGTAACAGGTTGACACGTACAGACACCACATATATAATGAAAAGCAACTGTTCTTAAAATTAAACCACTAGACGATACACGAGCATCGATTGCAGAACCCCGTATACATTATATAATCTACACATAGATAGAAAAAGATATATAAACCCGACAATACACATTTACTCATTTGGTAATACAACACTTTCTATTATTCGGACTACTATTCTCATCTTGGGTGTTATATTCACAACGTTTCAGCCGATGTCTTAAGATAGAGTTGTAACAGAGCGTGGACGCGCGTATGCAAATGCCGAGGCGTGTGTGAAATGACGACACGGTATTGCGTTATTGAATGCATATATAAATTTCTAGCTTGCACTTTTCAAATGCTTGCTAAATTATATATACACCTGACAATTCTTTTGTCGTTATTCTCGAAATCAATACAGAGATGAACTTAATATAAGGTTATTAACGATTAAGCTTTTGTCCATCGACAAAGAGAAAGACGTTTAATTGTATGTGTTTGGCTTGTGTGCGTGGTGGCGACAGTTGAGAAATGTCAATGACATTGGAAGACTGTCAGTCTGCTGTCTTCCATCTCTTCCTTTTTTCTACCTTGCTACGAGTTATCCTTTATCTTATTTTTCTAGTTAAAATAAACACATAATATTCAACACGTTATTTCTTTTTATCGAAAAGACAGGGGACAATTCTTTTTCTCTTTTCCAACAATTTAACTTAACCTTTTTTTCCCCCCAACAGTTTAACATATAACCCTCTGTCTTTTTTTTTTTCAACCCCAAATCTGCACATTCATGGATTTCAACATTTTTCATCCGAACGTATTTTCCTCTTTTTTTCTTCTACCTTGTATCGTAAGACATTGCTTTGCTACAACGGTAGAGAAAAAGGAAAAGACTATAAAAAGAACATGTGCACAGATAGAAGAGCACGTTCAAGAGCACGTTTATAACGAGGTTCGAGAGAATAGAAGTAAGAGAGGAGAACGATCACCGTTTATTTGGAAAAATGCCCGGAAATAAATGTCGTTGTTACAAAAAAGAAAAGGAGTCGAGTTATAACTTGCTCTATGTTCCTTGCAACGTACTCGGCTGCAACGTGCCGTGTGTAAACGTGTGTACTACGTTACAGAGTACCGTTGCCCCATCTGGGAAGTAGCTGTTCAGAGCACTCTCTCTTGCCTTGACAGAGTACAAAATCGGTTTCAAAATCTAATGGGCAATGCCCTTTTCTCCCCCCTACTATTTCTATGTAACAGAAGAAACGTTGTGAGTTTGCCCTGTTATTTTCATGGTAGGTGCTCGACTGAGCCTCAATCTTTGGTCTCTCCCTGTAAAACATTCACCACAAACACTCGTCAAGTTACAACTACTGTCAATAATTTTCCCTGCTCTCTAGCTGTACCTAAAACTAAACAAAAAAATTACATGGAAAAATTTCTTTCCTAGAACGTCTGCGAAACACAATACCGTAAGACTGCTTTCCAAGTGAATATAATATGGCCGTTTTCAAGTCCAATGTAAACAAGTTCTTATCGAGCCGCCCCCTTTTAAATAATCAAATTCCACTGATTTCCACTATTAACGATCATCACGATGTTGTCTTGCTGACCACACGACACTCATTAACCTTTATCCTCAAGTGGCTTTTGGGGCTTGATAAGTGGTGATTTCCATTGTAAAAAAGCTCAGTAATAAGTAAAAAGAAAAGATAAAGGTGAAGTTCATTAAATTAATACTAAACTTGTCTACACAGACATGTGGTGAGACATTATTTAACAAAAACCAAACAAACCTGCTCGTTTCCAAAAATATCCCATCTGTAAAATAAGATTCCACAAGACAATCGACTGGTCGTCTTCTTGAAAATTGATGAGCTCTCCTCTTTGACAATCAACTCCTCTTCTGCCCATCACATTGATTCTTTCAGATCCTCTCACGGTGGCGATTATCGTCCTTCTAATGATTTCTTGACTCTTTTCCTTGAGTGTCCCCCGCCCCGGACTTTGATAAACAATGATCCACTAAAAGCATTAAAAAAATTTAAAAAAAAACAGCTGTACCTATCCGGTGTTGCGCGAGATGCACTGAAATTGTTTTAATTTATCTATTAAAAAAAATTAAGATATACAACTATTATATTCTTCAATTTAAAATGTGCCATCTCCCCACTTTTATTGATAGGTAATTATTTTAAAATATTTGATATTAGCAATCATATGAGCCGGATTAGGCAATTAAAAAAATAAACTGTAAGGTACTATGCTGTCATATTTTCAATAACATGGTTCAACCATAACAAATGATAATTATCTAGTTTATAGCAAAGTCTGATTTGTCAGATTAAATGTAATTTTGCACTGACTTTGAAAATCCTACGAGATAACTTTATATGCTAGCTAAGTACATTGTTATATTGGCAATAACATAGTACAAATGAAAATTACCAGTAGCAAAGTTTATTAAGCCAGATTGATTGCTATTTAGGACTAACTTTAAAAATCCAACAAAATAACTTTATATGCTAGCTAAATACGTATATTTTATATTGACAATAACATGCTACAACTAACAAATGAAAATAATATTTATCAACTTTTTTTTTACATGGGGTTCACCACTTATCAAGGCCCAATGGCCACTCGGGGATAAGGGTTATTGTGTGTACAGTAATCAAAGGGATAGTGTATTGGAGAATTGGTAAGGTGTCATTACTTAGGGGGGCGGTTCATCAGGAATTTGTTTGTGTTGGACTTGAAGACATCCAGGTTAAAGTCGGGAGGGAAACAGGCAAGCGGAACAGCGTTCCACAGGCGTGCAGTTCTAAGAAAGAAGCTTTGTTCATGGAATCTACGTTTTGATTTAGGCACAGATAAGGAGTGGGGAAAATTATTGACGGTGGTTTCAGCTAGTCGGTGTTTTTTGAAAAAGATTGGCGAGGGGGGACCAGAGAATGGAGCTCAGACGAGCACTTGCCATGGAAATAACGATAGAACAACGACAGGCTCGCTACGTCTCTTCTGTGGGAAAGAGGTCGCAGGGTAGAGAAAAGGGCATCTCCCACCAAGCCACGAAGTCTATTTTGTACTCTGTCAAAGCAGGATAGGCTGTTTCTAGCAGCTCCCGCCTTGAATGTGATGTGGGCCTGGCTTAAAAATCAGACAAGATAACTTTATATGCTAGCTAAATACACTATTTCATTATCGACAACATGGGGCAATTATATAAATAAAAGTTGGCTAATCAGAAACAAAGTTTTATTTGTCAGCTTGAATAGATCTGGCTGTGAGAATCCGACAATATAACTTTATAAGTTAGTTACATGATTTAAATGTATAAATTAAGAGAAATGCTCAAATGTTTGTTTTTAATGAAAGTATGTAAATAGAAATGTGCGTACATATTTTCTTTCCCCATTTTCGCTTTGTTGCTGATGATTAATGAGAGAGAAACTAATACGGAATTCTGAAAATCTTTATCTGCCTTCTTCCGCAAGATAAATCTTTCTTCTCCAAAATGCAGGAAACAATATTTCATCCCTTTGTCTTCTTTGTTATTTTGGTACTTCTCTTTGTTATAATTTCATCAATGTCAGAAAAAAAAAATGGTGACCAGACCATCTTCATCTTTTTTGTGGGTCCATCAATAGAGAAAAATCATCGCCAAAGGCGAAATGGCTGAAAACTTAAATATTTCTATAAACTTACGTCGGTGTACGTATTTATATATTTTAATGTACAGGATTGCCATCTAAACTAATTAACCGATCCTTAAGAATTTTAGAATACAGGATGAAACGATAAAATTATCGCCCTAGGAAAGACGACAGGATTTCATTTTCGTTTGATGAAAATCAGTTTTCTTTTTTTTTTCTTTTTTTTTTTTTGTTGCAGACCATCTACTAGTTGGTCAGTTGTGTACAAATATCAAGAGCGATAGAAGCCTGCTATCATGTTCGAAAGTAATGCAATTTTCACCAACCGAGATCGGAGATGCGCCGGTGTACAACTCATGCTCTCTACCGATCCAAGTTATGACAACATTACCATTGCGAGCACTCTCAAAATGCAAATTCGGACGGTTCAACGCTTGAGTGCACAGCTCAATAAAGTTTGCGGCTACGGTTATGGTTTTTGGTGTGATTTCAACGGAGGGCCACATCATGCCACTTCACATCTTCGAAGTCGGCTTGAAAGTCAACATCAAAGTGTACCTGGATGTGCTAAAAAGTATGGTGATCCCTTGGTGCAACCAGGTGGCGGCTGGTAGAACCTGGGTGTGGCAGCAGGACTCGGCGTCGGCCCACAAGTTTAAAGAGATCCAAGCTTGGCTTTAGGAGTGCTACGGCTTTGTACCTTTCTTACACTGGCCTCTCTCCTCCCACGATATGAACCTGTTAAACTACTTTGTTTGGTCATGCATTGAGAAAATCACCAACATGACTTCCCACAACACCAAAGCCAGCGTAATCGCCGCCATCCACCGAGCTCCCAGTTCCGGACCCGTATCAAGGCGATGATTGAGGTTGAAGGCGGCTGTATACATAATCCTGAATTGATTTATATCAATAAAAGATTTTTTAAATAAAACTGTAGTGTTGTTTTATTTAGGGCGACAAATTTATCGTTCCACTGTAGAAAGCATAATTTAATCTAATTAAGTGTTATACAAAGCGGGCAAAAAGAGCGTAGAAGATATTCATTAAAATTCATTAAAACTAATTAAAATTAATTAAAGTTCATTAAAATTCATATAACCTCGATATTTATGAAATATTAACAATGGATATTCGACATAAATTAATAAATAAATTCCAATTTCTTTGTAATCTTTTAAAGTATTTTTATGGCACATTATATGGGAAACACCTCTCATTTTCATAGTAAAATATTTCAGAATTGCATTAAATTTTATCCTTAATCGTCCAAAAGAAAAAATTCCCCGAATTCGCTTAAGTTTAAACATTAAATGTTGAACATTTTCTAAAATCAAAATCACGCAACAGATTTTTATCAAAATTGGAATAAGGTTTCTAGACATAAGGTTTATCATAATTATATCTTGATATTAATCTAAGTATGCGACATAAAAGTAGTGCAAAACTATTTTATTCACGGAATTCGCCCTGGAACGCACACACACATATATAACTACTTCATTTACTCACATAAAATTAATATACGAAAGTATAAATTTATGCGTAAACTTTAAGTATTTACTTCAACAGTACTCAATACGTAGGTAGAGCTAGCAGATTATGCTTGAATGAAAAATTTTCTATCCTATATTTTAAAGAACCCCAGCATCTATTAAACTGTAGGAGAGAAATAGCGAACAACTGAGTTCACAGAATAAAATTCACTCTAGGATAGAGATACAAAATAAGTTTAAAACAAAAACTATAGAAATTAAACAAATAGCATATACATAAACTATCACATACACATGTATATATATATATATATATATATATATATATATATATATATATATATATATGTACTAGCTGTACCCCGCCACGCGTTGCTATGAATGAAAACAAACAAAACATAAGCAAAATGTATGATTCTTATACTCATGGTCTCAATACCCGTGGATTTGGCTTTTGTCATATCGCAATACTGAAAATATCCAAAATGCATGCAAAACGATAAAGTATAAGTTCATAATTAAAGGGAATAGTTTTCGCAGGAAATAGAAATGTAAGCTATTTCTAATGTATTTAATACGGCAAATGTCACGTGACCAAGCAGA
Organism: Euprymna scolopes; assembly: GCF_053919585.1. Classification (NCBI taxonomy): domain Eukaryota; kingdom Metazoa; phylum Mollusca; class Cephalopoda; order Sepiida; family Sepiolidae; genus Euprymna; species Euprymna scolopes. The sequence goes on from NC_136500.1 coordinate 88,694,375, forward strand.
AATGGCCACCGAAAGTATTTGTTTTGTTGAAGCATGGAATGCATAAATCGATATTGTTTGTAAATAAAAATCAACTTTTTTACAATAACGAAAAAGCACAGTCTTTTATCAGGTCAAGACTTAAATAGACCAAGAATGTAAATAGGTATAATTGTGTTTTTTAAATATAATCAACCTTTCGGCTGTATGGTATCGCATTAATAACGAAGAAGTACCCTATTGTATCGGCAGACTCGAACAATGAACACCCCACATAATTTGACCGGAAGGCAACGGGAAAAGAATAGCAAGACAGAACGGTGAAAAAATACTGGAAATTTATTGATTAGATCGATATTTAATTATGTAAATAGAACTTTCAGTTTGTAATGTTTATTAACATGTGATAAATGTTAATGCAAATTATTTAAAATAGAGAAGTTGTGTTTTTCTTTGGCAACGCACGCTTACGCGAACATACGCACAAAGAAATACATATAAATATAAAGAAATAACGGGTCAAAACTAAAAAACAAATTTTGTAAATGTAATTGTATGTTTTACGAATATCTATCTATCTATCTATCTATCTCTCTCTCTCTCTATATATAAATAAATTTATCCGGAGAAATTGCAGTTTATATAACATTTAATATATGTAAAAACAGATGTTTTTTATTTAACGAACGCACGCTGGATCGAACACAAGAATGGAAGTGTAAATTCACTGAAGATCCAAATATGTGTACGTATTTTTCTCTGTAGAAGTTGTTTTGTGAAATGTTTATATACATTTAATTTTTTTTTCTTTGTTGCAATAGTTATAAAACAGATGTAGTTTTTTTTATCAGACCCATCACCGGGTCAAATAATGTTTCATAGTGACGCCATTTTTTTTATTTTTATAATATAGAGAAGAATAGAATTCTGTAATATGAGAATATTCAGCCAATGAGAATTGCCGGAATTTTAGAAGGGAGAAATGAGAAATTATTTTTGAATTGGGAAATGGAAAGGTAAAAGTATGTCTATAAGTTTATGATCCAGTTACGAAGGATGCCAAAAAAACATATAGGTATGTGTATATTTCTTCCCGGTGATCACGGGGGGCGGTAGGAGCACTTTAGATCTAGAGGGGGACATAGGAACTACTTCGCTTAAAGATGGTGCGATTGTTATGAATGTAATGTAAGATTTTATTATTAGGAATAAATATGTCTATAATGTCGTTCTAAAGTTACAGAAGATAGTTGCCAATAGTCAAGGCATAATACATTTGTATTTGACGTATGTGTGTGTATATGTGAAATTCAAACACTACCGTGTTTGAATATATGGTTAAGTATTAGTTTTACTCATTTAGAAGTGCTTTAAAGCTTCCCCTTTCACTCATTTTGCGACCAAATTTCAAGCAATTTTTACAGTTCAAAGGTCACCTTCTCAGCAATATTTTGAAATAAAAAATTTTAATTTTCATTCATTAAAACAAAAGTTATAAAATTTCTGGTGTTCAAAAGTCCTCAGAATTATTAAGGAACGCGAGAGATGGTTTCTTCTGATTGGTTGTTGGTTACCATAGCAACTTTTTCATCGTAGCGGAAATGTCGGTCGCATGCCATCTTATTTGGGATATATAGAGAGAGTTAACAAATGTGGTGCTCTTTACTGTGCTAAGGCTGCTAATATTTCGTTTACGACGTTGCCCGTTAATTCTGTTTTTCTCTTTTTTTTTGTACCTTCTGTTTATTTACTTAATTACGTCTTTTACTTGATTTTCTTATTTAGTCAATTTAAGAAGTTGGTTATAATTTTTCTATGGATTGTTGACAATGTGTATGATATTGAACACACAAAAAATATTATTTCAAAGCAAGCCTGGAAAAATCATGGATTACATAGAAAAATGCGAGCATGAAAAGTAATATGGTTGAGATTACGCTTAGAAAAGTAATCAAAACTGGAAAAGAAAAAAAATCATTCTAGTAAAAGAACATAATGAATTTATATTTTTATAACTTTAAATATGGCAGCATTAAGAACTTATATATAATGTTAAATTGAATTTAAAATATGCTTAATGCCGCAATATTTTAAGTTATACATTCATCACATTTTTTACTAGAATATCTAGTCTTTTCTTTTACAGTTTTAACAACTAGTCCTTTTAATTTTCTGAGCTTAATGTTAACTATATTACTTTCCATGCCCGCATATATATATATATATATATATATATATATATATATATATATATATATATATATATATATATATATATATATATGCGGGCATGGAAAGTAATATAGTAAACATTAAGAGCAGAGCAGCATGTTCCCGTCGAGGCAAATGTTATCAAAAAGCAGTCTTTTTATTATCATTCTTTTCTTTTTTACCTTTTCCAATCTCCAAATTTTTCTTTTTATATTTTTATCAAAGTTATATAAGTTGAATCCATATGTTTGTTTTTGCGTAGCGAGCGCTTTCTACTGGAACATTTCCGTCATCCTTGGGCAGATTATTTCATTTAAGTTCTTAAAATTTTATGTTTGTTTGCTTTTCTTTAATTACGTTTGGTATTTAAAATTTATATATTTTGTCATGGTCACATGTTGGGGTGTTTAATTAAATACGTGGGCAATTTTTAACAGAAGAGGTTAATATTAATATTTACATTGTGTTAAATTACATTCACTTTTTTTATTATATACACATTATTTAGAAATTACGAACCTTAGCATTTTTAAATGTTCCGAATGTTATTTCTCTCTCTCTCTCTCTCTCTCTCTCTCTCTCTCTCTCTCATATATTATACTAGCATTTCAGACCGGCGTTGCCCGGGTGTTTGGAGGTATATGTTGAGCAGAAAAAAAAGGTAAATTTTTTTTAACTTGCACCCCTATTATGACGCCTTAACCATTATTGTTTGGCCTCAAATCAAGTTATTAAGTTAGATCCATGTCCAAGGAACCTATATCTAACATTTCAAGTGTGTAGACCCCCAAATTGTGGGAGGAGTTTGGTAGAGTTCTCAAAGGTCAAATCGTTGAACTTTTACCCCTTAACAGACAAATTTCTGGCCGAAAAGCAATCATAAAGATTTTCCCAAATCTCAGCACCTTGTATATCAAATTTCGAGTCTGTAGACAAAATTGCGTAGGGAAATATGCACAGACACGTTCCCTTTTATAGATATATATTGTATCTCTAAACATTTGAGATATCTCACGGGAAAACGAATTGACAATAAATATTAATAATTATTTTCATGCCTACAGACACTAGTGTTTCGCAATCATCTGTGTATGAAAATAATTATTATTGCTGATCGGGAGATCTGAACCCAGTCACAAAATTGTCCTTAACTCCATGGGCTAGGACGTTACATATCACTAGTTGCCTTTTTTCATTCCCGACACAGAGTCCACCTTTAATACTACAAACACATACAATATATATATATATATATATATATATATATATATATATATATATTGGCAGATAAAAATTATGCCATACTGTGATTTAGTTTCAGTTTCGAAACAAAGAAAAACTAACATGTGTTTCTAGAAGAATCAAAACATACGTAACACAAATTGAATAGTACACAAAAGTCTCCCCTTATTAATCTAGTGGATGGAAATCAGTGTTGTGTTTCGAATTTAAATGTAATATTTTCTCAGTTTCTGTTTACGGAATCCTATAATGCTTTTTTAAGGCTCAAATCAATTTCCGAACCATTGAACCGTTCTAGATGATTTTTTTTAAATGTATGAACAAGTAAAACATTGTTTTAATGGATGAATTCCCATTTTACTATTAGTTGATTTTTTTTATTATTTATTTATTTATTGAAGTCTAGAATCTAGAAGACCTTTTTTTTGTATGAAATTCCACGTTTGTGATGTGCAGTGTTCATTTAGTAACAACGCTCTCATGAAGATCTTTGTCCGTTGTTTCGAATAATTTTAATAGCAACACGTTTTAGTCAGCCTTTCTGTGTTTCGAAACGAACAATAAATCACAGTATCACACAACTTTAGTCCGTCAATTATTTCTATTCATATCTCAATTACACAGTTTGACATAAATATTTAAAAGTTTGAACAGTTGAGTTTCACTTTTGCTTTGAGATTCTATTTCCGTAAGAATCGATATGACGTTTATAAAAAAAGATGTTTATTCTATATGAGCATACGCACGCATACACATGTACATCTCAGTCTGTTCTGTCAGCCAGTTCATTATCAATCTGAAGCCTTTGCAGTCCTTTCTTTCTCATTTCACTCTCAATCAATCAGCATAATCTATAAATTGTGATAATCAATACTCTAAGAAGTCATTTCTTTTTCATATCAGAAAGTCTTTAGAAATGATGTCTTTAAAAGAATGGATCATAAAAAGATTCAGAGAGAAGTAAATCAAATTAAACAAAAGGAACTTCCTGTTTTATATATTGATTGTCCATGATTCATTTGTGATTTTTCCAGAAAGGAAAAAAAATTTTCATTTACATTTATGCTATAAAAATTATGAAATGCCTGAAACATATTTGAGAAAGTCATTTTAACCTAGATACAGGTTGATCTACCACTATCAGTATAACTACAAAACAGACATCCACAAAGTTGGTATATTCTTAGTCGGCATTGCCCTAGATTAATAATATCTATAATTAATATATATATATATATATATATATATTTGTGCGTTTTGATATTCATATTAAAATCCTTTTTTCTCTTTATTTAAAAAGAAAATAAAACTTTCTATATGGATCGTGGAATTGCATTCACTAGCAAAAGATCTAGCTTATTTCTTATTCTTTTAAACATTAATTTTAATTAATTCCCTATTAGTTTTTCGGTTCTCTTATGGAATGGCCATCTTTAGTTAACTATTACGTGTAATTATATTCATGCAGATATTCTACATAATTTATACTTGCGTAATATTTGCGTAAAAATCTTATAGTTAACACAAAACCCTTTTCATATATATATATTTATGCATACGTATATATTTTGTTTAAAAAATTTTGCCTACGAAACTCCTGCTACAGTTTTGGTTTACAGATATGAAACTTCCTATATAAGGTATTTGAACCCATGCGAAACATTTGGGTTTTAGCTCAGGTAAATCTGTACAAAAGTGTAAAAATTAAAAAAAAAAAAAAAAAATTTTTAATCGCCGGGTGAAGGTCAGACGCCGGCATTACGAACATGCATGCATAACGTAGTAGCTATTGATTCATGCCTTCATTTTTAGCCTTGCAGCAAACATATCTTCATAGTTCGGTCTTCAACAGCAGAGGCAAAACTAAATTGTAAGCTAAACGTTTTGGTTTCGATTCTCGGTGGTCGTGCACTAGTCATTTTTTTTAAACTTTTTTTAAATCATTGCTATATATTGTCCAATGGTCCAATATAATATAACAATAAATACAAAATCTGTATTAATCAAATTTAATCGTATTTTACGACCGAGCAATACCAGGCAATCTGATTGTATATATATATATATATATGTATATATATATTATATATAGTTTTTTGGTTAAATTTCATTCAGAAAAACATCAATTTTCAGAACAGAAATTTATTGTTTGAATATAGCATAGTTCAGATTTCTTTTCTCCTTAACCCATGGATTTTCGATGTAGGTTCATCTCCTCAGAGGAAAAGTCATTAGCAAATATTAGATTTAATTCGAAATAATATTATTTTAAGCCCATACAAAGAAAATATATTTAAAAATTAATTACATCTTTTTAGGGGGCATAGATAAAGAAAATAGATGAAATAAGAGTAGATACAATGAAAGGATGTGAATTTATTGAGCTATTCTCGTTTTGGCTGGGATTGTCTTATATGATACCCCCCCCCCAAAAAAAAAGAAAACAAAAAAAATATCCTGTAAGATTTGATACCATACGATTAATTAATCTGTGTTCCTATCCTGAGATTATTTATTATTTTACTATAATAATTATTAAATACCTACGGGCACTAGTGTTTCATCCTTTCGGGAATCATCAGTGCAGGGTGTTACGATTAACGCCAATCGAGACATTCGAACCCCGGCAACAGAAGTCATTACCAAGGACCTGAACCATTCAGCTATCGTCTACCGCGAGAGATACAAGTTGAAATTAAACATTTATTCTTATTAAATGCTTTTAACGTCAGTCAGAGTGATCTAATCATTCTATGACGATCTACGCTTATGAGTCAAGTTGACCAACTTTATTACAACTGAAAGTGCTCAATGATAAGAAACAAGTTTATTAAAAGGGGCTGACAAGAATATATATATATATATATATATATATATATATATATATACATATATATATATATATATTTGGAGGCCACTGCGCAAGGTTTCCTCAGGGGAAGCGATCGCTTTTTCAGCCATTTCCAATGTTATATATTATATAAAAGAAAAGGTGAATGATTTACATTATTATTTTTTTTTTCAATAGAGAGATATGGGTTGGACGAAGGTGAACGAAGACTGGCGGAGAAAGTTGCGAAAAACCGAGGAAGGGTGAAAGAGAGGAAGATAGAGAGATTGAGATAGGGAGAGAGCTATAATTTTAATATAAAGATTGTACACACATTTGTATTTTGCTTTTTTATGGTCCCAGGCAAAACCGGATAGCCCTGCTAGTTATATGTAATTAAAATAAATAAATAAAAAAAAAGCAGGTAAAAGGAAATTCATATTTATCGTAAGTTACAGAAAATTATTATTATTATTATTATTATTATTATTATTATTAGTTTAGTTTAAGATTATTGTCGGAATATTTATTCTTAAGTCACTCCCATGCCAGCTGCGTGTAACCACATCCCGTTTGCAAAGAATGCATTTCCTCTTTTCGAGTTTGGCGCAACACCTGAACGTCACTTAAAGACAACAAGAAATCGAGAAATACAAAAATAAATAAATAAATAAAAATAATAATTCAACTCAATTCAAAGAATTTTTCAACCATATTCTTTGAGTTTACAAATTCAGTATTTTAAGGAACCGTATCTTATATATAATTTTAACATATGGATATGAGAGTGATAGGAGGGGTAGGGAAGAAATAAAGAAAAACTACCCACACACAAAAGAGGCGATTCAACGGTATTTTAAAAGCTGTTGGTTTACCAGTTTAATAGGAAAATAAATTTACGGTGTTGAGAGAGAGAGAGAGAGAGAGAGAGAGAGAGAGAGAGAGAGAGAGAGAGAGAGAGAGAGAGAGAGAGAGAGAGAGAGAGAGAGAGAGAGAGAGAGAGAGAGAGAGGTTATATCGCATGACATTCTATGATAGCCGGCGTAAACGTGAGACTCAAAAATAGAGAAACGTGAATGAAAATACAAGCGTGGTGAAATTGCAAGTATGGTTGCATAGTTAAAACACACACACACACGCACATGTATAAGTAATATGTATATTAAATACATCTCTCTCTCTCTCTCTCTATATATATATATATATATAATTATAAAACTCAAATGACCTTGTAACGAGTGATGTAACCCACTTTCCGATTTACGACATCCGGTTGTGCATGCGCGCATAATCATTAACCCATAACAACGTAAAAAAATAAACACAAATCGCTTCTTTTGCAGATTTTGACCTGCGCACTGAAATATTAACGTTATCATTTCGAAATTATTATTTAACATGGGAAGAGTGGGGGTGTTTTGCAACTATTCTTTGTTACAACTATACTGTCGCTATTTTCTTACAACTAAACAACTTTAACCCGTTGAAAAACATAAGAACAATTGTAGTAAAACCAAGATTACTACTACTACTACTCTCTATCCGTCCCTTTTCCTTCCTTTTTTTATTTTTTGTTTACATTTCTAGATACAAAATAGTTGTGTGAGAACGGTGAATTTGTTGACACATTTACTAATCTGTTTCAATATTAGTTTTATTTTATTTATTTAGGTTTTATTTTTTTTCGCTTCAGGTTTTATTAATTATTTTTTTTTTTTAGATTTTAAGTTTCTATAACTTGGTTGAAGGATTCCAATATGGGTTTTTCATTCTTATATTTCTCATCGATTGGTTCATGTGCGTTTTTGTTGCTAAGTGACTTTCGTCGGCGTTCGATTCAAGGAAAAGCATGTTTAATTTTCAATTTTTGAGCGATTATTCGAAAAAATAAGTAACTTTACACGAATAGGGAGGATTTTTTTCATGTTTAAGTGATCCGTCCGTAATTTTCCATTTTAATATACTTTCAAAGAAATGTTTCTGTTATGTCAAAAAAAAAACTATTTTCTTTACGTCACAAGTGTCACGCTCATACATGAATTCCATAGCTAACATACTGACCCAACGGGGTCACGGATAGTCTAGTATATATATATATATATATATATATATATATATATATATATATATATATATTAGAGAGAAAGAGAGAGAGAGAGTGAACCTTCTTAAATTTGCAGACACGCATTAATCTGCATATCCCAGCAGAAACTAGACAGGGCAAGCCACCCCACTCTCGCCCCTCTCCCACTTTAGAATCTGCCATTGGCCAACACCTAATCGAAAATCCGGCTTATGCTAATGCATATAAAATGGATTGTTTTAGAATCTTACACCGGGCTGACTCTCAAAACCATTTAAAGATTTTGGAGTCAGTGTCGATTATTTCACGTAGGCACTCTCTCTCTCTCTCTCTCTCTATATATATATATATATATATATATATATATATATATATATATATATATATATATATCGGCAGAAGAAATTTATTAAATCATTGGACTTGCTCGGAGATATATTTTAATCGTTCCCATACTCCCTTTCATCTTATTTGTATATACGTTTTATATACTTGCATATATATTATTTTATAAGAATTCCCATTCGTTTTTTTTTTCGTTGTTTTTCTCGTGTATCCCTGGGCATTTGCTCTTTTGTGATAATTTTTTTTTTTTTTTTTTGTATTTCGGTGTTGAGCAAGGACTTACTACTGATGCGTTTGTTGGCGAAAGGGGGCCTCTAGGGTTTTCCCGTCTATTATTTTTAAAGCATTATATAAGCTTTGTATCGTTAAAAATTAATAATAATAATAAGATTATATATATACATATATATATATATGACTAGTGATGGGACGATTCAAATGTTTTCCCGATTCCGATGCAATTACTGATTCTGATCTAAATTCCCGATTCCAATGCACATACTGGTTCCGATTATTTTAAAATCTCTAAATATTTAGCTATAGGGTTGTATTTTGCAAATTTTTATTCAGATGACCGTCTTAGATGGGTTAATATAAAGATCTTAGTATTACTGTTAATTTAAAATCAATAATTATTCATCGCTGTATAATTAGTATTAGCAATAGAAAATTAACTCGTAAACAAAAGAAGAAAGAAATAAAAGAATCGTTTTGGCATTGGAAATTAGGTTGAAATTTTCCGATTCCTATAACGATTTCGATGCTGCAAAAAGTTCCATTTTTTTTAAAATTCCTTATTTCGATTAATCGTCTTGACACTAATAAATCCGCCAAGGTATTTTTTTTTAAATGTATTGTTCTCTCCGTACTTTATTTTTCAATATTAAAGTTATCAAAACTAAATAGAAAGTTGTAAAAAATATTGACATTTAATTTTTATGAATATTTAAACAAAAAAATTATTTCTACATCTTAAATTGCAATGCAATTTTAAAACTATAAATCCAAAAATCCAATAGAATGACTTCATTAAATAATATATTACATTTAATATTCGCTAGAACAGTTTTCGTAAAAAAAAAAAATAAATAAACCAACCTAACTACATATATATATTATTCCTTATTGGAATTTTTTTATTTTTTAGATGAGCATTGTATGTTAATTTTATTTTATTTCGGACTACTAGTCTCATCTTATCTTTTTTATTTGGTGCACAACGTTTCGGCCAACTTCCTCTGGCCTTCGTCAGGTGGTAACCGCGACGGATAGGAACTTCGAATCTCCTAACTGCATTCTCAGCCATCACTGTCATCCGTAGTTGTTGTCGTCTCACCACATTTTTGACCAATTACCTCTGGCACGCTTTGGGTGGGATGTAAACCGCTATCTTCAGTTGATAGAGACGTTGAATCTCTACGGTTCCAGATAAACATTGTCTGAAGATAGCGGTTTCAATCCCACCCAAAGCGTGCCAGAGGTAATTGGTCAAAAATGTGGTGAGACGACAACAACTACGGATGACAGTGATGGCTGAGAATGCAGTTAGGAGATTCGAAGTTCCTATCCGTCGCGGTTACCACCTGACGAAGGCCATAGGAAGTTGGCCGAAACGTTGTGCACCAAATAAAAAAGATAAGATGAGACTAGTAGTCCGAAATAAAATAAAATTAACAACCTAACTACGACACGGCTTTGTGTATGATTTCTCATTTTTTTTTTAATATCTATAAGAAACAACACAATTGAATACCAGATAAGAGTATCGTTTGTTCGTAAAAACATACGTTTTGCATAGTTTTCTTCTATGAATTTCCTTTCCTGCCCGGTAAATATTACAAACAAAAAAAAGATTAAGCAACTAGAGTATCTTCTGTTTTAAATACAAACTTACGAAAGTTGCTTCAAAATAAATAAAATAAATTCATCTCACTACTAATTCGTTTATTTGAAGAAACGTATCGACTAGTCGAATGTATGTCGATTCGTAAATGAAAACGCTTGAAATGTGAATGTACCGGTGAATCAGCAAAATATGTCACATTACTAGGGCTACGACAGCAGCATATTCTTTTTCTTGTTTTAATTCTCAGGTATATACCCATTTTATATCTTATATGTTTTCATGTAGAGTGATGTGGTTCTCGGTTGATTGTGTCTAATTGTATCGGATATATACTCTAGAGTTAAAACAATGAAAAGAATATGCTATTGTCAAAGCCATACTAATTATATTTGTTCCTGGTTAATTAGGATCGATAGAAAGAGGTTTTCCCTTTCCCTCTTCCGAAATATTATTAAGTAAATTGGACATATCAATAGGATAAAATATGTAATCGATTAAATTGATTAGAAATACAATTTTTTGAAACATAGTCGAGACAGAATTAAATATGAATGCTATAAGAAGTAAACTACTACCCACGAAAACGAGAAATAAGCTGTATATATATATATATATATATATATATATATATATATATGAACAAATTATTAATAAAATATGGCTGAGTTTATTTTACTTGTAAATATTAACTCTTTAATATTTATAATATATTTTAAGTTTACCATTTTGATTACCTTAGTAAACTTATTGTAACTTTTATTTTATATATATATATATATATATATATATATATATGTACACACACACACACATATATATATGTATATATATGACAAAGTGCAGACGCACGTATGGCGGCTATATGCAAATACCGAGCTGTGTGCAAAATGACGTCACGATAAAAAGAAGAAAAAAGATTATAAACAAGGAGAGGGAGACGATCACGTTAAAGACGTGGATGACGTCTGAGAGCACGTTCGAAACGATATTAGAGAGCACATTCGAAACAACGTTCAAGAGGACAGAGGTCAGAGAGAAGGAGCACGATCACGGTTTATTTGGGAAAGTGTCCAGAAGTAAATGTAACAAAAACAAGAGTGGAGTTATTAGCTTTTCTATATTCCTTGCAACGAATTCTGCTACAACGTGTTGGGCCTACGTGTGTGAACGTGGGTAACGTCACATACACACATGTATATATATAAGGCTATATATATCTGTCTGTCTATTTTCAAACAATCTCTTTCGAAACTTAATGTCGCGGAGCGGCGCTAGGAACCTCAAATGATTGGATTTTATGGACCATTCTTTTATGGGTCTTTAGCCAGTTTAAATAGTTTTTAAAGAGTACAAAACTGGGTCAAAATTGAAAAAAAAATCGTCATGCATTTTGTACATTTATCTTAGTTTATTTTTAATTTTTAACCAGTTTATATGAGTGTCACGCTGGTACAGTGGTAACTTCATCAGTTTTTGAATTCTACAGTTTTGCTTTCGGTTCTAGCTGATGGCATCCAAACACTTTTTTTATTGTTTTTTTTTTTTTAAATCAGGATTCTATATAATATATACAAAAACTTTGACAAATTAAAATATCATATTTAAGCGAATTTTACGCCCGGGCAAAGCCGGACTACCCCCCCCGGCTAATATATATATAGGTAGACAATTGAAGCAGGAAGGAAGTTGCAGGTAGAGTAAGTAGAAACCCAAATCTGAAAATGAAGAACTGAAATTTCTATTGGCTTAATGACATTTGCACCATGAATAATCATTTTGAATTGCAAGCAAATTTTACAAACTATAAATGTCAGATTTGAAAGCGTGAAACTGCAGCCTATCAGTCATCGAAAAAAGAGAGGGGGGCGAGAGAGATAGAGGGGAAAAAGACAGAGGGAGTGAGAAGAGAGAAAGGAGGAGGAAAGGGAGGAAGACGAAGAATGATTGAGAAATGTGCAAGGTATATAATGAAGGAAATGCCATGGAGATCTAAGCCATTTCTGAAGACCGTGTATTGGTAATTGGAAAACGAGATGCGGTTCTTGTTGCTGGCAATTCTAAGTCTTTTTGTTCAAAGGAAATACCTAAGTCCGTTGATTTTGAAGAGGCAAGCAGAAGAATGAGTAGCTTTGGAGTTGTGTGAGATTCTGTAGTGACAGGGGCAGAACAATAAGAAAATATGTGCAGAGTGATTTGCAAACGTGGAGAATTTGAGGGAAAAAGAAAACGAAAAGGGGGTTTTGCGAAGAAAAAGGAGATGATGGATAGGGATTGAGGGGAACACGGAAGGAGACAAGAGAGAACGAAAATGGGAAAAGGTGACAAAAAAAAGAAGGATGGAAATAGAGAGGAGAGAAGGATAGAAGGAAACCAGGTGGCGCAGAGGAGTAGAAATCAAATATTGCACAGAAAAAAAAAACTCAAGATAAAAATGGACAAGAGAAGAAATAAAAATGAACGAGAAGAAAGAAGAAAACTAGGATTAAAAGGAAAGAAAACTAGGATTAAAAAGAAAGAAAACTAGGATTAAAAAGAAAGAAAACTAGGATTAAAAAGAAAGAAAACTAGGATTAAAAAGAAAGAAAACTAGGATTAAAAAGAAAGAAAACATAATAACAAAATGAAAAGAGATAGAATCGATAAAAACCAGAGACGAAAGAATGGAAAGAGCGATGAATGTAGGAATTAGAAAGCAGGAAAGAGCAATAGATTTAATATATGTGAAAGATTTAATGAGAAAAAAAAAAGACCAAGAAGTTGTAGAGACAATTTTTCATCGAGAGCCACCCATAAGAATTTCACGAAGGAAAAAGGGGAACGCCTGCGATTTAAAGGCAATAGCTGTTATAACAGGATTAAAGGAAACAAACCATTTCTTATCCCAATCCATAGCTGAATCCAGATTAATTTTTTAGATCAACTGCACATTTCAACTGATTCGAGGAAGATGGGCGAGAAGCAATACTAGAATAGAGGATGATGTCATCAGCATAAGTGTTAATTTTCTCAATAATATTCTCTGGAAGGTCAATTATAAAAAGAAGAAACAGTGTTGCACTTAGAATAGAGCAGTGAAGAATACCGGCATTGAAAGGGAAAGAAAATGAAGATACTCCACCAATAGTTCCTTGCAAGCAGAAAGAAAAGACCTAACCAATGTCAAAAACTTTACCATAACCTCGAAGTTTATGTAGAAGACCAGAATACAACACTGTCGAGCATCTTCAAAATGTCGAGCGCAATGATCCTACTCTTTCCTGATTTATCTATAAACCGACAGATCTGTCCAATTACAATAGTTAATAGATCAGCTATTGAACGAACTCCACGAACATCATTAAAGAGATAAATATTTTCGATTGTCATAGTTTGAAAACTAATTATTATTAATCTTGGTTTAATGTACATTATTGAAATTATTGGATGTGCATTATTTCCAAAATTTTCAATCATTTAATTACATAAAGGTTTATTTTATTATTAGTGGAATCTTTTGAGAGGAGTAATTTGTATATGTATTTATTTATTTTTATTTGCGAACTGTTATCCTCATCTTTATAGTTGTTGTTTCGCCATGTTTCGGCCAACTATTCCTCTGGCCTTCGAATAGCTGGCCGAAACGTCGTGAAACAACAACAACTATGGAGATGAGGATAACAGTCTGCAAACAAAAATAAATAAGTAAATAAACGCGAAGATTTGTTACGAATTTTAAAACCGGTTTAAGTGACTTTCTTTTCAACAGTTTTAAATGCTTCCGTATTCATTCAAATCTTAAATGCTAACAAAGTGACGCATTATTTTTCAATTATTAACAAATAATTAAAATGGTGGATCTGTTTACAAAGTAACCGAAATGCAATACGTTAGCTTTAATTCCATCGTTAAATTAATTTATATTTAAATTAGTGTTGGGACGATTTGTCCAAATCGGAATAGGGAGTCGAAAAAAAAAAAAAAAAAAAAAATCGAAACTTTTTGGGATATCGGAATCGATATCAGAATCGGAAAAAAATGCGCGCCTATTTTCCGATGTCAAATTATGATTCTTTTAATTGTCTTTTTTATTTGATTTTGTTTAAAACAAAAATTTCCGCTATTTGTTTTACTGTTAAAAGAGTAAATATTTATTAATTTTAAACAATCAGTAAAACTAAACTCGATAGACTATCCCCCCCCCACAATCATATTTTTTACGTTTCAGAAAATATATCAACATTTTAAAAGTGTTTTTATGTTAATCAGGAAAAAATAACAAATCTATAGTTAAATATTTAGAGATTTATAAAGAAGCAGAATCGGGAATTGTATCGGAATTGGGAATTTAGTACGGAATCAGAAATTGTATCGGAAACGGGAAAAATATTGGAATCGTCCCATCACTAATTTAAATAAAGAAATAATATTAATAATATATTTAATAAATGATATTTTAATAAAATTTTTAAAGGTTCATTTTGGTACTTTTGTGTCTTAAATTTTAATAAATAATGAAATCATAATACATTTAAAAAAATATAGTGTGTAAGTCACCTAAAGGCGAGAAACACATATACACTGACAGATGCAAAGTGGTCACACAGCTTTATTAATATAAAGATTATGTGAAGTTTCTAACAGAGAGGCAGGTACCCTTATTTTGTATTTAAAGTGGGTTGTATTCAAACGGGCGTGGAAAAGATCCGCAAAGAACGAGAAATCCTGATGTAAACCTTGAAGTAGAAATGAATCTTACCTGTAAATTAGGGTCCTTGAAACAGAGTTCATGGCATGAAGAGTGAAGTGCCTTCGTGTAGAGATTGCATCCATCTTCACACTGAAAATACAAAGTAAAAACTTTATTTAAAAAATGACAAAAGATGAAAAGGCCATATATCTATATTATCTTCCCATTTATCTCTCTCTCTCATATATATATATATATATATATATATATATATATATATATATATGTGGTAAAACGTTTTTTCAATTATGTTTCACTCTTTGTGTATACCAATTCTTTTTGTTTATGAACTCAATGCATGTCAAATATAAAAATAGAGCATATATATATATATATATATATATTATATATATATATATTATATATATATATATATATATATATATATATATATATATATATATATATATATATATATATATATAAGAACATCAGTATAGCTACATTCCAAGATCCAAATATTTATTTTTCAAGCAAAACATTTCCCTTGGAATGTTTAATTTCGGTACGTTTTTTACAGCTCCGTTTCGTTATGCAGAAACAATCGCTTATTATTATGTCAGTATCGACTCTTTTCCTGCATATATTCCTCAGAAAAATAGAAATCATATTCTTAGAAAAATTAAAAATGCATGACTATAAAATGTCGAAAGAATAAAAACGAAAATTCGTAGAGGACTCAGCATCGTGTGTTAGTTTCAGCGGCCATCTTGATTCATATTGTAACGCTAGACAGTTTTAATTCAAGCATTTCTTAAACTTAAAAAAAAAAATGGCAAAATAAACAATTGACCATTTGATCATACAATATCGAATGAATAATATCTGAACTTTAGCAAACAATATTTATTCAATGACTGTAAACCGGCGCAGATTTCGTCAAAGGGAGCGTGTGTGGACATAATTCTGATTTTTTTTTTTTTAAATCAGGGAGTTAATTTGCTTAATCCGATTCATACCTTGCTGAATCTGTAAAAAAAACGAATTGCCTCTTTACATGTGTATATCCAGAGAGAGGAATGGGCTGGACGAGAAAGAGGGAGGTGGGGAGAGGGAGGAGGAAAGAGAAAAAGTGCTTATAGAAATATGCTACATTTTCTAGCCCGGCCAACGCTGGGTAGCCCCGCTGAACTATATATAAAGCAATGTTTCTGTATGTGTGTGCGTTGCGTTTTCACAGTTAAACGATTGTTCTACGAGTTAATCTAACCCACAGATTTGAAGTAAGCATCTTTGATCGAATTGAGATACCATCGACATGACCCCCCCCCTCCGCAAGTGTTAGGAAGTAAGAAAAAAAAAAAAAAAAAAGAAGAGAGAGACACACACACACACACACACACACACACACACACACACACACACACACAGTGTAACTGATACTTGCAGAATATGTCTGAATTTGTATTTTTGTGTTGTCTTTTATGTTATCTTCATACTTGTTAATCACTGCGCCATCACCCTCGGCAGCCGCCAATGTGAGATGCAACGACACAGTCTGAAGAGAAGATGCAAAAGATACACAACGTTGGGGGTGATTGTTAGGCGAGCGGGCGAGCACGTGATCTTATAGTAGTTTCTTATTGATCTCCAAAGTTTTGTTTTTGTTTTTTAACTTGTTATTTAAAATTAAATTACATAAGAATAATATTAGAAAGAAATCTCTTGTAATTTTAGGGTCATCCTTTTCAGTCGCACCGGATTGACTAGCGAGATGCCTGTTCACATTACATTTAAACGTCAACAGGTTAGTACAGCCAGGGAAGCAGAAAACAGAGGGGGTGTCCAAAGTCTATCAGTCTCAGGGAAGAAACTATTAGTTTTCGACATCTAAGAACTTCAACAGCGAAAGATTGGGATTTTGCTGGTATCAGGTTAGTCGGGGGGAGGGGGGCACAAGTACTATGAGGTCATCAGAACACATTCCATTAAAGTACTTGTAAAACATGTACAGAGATGCGACATTGCAGCGATAGGACAGAGGTTGGAGCTTGGCCGAAAGTGCAGTATCTATTAGATTCGAAACTCGTTTTTTTTACTCTGTCTAAGAGGGGGGGGGCTAATTATAGATGCACGAACCGAGATGTGACAACAATACTCCATGGGCAAACAGTGGCTTTGTAGACATATTCTCTGGTATGAGTAATTTTCTAGCACAGTAGTATGCATGGCAAAACCCAGAATAGTTAACCACCAAGAAAAAAAAAAAAATAAATAAATAAAAATAATTCATATAAAACGGATTAGAATAAAATTATCTAGAGAATTTGCATAGTTTTAGCGTGGGGGTATTTGTAATTTATTTTTGGTAAAACTTGCGGAGAATGTTGTTTTACGGTTGTTGTTGTTGTTGTTGTTGTTGTTGTTGTTGTTGTTGTTGTTGTTGTAAAAATGGAACGGAAATATAAATTTCGTTCTGTTTTAAATTCGGTGTATTTTTACATGACGTCCAACTCATCGTTCACATTTGACATGTCAACTTTTATAAGTTTTCGGATATGCGGACAAGGTTGAGGGGGTGTCTATTCCGAAAGTCATTCTTAACATGGAGAGGTTGGGATGGGGTGACTTTCTTAACAGGGGAAGGTTGGGATGTTTATTCGTTGTAAGCATGTCCGAAAACCGATAAAAATCGACATTTCTAATGTGAACGGCGAGTTGGACTTACGTATAAAAAAAAAAGAAAGAAAAGTTATACCAAATTGTTTTTTTTTTGTTTTTTTGTTTAAAAATTAAATTATTTCATTTTTGTTAATAAAATTTTATTTTTATTTAAAAAATCTTTCGTTTTTCTTATATAAAAAGTACGATTGTTGAATGCTATTCTTTTGATTACTTTCGTTTTCTGGGGCACAATAATAATAATAATAATAATAATAATAATAATAATAATAATAATAATAAAGATTAAAACGGAACGAAATTTAAATTTCCGTTCCATATTTTCAACAACCGTAAAACGGAGCCTTCTCCGCAAGCTTTACCTTATTTTAAACGGTTTAATGAGAGAATAGCTTACACTCGATAATTCTAAAATAGAAAAAAAAAGAAAAGAAAAATGGTGGAACACGTTTAATTTTTAACATGTGGAAACGATTTGTAAGATATTTAAGATTAAAAAAAAAAAGAAGCAAAACTTATATATCATTTCCACAGATTAAAAATGTGTGGGTTCGGCCATTTATTATTATTATTATTTTTTTTTTTTACAAGTTATCGAGTGTTAACTATTCTGTAATAATACTGTTTAAAAATCTAAGAAATCATTTCCACATGTTAAAACTAGGTGGGCCCCGCAGATAATTTCATGTTAATAGGTTTCATATAAATTATATGTTTTTACGACTTCATGATTGTTAACTATTCTGGAATCTTACGATATAAATTTTTTTTCTGTATACTAAAATTAGAGTACAACGGATCACGTCGTAAAATAAATTAATATTAACTCTGGGGAAATTCTAAAAATGTCCGTCGGCACAATTTCAAAACACTATCTATATACATAAAACAGTAAATGTATGTGTGTGTGTGTCTGTCTGTGTCAAAATATTTAACCAATAAACTCTTAAACTACTGGTGTCACATAACACTGAATTTAACAAGAAATAGTAATCATACACCAAGGATGGTTCCTATTTACAATGCCTCCCCACGGGACAGAGTTAGACACCAGGGTCGTTTTTTTAATCTGGAGAAAAGGAACAAAAATAAAAATTGTCTCAGTCGTGAAGGATTTCGCCTCCACTGACAGAGAACAAGAAATTTAAGTGTAGCATCTGAAGAACGGATACTACACTTTGAGATATTAAATCTTTTATTCATGTTAAAAAATACAGTAAAATTAACGGTGAACAAAAAACTTAGGCACATGGCCAACTCAAAAGGGGGGGGTTGGGGGTCGTTGGTCATCCTTGTCACTCCAGAACTAAACAAAGTCAAAAGTTTCTCCCAGCTAGTATCTTCTTTCACCATAATACCGCATTCACCCTTTCATATTGTGGGACGTCCTAGTAACTCCCAATTTTTAAAACATTTTTTTATTGACGAGTAAAAACAAAAAAGATAACAATAAAATGGTACAATAATTCATTTGTGTCGAGGGCGGGGGAAGAAAAAACAAAAAGGTGATTAGTAGGACCCTCCCAACCCCGTCTAGTTGATAGACTGCCCGTTCCACTAGGTTTGTAAAAGGAACCTCGCTTCTGCAGGTCAGTCTCTAGGTGGGGATGCCCTCTAGATGGGGGTGAATGGAGAAAAGAAAATTTTTGTGGGTAAGGGATGGAGGTTAGTTTGTATTTCTTTTTCTCCAAGATGGGTAAAATTTAGAGGAAGGGGTGAAAACAAAAATTGCAGGTAAGAGGGGATGGGGATCTTGGAGGCTTCCTAATCGGGGAGGGATGGAACACACACTCAGCTAGCTGAGAGACTACTTGTTTAATTTTACTTAACAGAACTGCGCGTTCCACACCTAGGCGGGGAACATGTATTCAAATTTGGCTCCTCTTCGTACACACAGACTTGCCACATGTATCCATCTTCTGTCAAATGCCGCGCGATGCAGCCTTCTTCTATCACATCTGATCTTCACCCGTAGTTGGTGTTTAAAGAACGCGATCAGATCTTGATTAGAAAAAGACAACACCCCCCGGCAACCTTGCAGACGCGACGTCCAAATCACCATTCTCGCCACGGCCAGGATCGTAACGTAGACCATTTGTCTTTCCCGGTCCCACGGCGGCCTCACATTGTCCACAACATTGGATGCAGTAATTGGGCGAGGATGCTCAGGATCGATGCGAGCCGTCACTTCGCTGACATACGACCAGTACTGGCGGAGTTCGTGGCAATCAAAGAAAGCGTGATCGGTAGTTTCTACGGCCGTTGTCCCACAACGGGGACAATCAGGCGACTCCAAAAACCCGGAACTGCATTGTATGTTGTTGAGTGGAAGTGCATTTCGGGCCAATCGCCAGGTCAGAGAGAACTCTGAATTGTTCAGATGACTCGAACCTGGCGCCCAGCTCCACGCGGAGCAGATCTCACTCTGCTGCCACCCCAAACGCGCGCATAGCGGGTCGTCAGCGGCCCCCTTCACTAGATCCCTGTGGAGTTCCCTACGGGTAGCAGTCACAAGGTCACTGGACCTTGGTAGTCGTTTTAGCGCGGCTCGGCACTCTTTCATGTAGGCAGATTCTCTCCGCGGCCTGCGACGGCTCTCGATGGAAGGGTCGAGAACGAGGTCGGGGAAGGCGGCAGTAACCACGGGGTGCCACGGTTGGTCATCCTGCATATAGTGGCTCAGGAAGGCCAGCCTCTCAGCATCTCGATGACACTTTAAGTCCGGCATTCCCAAGCCTCCCTCACACGGACGTTGAATACAGACCTGTCTGCTCACCCAGTGTCTTCCTCTGTCCCAAAGGAGCGAGGACAAGAGTTCGACAAGAGCTTTTAGGTGTTGTGCAGGCAGGGGAAGTACGGCCAGTCGGTAAAGGATGAGAGGAAAGACGTAAGTGGCGCACGCCTCAGCTCTACCCTTTAAGGAAAGTTTCCTAGGAAGCCACGAATTGACTGCAGCCTCCACCTTTGACCGTACCTCCAACCAATTCTTGTCAAGCTGGAGACCCGGTCCGAACCACACGCCGAGGATCCGGACCGGGCCATCTGTCCAGCTGAAGGGCGCAGAGAGGTTTGCGTTGCCACTCCATGCGCCCAACCGCAGTCCTACCGACTTGTTGCGGTTTATCTTGGCCCCCGTGATTCTTTCGTACTGTGTGAGTGCCTCCGACACGACCTCAATGTCTCTGAAGCCCGACACGAAGATCGTGACATCATCGGCGAACGCGGATACCTTGGCAGCTGAGCCGCCAGGCAGAGCCATTCCACGCAGGGCCGAATTTGCCTCCCCATGTCTCAGCTTGCGGAGAAGAGGCTCCAAAGCTAGGACATAAAGCAGGGGCTACAGCGGACAACCCTGACGAACCGACCGAGAGATAACAAAGGGTTTCGAGCGCTTTCCATTCACTTGCACGACAGCCATGGGCTGTCGATACATTATGGAGATCCACTTGCAAAAGTCCGGTTTAAAACCGGCGGCCTCTAAGACAGATGCCAGGAAACGATGGTCGACCCTATCGAAAGCTTTGGACTGATCTAAGTTGATCAGCGCGGCTTCCGTGTCGTCATCAATTCCCCCCTCTAGGATCGTGCGGATCAGGTGCAAGTTGATCTCCCCTTCACAGCGTAGTTCTGTTCCGGTTCAACCAACTCGTCGATAACAACCTGCAGCCGATTCGACAGGACCTTGGCCAAAATCTTCAACTCTGTGTTTAGCAGAGTTATGGGCCTGTAGTCGTCTAACTCTTCCCCTCCATGCCCGTCACCTTTCTTCAGCAATGTAATCACTTTTGATCTTGACCCGAAGACCAAGAATGGTTTATAAAGATTAAAATGTTTGTTTGGATGGATGAATAACGCGTACAAAAGTCGGCAAGTTTAAATGCAAAATGTTCATTTCAACTTGCCGGCATATTTTCACTTCTTTCTGCGCATGTCCAAATTCAATTCATCTATTTAAGTCGTTTAAAATCTTATCTTTCAATAGCTACAGAGAACGCGACTGGAGCGCTAAATGTTTTGGTTTCGATTCTAGCTGATGGCACTAAGGTCATTTTAAAGAAAAAAAAACTTTTGAAATCAGTACTATATATTAGGTACAATATAATATTCAATAAAGAATTGGCTCTGTAATAATAAATACAAACCCTGCATGAATTAAAATATATTTAAGCGTGTTTATGATCCGCGCTAGTATTGTAATAAACCATTAAATTTAATATCACACACACACACACACACACACACACACACACACACACACACACAATGAAATTAAAAAAAAACATCTCGGCATTTTCGACTTTTTAATATGGCCGCTATAAATAACAGTGCAGGACGAAATAAAAAATAAATTAGTTTGTAATATGTCACAGTGGAAATAAGTACAGATCTTATTTCCCTTGCGGCATATTATAAGGAGAATTATTTCCCGTCCATCCTTAAAAATCTTATCTTCCAGTATGTTATCTAGCAAATAGTTTCTTAGCCAATTGTGATCTACGGAGTTGTTAGAATTAGTTGATTATGGTTACGGTTAGAATTAGTTGATTATGGTTATGGTTAGTTGCAATAAAATGATACACACTTAAAATAGAAGAATTAGCATAAGTTTTAAAATATTTGTTCAAATTCAACAAAAATCAGGGAAATAAGGTACACCGGTTATGCGCTTCCAGTGTACCAAATTTCACTTCTCTGCGTTTCATAGCAATTTCAAAATTATAAAAATATTGACCTGCAATAAAGCAATATACAGTATGCGCGCGCGCGTGTGTGTGTGTGTTGTGTCCATAAAGTATGGGGTAATTTCTGTAGAAAATCTTAAGTAGGAGAGCGCAATCGCAATGCATAGAAGAGCAAGAAGCAAGAAACAAATTATGAAACAAGGAAGATAGCGAAAAGTTTAGTCAGTCTTTATAAATTTTCTAGCCTGAGTGTCCGGCGTTGCCCGGGTGTTAAGCGGTGTGTGTTAAGCAAAGAAAAAAAAAGTGGTAGTTGACTGGCAGGTTCGAACTCGTATCGCAAAGGAGGAAAAGAACGTTGAGAGAAAAAAAAAAACGTGACGTCATTGCTGTTGCGCCCATTGCTCAACTGCAAGTGACAAATGTTTAAATTAAGGCTAGTCAATCGAAAAGAGGGGATGACTTTCGAAAATATGGGGGGGGGAGAGCGACCCCTCCCTGTAGAAAAGTGCTCAGTTGAGGGTGTAGTAATTAATGTTTTTAGCCAATTTTTCGATATTTGTCGCCCAAAAGGTCGAACTTCAAAACGATATAAATCTCGTGAAAATCCGTCGCCAATTTTGGGTCTAAACCCTTGAAATTTTAGATGTCGGTTACTTGGACATGGATCAGACTTTTTAATTTGATTTGATCCCAAAACAATAAATGTTAAAAAGGTTAACATTGGAGTCAAAGCTTTAAAAAAAAAAAAAAAATGGCCTCTGCGATTTCTACTAAATTACTCAGCAAATTTTTGGTCTAAACATTTTTAAATTTTACATAAAGTGTATTTAGAAATAGGGCAAGTTTTTCAACCGGTTTTTGGCCGAAAATTTGTCTGCCAATAGGTCAAAGTTAAAAAATTTTTACCTTTGCGGTCTCTAGCAAACTATTCAACCAATTTTGGGTCTAAACATATGAAATTTTACATAAAGGGTATTCAGACATGCAGCAAGCTCTTTAATCAGTTTTGGGACGAAAATTTGGCTGCCAAGAGATCAAAGTTGAAAGGGTTGACCACTGAAGACTCCACTAACCTCCTCCGACTATTTTTTTGGGACTAAACACTTGAAATTTTAGATGTGGGTTACCTAGACACGAGTCAAACTTTTAATATATATGTTTTTATTTGTTTTTGTTAGCGATACTTTTTTGAATGAATTCAAGTATTTATATGAAAGTGCATTTTCACCCAAATGCCTGTTGGGAATAATTTTCCCTTGGACCAATTTGGTGCCCCCTAAATGGGGAGCGGCATATATATTACTTTTAAAATATAATTATCCACTGACACGTGTTTCGTCGTCCACGACTCATCAGAGTGGCTGAATCTAGCGAGATTTGAAATCGGCACCGCGTGATAAGCCTAAACCTCTACCACGCGTTTAACCTCGCAGGACTACTAAATGTATCACTTTTATGTAGATGTTTTTATTTGTTTTTATTAGCGATACTTTCTCGCTAGATTCAGCTACTCTGATGAGTCGTGGACGACGAAACATGTGTCAGTGGATAGTTATATTTAAAAAAAAAAAAATATATATATATATATATATATATATATATATATAGTAGTGATTGAACGATTTCAATATTTTCTCGATTCTGATGCAATTACCGATTCCATGCTAATTTCCCGATTCCGATTCTTTATAAATCTCTAAATATTTAACGATAAAATTGCAGATTACCGTAAAAACACATGTTAAATGTGCAGACATTTTCTCAAGCATCGAAACACATTTGTCGAGGATGAACTATAGATATTAACTTTACTGGTGGTTTAAAATAAAACCCATATTCATTATTTTATTATGACTACCAGAAGTAGAAGAATGTGTTGCAAATAAAAGCAAATAAAAAAATAAAAATAAAAAGATAAAGAAACCGTTTTTTGGCATCGGAAACCAGGCACAAAATTTTTCGATATTTCCAATTTCCCGATTCTGATTAATCGTCCCAACACTAATTATTCGAGTTCGAATCTCCCGACCGGCGGTAATCGTGATACCCTGGACTGATGATCCCCGAAAGGATGCAACACTAGTGTTTGTAGGTATTTAATGATTATAGTATATATATATATATATATATATATATATATATATATATATATATATATATATATATATATATATATTTCAGAGGAAACATAATTTAATATAATTTAAATACCAAAAAAAAAACAAAAAAAACGGGCAGGTGAAATTATTAAAATTACCTTAAGGCCTTATCGTCTGACCCTCTAAGAGGAAACGTCAGAATGATAAATTAAAAACTAAGAAACGAATGAGGGAAGAAGGGAATTTGGTTTCAGTTGGAAGAACAGTGAAAAAAAAAAAAAAAAGTTGGGTGATTTAAGCCACTAAACATACCCATTCCTGTGACTCGATACATCTTCTATCATTATATGTAATCAGTTTTTTAAGATAGTCAACCATATAGGTGCCTATTCGTGACCAGACACACACACACGAGCGTGCGCGCGCGCACACACACACACACACACACACACACACACACACACACACACACAGATATTCAGCTTTAGGGGAAAAAGTTATATACTGTAGTATCTGTAGCTAAAACTAAAAATAAATAAAAAAATAAGGTTGCTTTCAAAGCTCGACTGCAATATCATTTCGTGGGCCTCCTTCCGCTCTAGTTCAGATCTCGTTTGTGCCAAACGTCAGTTAAAAATCTTTTACACTTTTGAGGAATAAAGAGGACCCACCACCTTTTTTTTGTCTGTCATTTTCATTTTTTTAATTTTTTTTTTTTTTTTTTTTTTGTAATTTTTTCGTGACCAACCAACCAATTAGTGCTTGTAGCCATTACGAACGAGTGTTCCACTATGTCGCATTGATAGTCAGAACATGAAAATAAATTAAGAGAGAGAGGGAGGGAGGCGAAGGAGAAAGCGCTGAATTGAGCCGTAATAATTCTCGTAAGGAGAAAAGTGGGCGGAGTTTGAAAAAGCGGGAAAAGAAGAGCGACAGTTTGCGACGTTTTGACAGCCAGATGTAAGCAATCTGTTCGCGGCACAGCACAAGTACCGGTTGAACTGTACAACTGGTTGCCCGATGCTGCTTCCCGCTCACCCTAACCACCTCACTCCATCCTCTCTCTCTCTCTATATATATATATATATATATATATATATATATATATATATATATATATATATATATATATATATTTCTGCATTATAGCTTCCGTCTTCCTCGGGTTTTTTATTACCCTTTTTCTTTATTATTTGTTTTTCCTTCACTATTTTTCTTTATTTCTCTTTCCTTTCTTCCTTTCCCATCTCTTTCTTTTTTACCTTCTGTTTCTTCCTCTTTTACTTTTCATTTCTAACTCTTTCTCATCTTTTCTATTTTTCTTTTTACCTTCCCTTTCCTCACTCTTTCCTTTTTACATTTTCTCTCTTTCTCTTTGCTTTTTGCGTCCTCTTTTTCTCTCCCCTTACTATTTTTTTTTTCTTTCTCTTTCCATCTATAATCCTTCGCACGTCACTTTTCCTGTTCCTCTTCTTTCTCGCCACATTCACTCTTCTTTCTTCGTTTCTTTCGTCCCACTCTCTTTCTTTCGCTCACAACACACACGCACACACGCGCGTGCGCACACACACACACACACACACACACACACACACACACACACACACACACACACACACACACTTTCGTGCGCGTTTTCCCGTTCTTTCCAGAAAGTTAACTTCTGCCCGCGTACGCAATCTTAATCCGACACTCGAGAGCTCGGGTGGCAGGATCTTCAAAGGACGCTGGCTTGTCACGACATATTTCCGCTAGCTCCAATTTCAGCCTCTGATGAGTTGAATAAAACGTAAGGGAATGCGGTCGTTACAAGCCGCGGGAGGAGAGGCAAGAGCTAAGCCAAATAATAATAATAAAAATATATAAAAGAAATGGACCTTATTAGTAATTTCTAAGTTATGGCCGGCTGTCGTTGACTGAACAAGATGGAGGCGGGTGATACTATAACGAACGGGCAACGAGAAAAAGATGGAAATCATATCATGTCCCGCGGCGGGTCGGAGATCATGGAGAAGGACACGCTATATTGGAATAATGGGCCGGCAGGAAATACGCCAGAAGGATAGCTGGTTAAGAAACCAGGTTGGATGTCATCAGAACGAACCCTCTTCCTGATTCCCCAACATGAAAAAAAAAAAATGTCAAAGACAGCAATGATGTAAAACCATGAAACATAAAAACAAATGCTTAAATATTAAATGAAGTTAAAAAAAAACAACAAAAAAAAAACAGAACTTTGTCTGTAGCCATAAAGGTACAATTGGGATGTTGTAGATGTATATAGAAGTTGGTTGTTGCTAATAAAAATTTAATCAATATTTTGGTATTTTTAACTGTAGTTAACACAACAAAAAGGGGATAGATAAAACAAAGCAAATACTCAACAAATGCATATTACTAAAGGTAAAATGAGTTACTTTCTACCTATTTGCATTCGTTTTTGTGTGTTAATTTTAATATATTTTAAAGCGTTTATTTTTGGTTCAAAATAAATCGAGTATCGACTCTGTTTAGTTAGAACAAAAACAACATGGCTGCCACAAGTATTGCACGAAGACCTTTCACAATCGTAAAAAATCGAAAATTAATCACAATACTGGTAGAAACATATCCAATAAATGTCACCAATCGTGCGTAAATATAAAGTTCTACGAGTATTCTATTTAATTTTTGATTTTTGAGGGATTATCAAAAGTCCTCGTGCAATGCTTATGGCAGCCATGTTTAATTTCGTTCTAACGTGACAGAAAAACACGCGGTTTGTTTTGAACCGAAAAATGATTTCAAATATGTTAAAAAAACAGAAGAAAAAAAATTATCTATGCAGAGAGAAGAGTAACTTATTTTAACTTTGGTGATGTTTATTTGTTGTAAATTTATTCTTTACACCTTTTTTTGTCCTGGTAACTACATTTAAACCTACTAAATATCTAAATAAATAAACGACTTCACTTCTTTTCGTTTGTTAATTATCCATTTTCCATTCCAAATTTTTTTATCAACATTCTTAGAGAACGTCCATCTTGAATTTTGTCAGGAAGAACTATGTGTTGGCTAATTAACTAATTTAAAAGATATTTTCTTAGGTTCTCGGTAAAAATAGTACCGGTAAAAATGGCAAAAGTGGATAAATAGGTGAAAATGGCACTTTGACAACGGAAAAGCAGGACCATTTGAGAAGTGCAGGCTAAGCTCCCATTTCCCATGTTTAAAAGTAATTCACAATTATAACTTTGTGTAAAAGAAAATTACCCGGGATTAAATGATGATAAACGAATGTTTCACACTCACATATTTTTATTATCATCGAAATCGGTGATATCGTCCATTTTTTTTTTCAATCAAATTGATTGTTTGCCTACTCTAGTTGGGGACACATCGTGGTGCACCAGGAGGAAGCTTCGCGTTTTTCTTCGCAGTGACTTAGTTAACAATAAATTGTAGTCTACATTGCTATGTAAAGAACCCACTGCTGCTTTTATCAAATTATTTTTATATAATTCCTTGAATTAAGTTTAAGATGCAAAAGTAAAGTATTATGGTTCAATTTTTCTAAACAGAAACATTCATTTCAAATGTGCCCTTGTCATATCAAAGAACACGATGTTGATTTTATACGTCTGGCTTTTCCGCTTATGCTGTGATAATGACTTTTATGGGAAAATATTTTAGCTTGTACTGTCAAGGGAGATAATGAAGTCTCAACAAATAATTTCTTCTTAGATCCCCCCCGATATATTGACATCTGAAAACACAGCCCAGTTGCAGAGCATTCGACTACAGATCGTATGATCCCCTGTTCAAGCCCAGGTTTACCTCACTATTTTATTTTAACTTTTTCTTATTAATGAGTTCAATGTACGATAAAAGAAGAAGTACCATTTAACGTCGCTGCAAATCATTTCTTTGTTTGCATATTTTAAAACTAAACATTGACCAGACGTGAGTTTCCATGGCACTCATCGTCTATCAGCTGACATATTATAACCAAACACAGACGGAAATTGATGAACTACATTATCATCATTATTTATTTATTTTGCGAATTAGTCCACCGGGCAAATTATTCCTCGTAATCTATATATATAATTGTTTATACGGTCCCGAGCAACGCCGGGTAGCCTTGCTAGTATATATCTAATAGAGGATTTATTCTGTCATAATACATAAGCAATCTGCATAAATTAAAACATCATGTTTAAGCGATTTGTACGACCGAACTCCGGGCATGCAACTAGTGTATATATAGAGAGAACTCTTGTGAAAAAAATGATTTCCACTTAGCATCAGGACAATGCTCTTCCGTAAAAATAATTGAACATTTTTTAATTATGGGTATCGTAAAAAAAAAAAAAAAAATAGACATATAACCTCGACTACAATGCGATGCATTTTCTCCCACCAGGGGTCTTAGCTCGTTTGGTAGAGACTCAAACGTTAGTTATTTGGGATCCGCTTTCAAGCGTCACCAGGTCTAACCACACTGATAAGAGGCGACGGTAACTAAGTGGTTAACGATACGGGCTGAAAACATAGGTGTGCCGTGTTCGAGTCCAGTTTGTCCCACAGAAACACTTTCATTTAGGACGTTAGTAAGCTTCACGTGTTTCCTCGTGTAAGCATGTCGTTCTAGAAAGCATTCTAACTAGAAAACTATTGGGGGAAACTAATGCCAACAACGGAATTATCTTATGAATAAGAGATAAATGAATGGCCACACTGATGATATCTAGAGACAATGAAACGTATTAGTTGATAACTATATATATATGTGTGTGTGTGTGTGTGTGTGCGTAAAATGTCTAAGTGTAAGAAACGGAACGAAGCGAACTGTTTAAAAAGACACAACAGACGGATGCTGTTAATGGCCCTTAGAAGATATATATATATATATATATATATATATATATATATATATATATATATATATATATATATATATAAACAAACAAAAAACAAAACAAATGTCATATCGATTCTGACAGATGGACAACGTCCTTTTCGACTGTCAAATTCAAACGTAGACTATTTTACCATACTTTGGATTTACCCGAGTGAAGAAGACAAAAAAAAAAAAAAAAAAAAAAAAATGCCTCTCCACTATCCAACCGCTCCTCCTCCGTTCCCCCCCCCCTTCCTCACAGCCATGCCATCTTTTCTCTCCCTCCTATCATTAACACGGTAGCGACAACGGCGAAAAGTAGAAGTGATGAATTAATTCACGCTTTCTGCGAAATCATCGCTCAAGAGTTAAAAGCACCTCTTCTTGTGTCGTATAATGAGGAGAGAGAGAGAGGGGGGGAGATGGGGAGGAAGCTGGAAGATAAAATGGTAAGACAATAAATATAAAACCATCCGCACCTTCTACAGTTCGTTCTCCTTTTTACTTATCTTCACTTTTCGCTCTTTGAACTTTCCGTGATATTCAATACTTTAATTACCGAAATTACCGACGGTTACTTCCATATTTTCCTCCTTGTTAGAGAGAGAGAGAGAGAGAGAGAGAGAGAGAGAGAGAGAGAGAGAGAGAGAGAGAGAGAGAGAGAGAGAGAGAGCAAGCGAGAGAGAGAGAAAGAGCAAGCGAGAGAGAGAGAAAGAGAGAGCAAGCGAGAGAGAGAGAAAGAGAGAGCAAGCGAGAGAGAGAGAAAGAGAGAGCAAGCGAGAGAGAGAGAAAGAGAGAGCAAGCGAGAGAGAGAGAGAGAGAAAGAGAGAGCAAGCGAGAGAGAGAGAGAAAGAGAGAGCAAGCGAGAGAGAGAGAAAGCAAGAGAGAGAGAGAGAGAGAGAGAGAGAGAGAACAAGCGAGAGAGAGAGAAAGCAAGAGAGAGAGAGAGAGAGAGAGAGAGAGAGGTCGTGTCTATATGCATGCATCTATCTGTGTCACTCTCACATAGTACGTACACAACCCCCCCCCACACACACACACTTTTCAGATCAGGAGAGACAACGGATAACTCCTGTAATGGTTTCTGCACATTGCTTGGATCCTCTTGCAAATTATCACCAGTTAATTTGGATTATTTAGATTCTTCAAGCTACTGTTCTCATCTTGGGTGTAATTCTTAAAACATTTCGGCAGATGTAACATCCGACCTTCTTCAGGTGCATAGTGTCGAACTCGTGAAGCTGTACGGAATTTAGAATGGAATTCACTCTTCATTTAATCCACGTTGTTAAAAAAGATTAAAATGCAATCCGAGTTAAAACCCTTCCTTCCTTATCCGGCCGGATTTATTTTCGTATAGCCACAATTTTTCTTATTGTCTTAAAGCAGAACCTAGAATAAAGTTTTTACAACATAAAACGATAATTCATAACGGAATATTAATTTTGGGGGAAGAGATGAATTGATGAGGAAAAATTGAGAATTCAGATGACTTTACTTTATTCTATAGATGAAGGATTACAATTTTTCAAAGTTACATCATAGGGATTTGCTAAATGTGCAGCATTACTATTAAAAGCGTCATTTATTTCTCCAGCATTTGAAGCAAGGGATCAGAAAATAAATGGCCTCCAGAGCACTATAGAAGACATCTTTTCGAGGCAGAAGTGGAGCTTGTAACAGTCCATTTTTCCCCCAACCCTGTGGTCGGAGTGTAGTGTTTCAGAGTTAAGTAACACCAGAGCGTGATACCCTGCACTGATGATTCCCGAAAGGATGAAACACTACTGTCTAGGAGGTATTTAATAATTATTATAATATATATATATATATATATATATATATATATATATATATATATATATATATATATATATATTAGAGATTCGCTCCTTTTATAAAGTCCCAAAAGCGACTTAAGGATAAAGATAATTGAGTGTAAGGTGGCCTGAGACAACAGCGCAGTGATCGTTTGTGATTGAAATAGCGCCTTATTAAAGGGGACGGCTCAACAAGAACTTGTTTATATTGGACTTGAAGACGATCATGTTGTAGTCATCTGGAAAGCAGGCCAGAAGAAGAGTATTCCGCAGGCGAGCACATATAGCAAAGCTTTGTGCATGGAATCTGTGTTTAGATTTAGACTCTGATAGAGAGGAGAGGAAATTGTTGATGGTGGTTGTAGCCATACAGGTGCCCGTTGTGAAAGTTTTGCAAGAGGGGGGACCATAGATTGAAGCTTAGACGAGCAATTGCCGTGAAAATAACAATAGAGCAGAGACAGACTCGCCACGTCTCTTCTGTGGGAAAGGGGTTACAGGGTGGAAGAAAAGGGCATCATATATATATATATATATATATATATATATATATGTGTGTGTGTGTGTGTGTGTGTGTGTGTGTAGTGAGAGAGAGAGAGAGAGAGAGAGAGAGAGAGAGAGAGAGAGAGAGAGAGCAGTTAGTCAACATTTTCAATCCTATCACTGTGGTAATCTTAGCTTCCCCCAAGAAAAAATATACTCTGAGAATCCTTGTAACTTGTGGCACCCCTAATCGTGGGAGATTGCCGCACAAATCATAATTGTCGCAAGGCGCTGGCGAGCCTACCAACACGAAAACCCCGACCTTCACTGAAATCACGTGACCGTCTGACACAAAAGAATGTCGTGAGATCTACAACGAGCTCCTCGTCATATTGACCTATGAGTAATATGGCACATAGTAATGGCGTCTCAGTCGATGACACATTTATAATCCTCGGTGATAATAGATTCGTTTGTTTTTAAAAAATGGCAGCTTATTATTTTTTTTTCACGCATATACAACAACTTTTAATTTATATGTACGTTAATTATTTGTGTTTCAGGATTGGACGCGTGACGCAACGGATAAAAGTGCAAAGTTGTAATTAGTTCTAACTAACAGTTTTCTTGTTGTTGAAGGTTTAATAAATGTTACAGTGACGGTATTTTGTTTCATTTTCGAGTTTTGAGCAATTATTGAAACCCCCCCTAGATAACCGTCTCATGTTGGCCATCTTGTTTTCGTTCTAACTTAACTACTCGACACTACTTTCAAACTAAAAAAAAAAAGAAGAAGAACGCTTTAAAATAATTTAAAATAAAAAAAAATATCCCGCTAAGTAAAAGAGTTACTTATCTTGCCTTTGGTAACATTTCTGATATATTTGCTTCTTTACCACTTTTTCGGTTTGTTGTCAATAGTATGAAATGCCCAAATTACTTAAGACTTCTACATAGTCATGGCTGACGGAACAAAAAAAATCTACTCCTGCGAATGAAGTAAGGGATTCAGTTTGAAATTTCATACATATTCCTGAGTTCGGCAAGATAGTACCAGAGTTCGAAGAAGATGGGAGGTTACATCGGTCGAAACGTTGTGAGAATAACATTCAAGATGAGAACAATACTTTGAATAATATAACGTTTTTTTTTTTTTTTTACCGATTGATAGGAATAGACGGTGCGATGCTAAGGTCCCTTCCTTCAAGAACGGCATGCAGGAGTTTTGTGATAGCCAGGTGATGTATGTGCCAAAGACTCATGTGTAAGTCCTAGTATTAATGTAACAGAATCGCTAACGCTGCTAGCAGCAGCAGCAGCAGCGTATAATAGCTAACGTATGCAAATTACCAAGCTGGCTGCGCGATGTGACATCACTAGGGCTATGACAAGAGAATATTCTTTTCATTGTTTTTACTCTCTGGTATATATCCGACACATTTAGACATAGTTAATCAATCGAGAACAACATCACTCTAAAAACATAAGATATTAACTGATATATACCCGAGAGCAAAAACAATGAAAAGAATATTCTCTTGTCATAGCCCTGGACATCACAGCAGAGACAGAAGGGCACACGCGCCAGGAGAAGAAGGAATAAAGGGATTTTGTTAAAAACTGAAACAGCGAGTTCCTTTTTTTCTTTTTTTTTTTTTTTTTTCCTTTTCCGGTTATGTTTCTATGATGAATGCACAACGTTACGCTGATAAATATTATGCAGTTTGATAGTAGATTCCATTGATCACAATTTGGATACCAGCCCCCCCCCCCCCATTTTTTTTTTGCATGCCATTGCCCCCCCCCCCATACACACAACTCCGGACTTATTTATTGTTAAACAAATCAAATATATTAGTTAGTAAAAGTTTTAAAAAGAACTACGGAACATTTTGCGTGCTAAGGTATGGTGCAAATTTTATCTCTACGTATCAAAGAAGATGGGCTCCTTCTACCGGGCTAGAAAATTACTCGCACCCGAGAGCATCTTTACAAAGTCATAGTTCGCTCATGCATGGATCATTGTTGCCACATATGGCCTGGTGCATCTGCCATTAGGTTCTAACTCTTTGACAGATTTAATTATATATATATATTTCTAATCTAATAACTCCCGCACTATCGACCAAGCTCCAACCACTGTCCTATCGTCTCAGTGTGGCACCCTTGTAACTGTTTTATAAGTATTTAAATGGACCGTGCTCTGATGAACTCATCACACTCGTGTCTCTTTGACGTAAAATTTCCAAATACATAGAAATTAAATCTATAAATCTATATATCTACAAAAATGAACGTGTATGTGTGTGTGTCTGTGTGCATTTCCCTATGCAATAACTCTGTCAATTTTTAGTCTACAGACTCGAAATTTGATATACAGGGTACTGAGATTTGGAAATATCTTCGTAATACGTTTTCAGCCGGACATTTGGCTGTTAAGGAGTCAAAGTTCAACGATTTTACCTTTGAGAACTCTACCAAACTCCTCCGCCAATTTTGGGTATAAACAATTGAAATTTTAGATATAGGTTCGTTGGACATGGATCTAACTTAATAACTTGATTTGAGCCTAAAACAATAAATGTTAAGGGGTAATAATAGGGGTCAAAGTTAAAAACATTTGACCTCTGCGGTCTCTACCAAATTACTCAGACAATTTCTGGTCTAAACATTTTAAATTTTACATAAAGGGTATTCAGAAATAGGGCAAGCTTTTTAATCAGCTTGGGTCGAAAATTTGAGATATCAATATATAAATGTATGTATGTATGTATGTTTGCATGTCTGTCTAAAACTTTCGACAGAGGCGACGGATTCTCACAAGATCAGTATCGTTTGAAGCTCGACCATTCAGACGAAAAATACAGAAAAATTGGGTAAAAACATTAATTTCTTCACCCTTAACTGGACACTTTTCAACAGGGAGGCGTCGCTTTTTTCGCCAATATTTTCGAAAGTCATCTCCGCTTTTCGATTGTCTAGCCTTAATTTAAACCTACGTCACTTCTGGTTTGGCGGTGGTCGTAACAGCAAAGACGTCATGTTTTTCCCCGTTCTTTTCCTTCTTCGCGGTACGGGTTCGAGCCTGCCTTCCTACTACCACTTTTTTTTTGCTCAACACACACCACCAAACACCCGGGCAACGCCGGACTGAAATGCTAGTAAGAAATAAATGAAGAAAGAAAATGTTTTATTTCCATAAGAAAGAGGCAGGAATATCATATCTCAACTAGTATCATTGCACTTGTGCCCCCTTCGACGTATAAACCCACCACTTCAACAACCAGCAAAATCCAACCTCTTCACTATTGAGTCGTTAGAAGTCGGAAAACTAATAATTACTTCCCTCAGACTGCTAAGCTTTGGAATTCCCTTCCTGTTTTCAGGCTTTCCCGAGTTTACTAACCTTTAGAATTTTGAATGTAATGTACACAGACAACTCGCTGCCTGTTAAATATTATTAGACAGTAGCCTGTTACGTTCGATGAGGCAATGTTTTGCTTAGGTTGAAAAGAAGTGCAAAAAAAAGGTATAAGGTTTCTGACGGTTGCCTCACGTTTCACGCATGCTAAGCACATTTGTGCCTGTTCTTTGAGAAGGTGTCAGTTTATTGCTAATCGCCTACGGCGTCCTCACCGGGGAATACCGACGGGTCTGCCCAGGCACTTTTTGCAGCCCTCCCTCTCCTCTGGGGCGCTGACTTTTCAATCCTGCTTTCCGACTTTGGTGTCACGGTTCTCACAGTGGAAGAGAACTAAATACTCTTTTGGCTAGGAGCAAAGTGCAGCATCTGTTCTGACAATGCACTTTATCTTTTCTGTCCTCGGCTAGTGAAGGACAAATCTTTCTCGATTTAGAAAATTCTTTTTGTTTGTTTGTTCCAATCAAGAATGCCCTCTTAGGGAGCTGGATTTTTTCCACACTTACCACCCTGTTCTCGTGGGGAGGGAAGTAAATAGAAACTGGGAGTCATTTATGGCAAAACTTGGTTCATCAGCTAATTTATTTATTGCGGACTATTATCCTCATCTTTCTTAATAGTTGTTTCACGACGTTTCGACCAACTATTTCACTGGCCTTCGTCAGGTGGTAACGTGATGAAGACAACAATTATGGATGGCAGTAATTGCTGAGGATGCAGTTAAGGGATTCGGAGTTCCTATCACGTCGCGGTTACCACCTGACGAAGGCCGGAGGAATAGTTGGCCGAAACGTCGTGAAACAACAACTAAGAAAAAGATGAGGATAATAGTCCGCAATAAAGAATATTCATCTCCATAATGAATTCCAATAATATTGGTTCATCAGTGCTGAAATTTTTTAAATTACCATTTAATTGCCTTCTCCATTACGATGCCCTCCTTTAATAGATCCACGAGTATATTGCTCCGTTGCCCCCCTCCCTCTCTTTGCACGCAGTTGTAACCTAGCAACTGAGAAAACTTGCAATAGAGACCAGAAAAGGTCATTGGTTATGAAGCATTCTCTTCTGATTTAATAACAATACTCGAACCGTCATTTTCTCCGACTCCCCTCGCATCATACCTTCCTCAACAGTTCAAATATTCAGGACAGATAACCGTCTCCTTCCGTCTCACCAGCCCTACCCATCATAGTAGCGTGGAATCAGACCAAATAATAATGTCATGGGCAACGCCCAACATGTGAGCTGGTAGAAACGAAAACAAAAACCAATATTATTATTTATTTATTTATTATTTTTTTTTTTAGGCTTTCATGCCAGCTGGAGATGGCCGATGGTATTTGCTAGGACGCAAATGACAACAACTCTCATCAACGTTTCTACAAATTAATAGCAATGTTTTGCGGGCAAAAGGCGGTAAGTTTTGAAATATTTGATGATAGAATTTTTGGCTGACATTGCCAGGAAATGAAAGTTTTTTCAGATTTTAGTGTCACTTGGTGAAGAAGCCTTAGAGCAATAACTTCCAAGCTTTTATCAAGTACATCTGACATCCTTAAATCATATAAGTGAACGGTGAACGTGTCTGTGTGTCTGTCTGTCTGTGTACATTTCCCTACGCAATAACTCTGTCAATTTTTAGTCTACAGATTCGAAATTTGATATACAGGGTACTGAGATTTGGGAAAATCTTCGTAATACGTTTTCGGCCAGAAATTTGGCTATTAAGGGGTCACAGTTCAACGATTTGACCTTTAACAACTCTACCAAACTCCTCCGACAATTTTGGGTCTAAACATTTGAAATTTTAGATATGGGTTTCTTGGACATGAATCTAAATTAATAACTTGATTTGAGCCCAAAACAATAAATGTTAAGGGGGCATAATAGGAGTGAAATTAAAAAAAAGTTGACCGTTTTTTTTTTTTTTTTTTTTTTTTTTACTCAGCATACACCTCCAAACACCCGGGCAACGCCGGGCCGAAATGGTAGTAATATATATATATATATATATATATATATATATATATATATATATATATATATATATATATGAGAGAGAATAGATAAAATGTTATTTCGGTCAATTTTTTTTATAGGTTAGATATATTTGAGGATTTGGCTTTGGCCTGAGTCAGCGCTTATTTATTATTACTTTTTTTTGTGTGTGTGGTTTTATCATTTTATTTTTACCACCGTTTAAATGTAGGAATTTTCCTCGACTTTTTCTCATTGTCGTCTACCCACTCACTCC
The DNA here is from genome assembly GCF_053919585.1 of Euprymna scolopes. Lineage (NCBI taxonomy): Eukaryota > Metazoa > Mollusca > Cephalopoda > Sepiida > Sepiolidae > Euprymna > Euprymna scolopes. The sequence continues at coordinate 88,731,903 of NC_136500.1, forward strand.
CTCGGAAGTTGACGGTAAATTAGCATGACAAATGTAGCGTGTTTTCTAACATGTTTTTTTCCTTTTTCTTTTCTTTCATGTATTTTTTTTTTTTTCATAGTTTTCATTGGGGGAAAAATGGAAAAGAGAAAAGAAAGTAAAACAGAAAGAAAGAAAAAACGAAACCAAAAAAGAAAGAAAATAGAAAGAAAACGCGAACACGTTTAACATTTTAAGTAATGCACCTTCGAATTTTCCAATCCCCCCCCCCTTTTTTATGGCACGATATACACACTATTGTTTACCAGTCACTTTTTGACTCCAAAACTTCTTGGCCTTCGGGACAAGATCAAAGTGTAGTATCTGTTCCGGCAGATACTGCAAGCTATGACTAGCTATGACTAGCAAAGACCGGATGTGGGGGCAACCCCACATGCCTGACCATTAACCAGCTCCCATTTCCCACCTCTCGGGAGCTGGTCCCCTTTTTCCTTTCCCCCTCCCTTCACTCCTCACATTAAAAATCGGCCTTGTGCCTAATTTGCTCGGTGGGGGAGCAAATAAACACCATCTGTTCCGGCAGATACTGCAAGCTATGACTAGCAAAGACCAGATGTGGGGGCAACCCCACATGCCTGACCTTTAACCAGCTCCCATTTCCCACCTCTCGGGAGCTGGTCCCCATTTTCCCTTCCCCCTCCCTTCACTCCTCACATTAAAAAATGGCCTTGTGCCTAATTTGCTCGGTGGGGGAGCAAATAAATACCATCTGTTCCGACAGATACTGCAAGCTATGACTAGTTAGGACTAGCTATGACTAGCAAAGACCAGATGTGGGGGCAACCCCACATGCCTGACCTTTAACCAGCTCCCATTTCCCACCTCTCGGGAGCTGGTCCCCTTTTCCCCTTCCCCCTCCCTTCATTCCTCACATTAAAAATTGGCCTTGTGCCTAATTTGCTTGGTGGGGGAGCAAATAAATACCATCTGTTCTTCAGATGCTGCACTTCTATTTCTTGTTCTCTTTCGGTGGAGGAGAAATCCTTCACGACTGAGACAATTTTTATTTTTGTACCTTTTCTCCACGTTAAAAAACGACCCTGGTGTCTAACTCTGTCCCGTGGGGAGGCATAGTAAATAGGTACTTTTTGACTCCATAACACAATGGAACGAAATAAAGGGTATCACCTACGTTGTCAGTGGACGTCTGCAAAATGATGACAGGTTCATTTATATTGGAGAAAGAAAGAGACATAAAATCTCAACTAAACTGGAGGCGAAACCGCGGGTGACTAATATATACCCACGTTCTTCGAATCAACCGACGGTTGAACGAACGCGCACGAACCAAACAAAGAAAAGGAAGAAATTACTTTAATTTCTTTCGTGTCTTTCAGCCCCTCTCCCCATCTTGACGTCGTCATTTTGAGCTCTACTCTTTTTTTTTTTTATATTTATATCATGTTCAACAAGCACTTTTAATTTTTGATGCCTGCCTACGTTCAACTTCTATTTCTTTGTAAGGCTTCAGTGACCACGTGCGTCGGGCACCCGACAGCAGCACGTCGTTTTTTTTTTCGTGCCCCTCCCCTCCTCTCTCTCTCAAACACACATAGCCCTATCTTTTCCCAAGCAGTAATGATTATTACCATTAATCATAATGTCTTTCATTTCATTTTTTTTCTTCTTTGTACGAAAAAAAGAAAAAAAAAATTATATACTTATTTGCCATTATTTTCCTAGATGTAAACCCACTCAAACTTCGGTGTTTCTCAAAAACTTTTCAAGGACAAGCAGAACATAATACTCGTATGCTTATTTATACGAACGTTATTTACTACATATCTGCATGCATGTTTCTGCTCCGATTTCTTTAGAGAAGCAGCGTTTTCGGAAGATAATTTTTTTAAAAACGGAACCAGTTTCTAAATCTTCATTCGGGTTTGTATTACTATACACAGATACAAAAAAGTTGTCAAAAAAAAAACACATATATATCAAATAAATGTTATCAAAGGCAAGATAAGTTATTTTTCTACCTAACTGGTTACATTTTTAGTGCTTTTATGTAATGTAACGTGTTTATTCAACTCGAAAAACATAGTGTTTACTGATGGATTGGAAAATTCAAAATGGCGCCCGACTCTCTGTTAAACACAGTAAGTTTGGAAAAATGAGTAAAAATAAAAAAAATTATACAAAATACTGTTAAAAACCCACCGAATATATGCCAGCCTATGTTATGGTAACATATATTGAGCGAGTTTCTAACAGTATTTTTTCTAGCTTTTTATTTTTAACTCACTTTCCCAAACTAACCGTGTTGAATAGAGAGTCGGGCGCCATTTTAAATTTTCCAATACATCGGTAAACACTATATTGAGCTGAATAAACATGTTACATTAAATAAAAACACTAAAAAATGTATCCCATTAGGTAGAAAAGTAACTTATCTTGCCTTTGATAACATTTATTTGTTATATATTTGTTTTTGACAACTTTTTCGAATCTATATGTAGACCCTTCATTCTTTTATACAAAGTTTCTTGTGATTTGAAAACAAAATCTCTAAAAGTAGCGCAGCAAAACATGGGTAAAACTTGCGGATAATGCCATGTTTTACGGTTGTTGTAAAAAAAAAAAAAAAAAAAAAAAAAATGGAACGGAAATTTAAATTTCGTTCCGTTTTAAATTCGGTACATTTTGACATTACGTCCAACTCATCGTTCACATTTGACATGTCAACTTTCATAGGTTTTCAGGTATGCTGACAAGGTTGGGGATGTCTATTCTGAAAGTCGTTCTTAACCTGGGGAGTTTGGGGGTGTCTATTCCAATAGCCGTTCTTAACATGAGTAGGTTGGGGTGTTTATTCGTTATAAGAATATACGAAATCCTATAAAAGTTGACATTTTCGATGTGAACGGCGAGTTAGACTTATGTAAAAAAAATAATAAATAAATAAAATAACAGAAAGGTATACCAAATTGACTTTTTTCAACCCGATTGGATGCGGCTGACGAAAGTTTTTAAAACACACACACACACACACACACACACACACACACACACACACTTTCCGTTATATAATAGACTAGCGGGGGTACCCGGCGTTGCAGGGACGTGAAGAGATTTTATGGTAAAGGTAATGAGCAACTGAGCTCTAAAAAAATAAATACATAAATAAATAGCAGTGAGTACCTGCAATAGCCAGGCTCGAACCTGTAACGCGAAAGAGGAAAGGAAGATGAAAAAGCCAACGGTTTAGCCCCAGCGCCCACCGCGACAAACGATGTCGGCGGGTTTTGAAATAAGGCTAGTCATTGCAAGGCATATGATGACTTTGCAAAAATGTCGACGCAAAAAGTGACCCCTGGTTGTAAAAATAACGGTCCAGTTGACGGCGAAAGAATTAATGTTTTTAGCCTATTTTTGGATATTTGTCAGCCGAGAGACTAAGCTTAGCAAAACATACATACATACATACATTATCAGACAGATGATATTTATATAATAAATTAAGCTTGGAGCAATTATTCAATTACTGTATATTTTCTTTGGCGATCGCATGTTCTCATTCGCGGAGCGATTTATATGTTGTCTGCGTGGGAAGCATTTCCGCCGAAACTCTTTTCAACTCTTTGTAAAGAGACAGTTTTTAAACGTCATATTGCTTTCTCACTCCTAGCCCCGACTTGGGCGAGAGGCAAGATGAAAACAAAAACAAAACAGACTTTTATCCACGTGTGACATAAGATGTTTTGTATCTTTGTCGACCATGTCTGTTTGTTTATGAAACTTATGAATAAATTTTTTTTTTGAATTGTAGAAGTTTGTTTTTATAATCAAACTATAGTAACCCTGTTATTCTTTTTGCTTGTCTGTTTTATACTCAGCAAAGGGAGATGACGGATACAGACTCCCTTTCCTTCATCCAACGGAACACTATTCTCTCTACCAGGTTTATTTAAAAAACAAAAACAAAATAGTAACTAAATCATATGACATGAACACTGCCCCAAATGGCAAATATATAGATATTTAATAAAGGTGTTTGCAATTCATTAATAAAAAAAAAAAAATAAAATAAAAATAGTAACTAAATCATATGACATGAACACTGCCCCAAATGGCAAATATATAGATATTTAATAAAGGTGTTTGCAATTCATTAAAAAAAAAAAAAAAAAAAAAATAGTAACTAAATCATATGATATGAACACTGCCCCAAATGGCAAATATATAGATATTTAATAAAGGTGTTTGCAATTCATTAAAAAAAAAAAAAAAAAAAAATAGTAACTAAATCATATGACATGAACACTGCCCCAAATGGCAAATATATAGATATTTAATAAAGGTGTTTGCAATTCATTAATAAAAAAAAAAATAATAAAAAAAAAAAAATTAAAAAAAAAAAAACGGAACGGTGGAAAAGAGCTGAACAAAAACAAAAAAAATTATACGATATTTTCCTTTAAAAAAAGTATTTATTTTTTTTTTGTAAATCAATCTTATTTACTGTAGGACCTGGGATAGTGGAAATAAATAAATAGATATAAGAGAGAGGGAAGATAAGAGAGAAAGCAATTCATTATTCTTACGTGCATTTATTTAGAGATACATGTTTCTTGCTAAATAAACTGTGTTCGATTCTCGAAAAAGTCCAAGCAATGCTGACCACTACTATTGAGCAAAAAGCGCGTGAACCTTGATAACATTTCTACCTGTAAAAATTAGTATAAATTATATATAAATAAAAAATGCGCCCCGTCAAAAAGGGCGACGAAATGCTGACATTTGCATGCCAGATAGATAACTCTCACAACCTATTCAGTGGAAATGTAGCGTACCCACGCTGCTACTATCGCTAATAAAAGCAGCAGCATCGAATGAACAAGCATATATATATATATATATATATATATATATATATATATATATATAGAGAGAGAGAGAGAGAGAGAGAGAGAGAGAGAAAATAAAAAGGAACAAACCGTATTATGTGTTCATCAACGTTTCGTCTTTATTTCGAGACTTCCTCTGGATGAATGAGATTAAGAAATATTCTGAAATAGAACTGCGTCACACTGTGCACGTGAAACATTTTCAAATATTTTGTACTGGTATATTTTTTGGTTTCTTAATCTCATTCATCCAGAGGAAATCTCGAAATAAAGACGAAACGTTGATGAACACATAATACGGTTTGTTCCTTTTTATTTTCTCTATTTTGTCGGAATGCTATTTCCATTATTTTCATCATTATATATATATATATATATATATATATATATATATATATATATATATATAACCTTTCTAGTACACGTCTCTTATAGATCCACGGCAAGTATAGTCATCTGTATTTAAAATAGTTGGGTAGTCTGAATTCTTTATTTTTCTTTTTGGTCTCGATTTTTTTTTCTTACCAACCGTAGAAACTATTTTTTAATTTAAAACCAAATCTGCATTAATAATTTCATCCCCTATAAGCTCGACTTGCAATTGAAACCACGACGATGTAATTGTGAATCTATGCTTCCAGAGGGAGGAGGAGGGAAGCATATAATCCTATGATATTTCGTTACACTTCTAGTGAACTTGAAAGATCAGTCTCACTATCACTAAGACAAGATTGAACATTTTGGGCAACAACCATGGCAAATTTTATATATATATATATATATATATATATATATATATATATATATATATATGAAAACTAATAATTGATGGTGGATGAGTTGGAGGAGAATCACAGATTAGGGTAGAAGCGAGGAGAAAGGTTAATATAAACGAAGGGGAGGATAGACGGCCAGTCAAAATCGCAAAATGTCACTCGCATCCATCGAAACGCATCTCGGAAGGGGTCGGGTGAGAAGTCTGTGTTTCCCGGTCTCTGAGGGTAAGCGTCTCGTCTTAAAGGCGCTCATTTAAGGCATTCCTGCACCTCAACAACAACAACGACAGTACCAAAAGTAGCAAACTTTCCCAGGGTGAAACTAAATTCCCAAGACCAAGAACGTCTGCTGAGTTACCAGACTTCCAAACGTAAGTGACATGAAACACCTTGCAGTTCTTTCATTCCCGTCCCATCTTTCAGCCATGCAGAGTAACGCAAAAATTTAGGTTTTTGAAATGTGAAGGTCTGGATGGGGATGGTGTCAAAGGTTTCACCTTAGCACTTTGAAAGATGGCGAATATGAAGATTTTATTCAATACTAGCCTGAGTGCCCGGCGTTGCCTGGATGTTTGGAGGTGTGTGTTGAGCAAAAAAAAAAAAAAAAAAATCGTAGTATGCAGACAGGCTCTAACCCGTGCCGCGACGGAGGAAAAGAACGTGAAAAAAAAGTGACGTCTTTGTTGTTGCGCCCATCGCCAATCCGGAAGTGACGAATGTTTAAATTAAGACTAGTCAATTAAAAAGAGAGGTTGACTTCCGAAAATATCGGCGAAAAAAGCGACCCCTCCCCGTAGAAAAGTGCCCAGTTGAGGAGAAAGGAATAAATGCTTTTAGCCAATTTTTCGATATTTTTCGTCTGAAGGTTCGAGCTTCAAAACGGTACCAAATCTCGTAAAAATCTGTCGCCTCTATAGAAAGTTTTATGCAGACATACATACATACAAACAAACAGACACGTGAAATTTATATTATAGATGTGTCTCAAGAAAAAAGAATAGACGTTTTAAAAAACATATTTTTTCCTAAATATTATCCGAAGCAAGTTCGGTTCTTTCTATAAATCCAAAGATTCAGTTATTGATAAAATTCGAACTTTGGTTTTAGAAATATTCTCTTTGTGTGCTCTATAGAGAGACAGATGATTTTCTTTATTTTTTAGATAAATACAAACTCAGCAATGTCCGATAATAATTACTATTAATAAAAACTATGCATATGACCAGATAAATGAACAAGTCTCTCCTGATGTCCCAGCACTCTTCATCTCTTTTAATAACCTGCAAAAATGAGTTTGTGTTCTCACAACAGTCGTTTACCATTGATTTTTTGCTAGCATCGACTATTGTCTTTTTCTCCTAGAACTTGAGTGGCCTAATGCTTTGGGAATCCTTTCAGTTGATGTCTGATTAATGCTCTCTCATCTCAGTATTAATATGCAGGCTGGTTTCTGTATTTAAGTATTTTCCTTAAAAAAGAGATTCTTTTCACATTGTTGTCTATCTATAGACACAATTTTCCCTTTTTTTTTATTCTAATTTCTCCAGATTTAAAAATTGGTTTGCGTTCGCTCAGCAAACATGTCATCTTACTATGCTTTGTGGTTTGTGGAAAATCTCTCATGCCGTGGCCCTTTGGTTAGGGTTAGAGATCCGCTTTTAAAGAAAAACGGAGAAAAACACTGCGCTTGGGCTTTTATACTACAAGCGAAAGTTGGAAGTGAATATTTCCCGACATTTGATTGGTTAAAGAAAACTGCTGATTTGAGAAGTATTCCAGTCAAGAGTCGATAAGTAAACTAACATTCACTGCTGCTGCTATGCACAAATCCTGTTTTATATGTTTGTAGATATATGATTTGCGAACAATGATTTTGTAATTAAATTCATCTCTATTGTTAATAAGATTGTTTGACTACTTCTCGTGTTTCCGTGTGGTTCTCGTTCCTGTGTGACTTAAAAATTAGTATTTATTATCTACTAATAATTGTTGAAATAAAAAATGGCACAGAAAATAACACGAAATGTTAAAAAAAAATACTTTCTAAAATAATTTTATCTCGAAATGTGAGAACAATAATTCATGCGTGGGCGAGTGATGACTTTATAGAGATACAAGATATTGGCAGCTGTGATACGTTTTCTAGCCGGTAGAGGGAGGCCGCTTCCTTTACAGCAGACTTGGCAGCATCTTTCATGATCTATCCTCAGCAGATTCTGCAATAAATGACTCAATGAGTTGGGCTGGCATTAAATAAAGAAAGCAAACCAAATTTCCATTTTTTTTTTTAATTTTCTTATTTTTATTCTAGCTGGGGATCGTACATCCTACCGGATGCCAGACATTCACTCGCTATTTCATCCATTCCACCCGAGAGATCTCTTTTTAAAAATTCAAATTGTCCATGTAAGTGTGCGTCAGCACTAACCCCATTCGGGTTTAACCGGCTTCCTCCGAGGGAGGAAGTTTCATGAAAGTATGAAATTCACAAGTGGTCCTCAGTCGTATATGTATGCCCCGTTAAGGGGAGATAACGATGTTAGGTTCTTGCAATTTTTTGCAGTGAGGTGTCGACGTCCTCCTACATACAACATCTGGACTTCCCAAATTGGTCACCCATTTTAGTAATGACCAGGCTCAACGTTGCTTAACTTCAATGATCTGACGGGAACCGGTGTGTCAACGGGATTATGACGTATAAGTGAAATTGTTTGAATCTCTCTGGCACTTGGTTCACCGGATATATTTGTCAGATTGTTTTGAAATTTTGGACATTCTTTTTTAATTAGTCTAGTGGCTCTCATAATTCCTGAAATGATAAGAGATCTTCCTAAGATTTCCGATTCTTTTCATGTCGTACATAAGATGTTGGTGTCTCAGACCCGTTTGATCCAACATCATTGGCGGGTACTAACTTCTAATACTAAGGGTTTTCTCGTTATTAGATAAAAATGTGTGGACGATAGAGGTAATGACGTCGGTTGTGGTTATAATACTGATGATGATAACTGGAGAAAGTGGGGAGCGGTGAGAGGAGTAAGATACACTGGAGTTGTATTTCGCTGCTTGCAAATCAGAGGTTTTTCTGGCGATTAGCATAACAGCAGAGGAGTGTCGGTTTACCAATGATGTCAGCCTTCCAAAATGAGACGATTCTCATGGCCTTGTTTGCGGGATAAAGTCTTTGTCCCCGTAATGTTGACTAGGCAAAGAACTCGAAGCAGTAGAGCCAGCTTTTGGGAAATGTAACCAAATCATGTGAATCGGACCTTGCAGTAGTATAGCCCTGTGCAGGAATTTAATACATAACGCATTAAAAAAACAAACAAACAACAACAAAAACTGTTTCTTTTAAAAAATTGTCTCGCTATTAAATATTTAGACTAATATTGAACTGGATTTACTCGGCGTTGAAATAATTAATATTAATTTCGATCTATATAAATAAAACAGCTGTTAAAAAAAGGAAAGGAGTTTTTGTATCCATGGTAAAAAGAAGGACCAGGGGGGGGGACATTTAATGGAGGTTGAAAAAAAATTTTGAATAAATAAAGGGGTAGAGTCAGCCGACCGGGTTTCGCCCTCACTTTTCAAATCCGAATCGAGTGTTTTTTTTTTTTTTTTTTTTTTTTTTGAATAAGGAAAAGAATTAAAACAGGAGAACGACTAAAATAAAATCAAATTATCGAAAAGAAAAAAAAAGTGGGTGAACAAGTAAAAGAAATCTATCGTTATGTTAATTATACAATGGAGAGGAAACGCCTTGGAGAGTCCTCTCCAGTGTATAATTTTCTTAATGATACATCTATTTTAGTCGTTCCCCCATTTTTTTTTCTTTCCAATAGTTTGATTTTATTTTAGTCATTCCTTCGTTTGAATTCGTTTCCCTATACTAAAAAAAAAAAAAAAAAAAAAAAAAATTCGATTCGATTCGGCTTTGAAAATTAAGGGCGAAACCCGGTCGGTTGACTTTACTCCCTTATTTATTTAATTTTTTTTCAACCTCCATTAAATGTTTTCTCTCCGACCTTTTTACCGTGGACACAGAAAAAAAACTCACTTTTCCTTTTTTATCAGCTATAATAAAGTTTTGTCCCCCTAAAATTAATAACACAGTAGATGTACATTCAGGATAGCAATGCCGAGTCATATAAGTGTATCCCCAGTAATTACTGCCTTCCATAGTTGTTGTCTCAGCACATATTTTTTCAACTAATCCTCTGATCTGCTTGGGTAAGATTAAAACTGCTATCTTTAGACAGTGCTCACTTGGAACTGTAGAGACTCAACGCCGCTTTATATTATCATATTTTTATCGTGTTAGGAGAGGATTAGCGATTTGAGATATAATGGGCTTTCTCTGGTTCGTTTTCAGTTTTCCGAGACTTCTCGTAGTCTCGAAGCCAAAGCAATGGAGATTCGAAAGAGGTGCGATTGGATATTCATTGCATCACTATAGACCCACGACACAAACACCCTTGCAAAAGGAGTCCTCTGCAAGTGGAGAGCTTTTGTCTAATGTTAAAAATTGAGTCTATTCATAATCTTCATTTGTAAGTAATTATAACATTCTATGAATAAGTGATTCCTTCACATCAAGCAGGTTCTACTGAAAGTGACATTTAAGCAAATAAAGACAAGAGCCAAGTTCTGGAAGAGTGAATTTCAAGAGGATTGCGTTGTCCTGCTTTTTTGTGTTGTTGTTTTAAGTATGCACGGCTGTGCTGAGAAAAGGAAACGATTTCCATATAGAAATAATAAATGCCTCTTTATATTGGAATGGACATTTTTTTGTTTTGTTTCTCTCTCTCTCTCTCTCTCTCTCTCTCTCTCTCTCTCTCTCTCTCTCTCTCTGTATATATATATATATAAGGCTATGAGAGCTAGATTTAAATCTGTAATTTTTCCCTTCTTCAAGAATTACAAGAGTGTGGCAGTTCAAAAACATGGAGATTATGTTGTATCTTAAAGAATCGGAAAGAAATGGAATGCAGAGTATGAAAAAAACGCCCTTTTTGTATAGGACTGTGGCGAGACATGTTAGAAGATAGCTGATACAGATTTGTTCGTCATAGTTCATTTCTTCCTGAATAATTGAAACTGATCTTTATTTATATATATATATATATATATATATATATATATATATATATATATATATATATATACACGCTTATAAATTTGGGTTGTTTTGTGTATTGATATTCACATTAAAAACTCTCTTCTATTTATATAAAAATAAAATACAACTTTCTTATATATGGATTGTGGAATTGCATTCATCTGCAAAAGATATAGCTAATTTGCATATTCTTTTAAACATTCCTTTTAATTAATTCACTATTAGTTTGTTCGGTTTTCGTATAGGGTGATCATCTTTAGTTAACTATTGTGTAATTATATTCATGCAGATACTCTACATGATTTATATTTGCGTAATATTTGCATAAAAAGGTTATAGTAGACAAACCTTTTCTAAATATATTTATGTATGCTTACATATAATTGTTTAAAAGATTTTGCCTACCAAACTCCTGTCCGTTTTTGGTCTACAGACATGAAACCTAATATATACATTGAGCTTCTTAAATAAGGATTGGTATATATAAAAAAGAAATATAAGTGAATAAAGAATATTTCCACAAATGTGTGTGTGTGTATATATATATATATATATATATATATATATATATATATACAGTGATGATCATATTTATTGGCACGGTAAAATAAAAGTTAAATTTTGTCTAATAAATTCTAAAAAAGGGATTAAATTAAAGAAAATAACAAAGTATATTATGTATTTTTAACTGGCCTTTCCGATGCAGCAATCGGATTTTAGAAAAAATAAATAACAAAGGAACAACAAACATAATTGCAAAAAACCCTTGTTCAAAATTATTGGCACGGCTTTGTTTTTCTTTTAGTATCAGTATAATATCAATCAATTTCCGGTTTACGTGCTTTCTGAACTTTTTTATAGCCATATTATGCTTGTTTAACGCTAATTCAGTGAATAATTTTTTTCAGATAATTTTTAGATAGCGATTTATTTAAACTATTATAAGTGACTAAATTATAATTTTCAATCGCCATGGTTAAAACTAAGGAACACAGCGAAGACGTCAGGAAGCTTGTTGTAGCATGCCATACCAATGGGGAGGGCTATGATAAGATTTCAAAGAAGCTAAACCTTCCCAAATCCACTGTTAGAGCCATAATTAACAAGTTCAAATCGCAAGGCCACGTTATGAGTTTAGATAGTAGAGGGAGAAAAAGGATTCTTTCCCCAAGAGATGAACGGAAAATTGTTCGACAAGTAAAACAAAACCCAAGGATCTCTGTTGGGGAGATTGTTGATGAACAGAGCACCTCTGGAGTGAATGTATCTCGACATACAGTTGGTAGAGTTTTGAAGAGAGCTGGTTTAAAAGCATGTCGTCCGAGAAAGACTCCCTTATTGAAGCCTATGCACCTGAAAGCAAGGCTAGCCTTTGCAAAACGTCATATTGATAAAGATGTTGCATTCTGGAAACGTGTTCTATGGACTGACGAAACGAAAATAGAGTTATTTGGCCATAATAAAGTGTCTTATATTTACAGAAAATCTGGCGAAGCTTTCCTGCCTAAGAACACCATACCCACAGTGAAGCACAGTGGAGGCAGTTGTATGTTTTGGGGATCCTTTGCTGCCTCTGGACCAGGGCGACTTGTTAAGGTCACAGGTAGCATGAAAAAGGAAGATTATGTTAAAATATTGGATGAAAACCTGAAAGACTCTGCTAAAGAGCTCTCACTTGGTCGTCGTTGGTGGTTCATGCAAGATAATGACCCAAAGCATTCGGCTAAACTGACTAAGAAATGGCTTGAGGACAATCATATTAATGTTTTGGAGTGGCCATCACAAAGCCCAGACCTTAATCCAATTGAAAATTTATGGAGAACATTAAAATTGAGGGTAATGCAAAGGAAGCCTAAAAATCTTATTCAATTGGAGGATTATTGTCAGGAAGAGTGGGCTAAAATTACTACTGAAGAGTGCAACAACTTGGTTGTAAACTATGAAAAGCGACTGAGGAAGGTAATCAAGGCCAAAGGCTATACAATTGATTATTAAATAAATCGTGCCAATAATTTTGAACAAGGGTTTTTTGCAATTATGTTTGTTGTTCCTTTGTTATTTATTTTTTCTAAAATCCGATTGCTGCATCGGAAAGGCCAGTTAAAAATACATAATATACTTTGTTATTTTCTTTAATTTAATCCCTTTTTTAGAATTTATTAGACAAAATTTAACTTTTATTTTACCGTGCCAATAAATATGATCATCACTGTATATATATAGACAAATATTATTGAATAGCACGGAATTATTCTTTTACAATTTTCCTTTTTATCTTCTCCAATCTCCGAATAGTCCTTTTTGTGTTCTCGAAATTGTATATGTTGGATCCATAATCGCGAACGCTTTCGACAGAAGTACTTCTATCATCCTCAGGTATATTGTAGAAATAAATGTAGAAATTGTTTTTTAATTTACTTAAATATACATTTTTCCTAGTCACGTGGAAGCTTGTTACAAGTTAGATGGGCGGACTTTTTTTTTTTTTTACATATATTAAACACATTTATATGTACAAACATATATACATATTCAAACATTTATCCCAAACATTTCAAAACGTTCCGGCTGCACTCATAATTAATATTATTTATTTGAGGATTTTTTGTTTTAATGTAAAATGCTTCGAGTATTCTAAGCCTATTTACATTTCTCTCACTCTGCAATACTCTTGTATTTTCTACCATAATTCTTCGAAATTCCGAATGTTGGCAGCCATGTCCCTTCAAACGTTGTGATATGGAGCTAGAATCAGAGAGGTGGAGAGTCAATCTTCGCGACAAGGTGTTAGTTGTTGATCCAATGTATCTACTAATATTGGAGATACACTCCTATTGGGCAGCTAAATTTGTAAACTACATTGGTCCTTTCCAACAGGTCGTTTGTTTGCGAAATGTTGTTTTTCATTACAAGGCTTGTTGTCTGTATTTTTTTTTATAATATATAAAAAAATTTTATTTTTTTTTAATCATTATTGGGAGCCACGTATCTACGGATTATATTTTTAAGAATACTCTCATCGTTTTTTGAGTTCTTTTGTAACTGGTTACGGTAATATATATTAACAGGTTGATAATTTTCTTGAATATCACTAATTTGATTCAAATTACTAATGGCTAATTTTATTTCTTTATCTACAAGAGAGTTAGGGAATTGATTATTTACTAACACTTGTTTTATATTTTTTAATTCATTAAAGAACATTTTTTTGCTTGAGGAAATCACCTTTGCACGATGTATAAGATTCCTTATTATATTCGTTTTATAACGGAATGGACATTCACTTTTAAAATTTAAAATACAGGAATTAACGGATGTAGGTTTTTTAAAAACGGAGGTGATAAATTCATCGCTACTAGAGTCATTGAGAACGTCTAAAAAGAGATTTATATGGGTATCTAAAGCTGTCCCTAATCATCAGGTTGAAACCGACGGTACCGACGACTTATCTAAACTTTCTGTAAACAAAAACATGCATAATACGTTCTTATTTTCGGATTTTTCCTTATAATAGAGCACTCTGCTTGAATCTTTTTTCTAATATATATATATATATATATATATATATATATATATATATATATATATATATATATATATATATATATATATATAATTGTTTTTCTAATTATATCTATAATATAAAGCTGTGTGTGTGTGTGTGTGTGTGGTCACGAATAGGCTCCTATATGGTTGACTATATTAAAAAACTGATTACATATAATGATAGATGTATCGAGACACAGGAATGGGTATGTTTGATCTGGCAGAACGGTGGTTCATAAAAATTGTGGGGTCTGCGTACGCGCCTGGCCCCCAAAGTATGGAAATAAAAAATTAAAAAATTAAAAAAAAAAAAAGTTTACAAGTGTTTTGGATATAGATTTACATAAGAATACTTTAATAAGTCTGTTTCAACTTAAATAGGGATGGTATAATAAAATTGTGGGGTCTGCGTTCGCACCTGGCCTCCATAGAATGGAAAAAGCACAAACTTTAATAAAGACTTTTCATATCTATCTGCGTAAGTATACTTTGATAATTATGTTTCAGTTTGAAGAAATATGGTATAATAAAATTATTAGGTGTTGGTTCGCGCCTGACCTCCATAGAATGAAAATATATCACAAAGTTTAACAAGTTTTTTAATATAGATCCACAGAATATTGTGATAAGTATTTCAGTGTGAAGAGGTATGGTATAATAAATTATGGGGTTTATCTATTTTATTTTTACTTTCATCATATTTTGATTTGGTTTTGATACGCCCAAATTCGAAGCTATCTCTCTACAACCCTTCCTTTAATAACCTATCATCATGCTTTCATAAATCCGAGTCCATTTTCAGTAGACTGTGTTTGAACGCAGTCAAAGACGGGTACTTTTGCTAGTATATATATAATTGTTTTTTTTTTAAATTATATATATATATATATATATACATACATGTTTTTTATTATATATATATATGATTGTTTTTTTATTATATATATTATATAGATATATAAATATATATATAAATATATATGGTTGCTTTTTAATTATATACATAAATATATATATGATTGTTTTTTTATTATATATATATTTGTTTTTCTAATTATAATTGTTTTTCTCGATTCTGATACACTTACTAGCGGAGTAGGGGGGCGCCCGGCTTTTTCCGGGCGTAAAATACGCTTAAATTAGATATTTTAATTTGTCTAGGTTTCGTATATATTATTATAATCGGGATTTCAAAAGTAAAAAAAATAATATTTAGGTGCCATCAGCTAGAATCGAAACCGAAAATGTAGCATTCAAAGCAGGTGACGTTACCACTGTACAACATGGCACGCATACATACGATTAAAATTTAAAAAAAACTAAAGTGAATGCATAAAATGTTTAACGATTTTTTTCAATTTTGATCCATTTTTTGGCCCCTTAAAAACAATTTTAACAACAATTTTGACGGCTAAAGACCCATCAAAGAACGGCCCATAAAAAAATCCAATCAGTTAAGGCCCCTAGCATTGCTCTGCGACTGTTAGTTTCGGTAGAGACTGAGTTTGAAAATATGGAGACAGACAGACCGACAGACATATAACCGTTTATATATTAGATTAGTGATGGGACGATCAGATTATTTTCTCTATTCCGATACAATGACTAATTTCATATTAAATTCCCGATTCCGGTATAATTACCGATTCCGATTCTTAACAAATCTCTAAATATTTAACTATACCGTTGTTATTTTTCCCGATTATCGTAAAACCACATGTTAAACGTACAAATAAACACTTGGGGGAGGGGGATCTAAAAAGGTTAGTTTGACTGGTTGTTTAAAATCAAGAAATATTTATTTTTTTTATTATTACCACGAACGGTAGATTTTACTTATAAGCGATTGTTTTAATGTTCTTTTTTATAAGTTAATTGTACACTTAAAACGGCGAAATAATACAGTTGAATTCATTACTCTATAATGATTGAAATATAATAAATAGAATATTGGTTCTATAATAAATAAGAAATCTGTATGAATTAAAATATATTTAAGCGTATTTTACGGCCGTGCAATGCCGGTCTGTCTGCTAATATATATATATATATATATATATATATATATATATATATATTACTTGTTTATTGTTATATAAACATGCTCACATCCCGCTGCTACAAATAGCCACTTGTTTCAATCAAACAACAGATATCATCAGGCAGCGACTTGACTATTCAAAAGTTCAATGAATAAATAAGGTTATTCATTGAACTTTTGAATAGTCAAGTCGCTGCCTGATGATATCTGTTGTTTGATTGAAACAAGTGGCTATTTGTAGCAGCGGGATGTGAGCATGTTTATATAACAATAAACAAGTATTATCAGCTCTTTTTATTGAGCACTATCTAACAACCTCGTTGAATTCATTAGTCCATTACTTTTGAATATAAAAAAACCCGAGTATATCTATATATCTATCTATCTATATATATATATATATATATATATATATATATATATATATATATATATATAATTTCCAAGTGTTTCATCCAATGGGGTGAAGAACATGGAGAGCTGAAATCACATACAAATGGAGTTGCTCACAGTCCACTCCGAGTGAATACAAAAAGGGAAATTCGTTTCCTTCGCTATAGGAATGCGCTCTGCGCTCCTTCTTAGAGTGTTCCACAAAGCTCAGAACATTAGTACTATTTATACTGCGTATGTTTCAAATTTGTAAAAAGTTACATCTCTGAGCAGATGACGTAATAGTTTAGCAAAATATGACTAAGTTTCGGTTACAGACAGACGCGGAATCTCCATTTTGTGAGATTCCTCAGTCTTTATGTTCATTAAATTAAAAATGTCTTCGATTAGTAAATTCCCGCTCACGTTGTATTACACAGAATGGGAAGGGGGTGGTGTTGCGCATGAAAGTTGGTGGATGGATGTGGGGTAATGGAGAGCCACGTTTGATGACCACAACAGGTCGTTGTCAACTGGCAGGTGTTAGCAGACAAGAAAGAACTAATTTTCTCCGCTAAATGCTACATCAGATCACACTGTGTTGGAAGAATTGAATAAAATACAAAAAAAAAAAAAAAAAGTTTCTATTAGGTGTTTGTCAGGTGGTGAAACCGAATGGCGAAAAGAGAGGAGGACTAATGACAGGAGTTGGTGTGTGGAAAAGGTGAACAATTTTTGTTAGGTAAATGCTACAATATATATATATATATATATATATATATATATATATATATATTATATATATATATATATATATATCCCCAACACCTCTGGCTTTGATGAAGAGGAGACTAAAACTTGCTACTATAGTTTCAAATGATCTGAAATAACAGCAAGGGGAGACTTGATTTCAAATATTTCTCATATGTTCTATCCCCCCCCCTTTTTTTTTTTCGAAATAGGGTACGATTATAAATATTTCCAGTATCAAATAATCATTATACACTATAAAATTTACTTTATGTATGAAAACCAAAGGGGGAGATATAACATGAGAAATATATGGAATCAAGTACCCCCCCTTCATAAAGTCCATGGGCTTTAGGAAAATATCAGATATTTTGTAATTACTATGCAAAACTAGGAACACAAATGGCTATCACTGAAATATTTTATGGCTTATATATGACATGAAAAGAAACTGGAATCTTAGGAAGAGTTCTATCATTCCAATAATTATAGGAGCAACTGGGCACATAAAAAAATTTAAAAACTACCTGGCAAATATATTCGGTGAATCAAGTGCCAAAGAGATTTAAAAAATTGCACTCAAAGAGACGGTGAGAATCTTAGAAATATCTCTCGGTTGGAATATCTGAGTTAGCGGGTGAATGTTTGGCATCCGGTAGGATGCCCTATCCTCAACTTGAACAAACTGATAAAATACACACACACACACACTATATATATATATATATATATATATATATATATATATATATATATATAAATAATGAATGATAAAAGTCTATGTTCTAAATTTCATGATGTTGACATCTTACAATTATTCCTTTAATTCAGTTGACACAATTTTTGGTAGTATCTGTTTCGTAGCACAAAATCAATCACTTAATATATATATATATATATATATATATATATATATATATATATATATATATATATATATATACTAGCGGGGGTACCCGACATTGCCCGAGTGTTTGTTTCCGGGACGGGGAGGGATTTTTAAAAAATGTTATGGTAGGTAAGTAGGAAGGATCAAACCAGGAGTCATAAGTAAAAGTAGGAAAATAAAGTGTGAAAAAAAAAAAAAAAAAAACAAAACAAACATCTGCAACGTTAACAGCTCGGCCACCAAGAAAAGTCCATTCCAGTTGTTTAGTAAAAAAAAAAAAAAAAAAAAAAACGACTACGGTAGGTCGGCGCGAACGTGAAAATATAATGTGAATTGTCCAGCACGCTAACCACTACGCCACAGAGCACTGCAGCTTAGTTTAGTGATTTTAAATAACTCCACATGAAAGAACTACGAAGCCAAACCGGTGTTCTCTTCTCAACTGTTCCTTGTGAACGCTCCCCAAACGGTGTTAAGTGGTAGTAGGGGGAGGAGGAATTTATTAGAGAGAAAATATTTTACCACTTCCATTGATCTTAACCGATTTTGGCCGTGACTTCTCAGCAGAAAAAGTATAGAAATCTAAGATTATCGAGGAATTTGAGAAATAATAAGCCTATAACACACCTCAGATATTGTTCCGCCGTTTGTGCATATTATATTTGCATGAAATATCTTGATTTTTAATTCTATTAAGGTCAAAATCAGACGTGAAAAATGAGTTCATTTTATTTATATAGTGATATATAATTGTTTTTCTAATTATATATTATATACAAAATTGTTTTTCTAATTATATATACATATAATTGTTTTTCTAATTATATATATATAATTGTTTTTCTAATTATATATATATATAATTGTTTTTCTAATTATATTTATATATAATTGTTTTTCTAATTATATATATATAATTGTTTTTCTAATTATATATATATAATTTTTTTCTAATTATATATATATAATTTTTTTCTAATTATATATATATAATTTTTTTCTAATTATATATATATATATAATTGTTTTTCTAATTATATATATAATTGTTTTTCTAATTATATATATATAATTGTTTTTCTAATTATATATATATAATTGTTTTTCTAATTATATATATATAATTGTTTTTCTAATTATATATATATATAATTGTTTTTCTAATTATATATATATATAATTGTTTTTCTAATTATATATATATATAATTGTTTTTCTAATTATATATATATATAATTGTTTTTCTAATTATATATATATAATTGTTTTTCTAATTATATATATATAATTGTTTTTCTAATTATATATAATTGTTTTTCTAATTATATATATATATAATTGTTTTTCTAATTATATATATATATAATTGTTTTTCTAATTATATATATATATAATTGTTTTTCTAATTATATATATATATAATTGTTTTTCTAATTATATATATATATAATTGTTTTTCTAATTATATATATATATAATTGTTTTTCTAATTATATATATATATAATTGTTTTTCTAATTATATATATATATAATTGTTTTTCTAATTATATATATATATAATTGTTTTTCTAATTATATATATATATAATTGTTTTTCTAATTATATATATAAATATATATGTTTTTCTAATTATATATATATATATAATTGTTTTTCTAATTATATATATATATATATAATTGTTTTTCTAATTATATATATATATAATTGTTTTTCTAATTATATATATATATAATTGTTTTTCTAATTATATATATATATAATTGTTTTTCTAATTATATATATATATAATTGTTTTTCTAATTATATATATATATAATTGTTTTTCTAATTATATATATATATAATTGTTTTTCTAATTATATATATATATAATTGTTTTTCTAATTATATATATATAATTGTTTTTCTAATTATATATATATAATTGTTTTTCTAATTATATATATATAATTGTTTTTCTAATTATATATATATAATTGTTTTTCTAATTATATATATATAATTGTTTTTCTAATTATATATATATAATTGTTTTTCTAATTATATATATAATTGTTTTTCTAATTATATATATATAATTGTTTTTCTAATTATATATATAATTGTTTTTCTAATTATATATATATAATTGTTTTTCTAATTATATATATAATTGTTTTTCTAATTATATATATATATAATTGTTTTTCTAATTATATATATATAATTGTTTTTCTAATTATATATATATAATTGTTTTTCTAATTATATATATATAATTGTTTTTCTAATTATATATATATATATATATATATATATATATATATATATATATATATATATATATATATAAGTGAATCTATTGTAGATACCGTCAAGAATTGTAAGTGTCAACTGAATTAAAGGAATAAATTGTAAGATGGTCAACATCATGAACTTTGGAGTACAGACTTTTGTCATTTATTCATTGAGCTTCTTAAATAAGAACTGGTATATATAAAAAGGATATAGAAGTGAATTAAGAATATTTCCACAGAAATATGCATGTATGCATTAGCATATTATATATACAGATATATGCATGTGTGTGTCTGTGTGCATACGTTCCCACAAATATTTGGTGCGTGTTTGGTATGCATATATGTTCGTGTAAGTGTGTAATGGCAAAGCCATTGCTGTTCGCTTTGTATACCTAAGATTCTGTTAAAGAGGGTCAAAGGTCTTTGCACCAGGTTAAACGAGGGGCATTGCTGTAAAAAGGAGGGGAGGGTCAAATCTGTCAGTTGGTAACAAAAGGAGCTAATAGATTGCAGTATATAAAAGAAATTTTAAAAAAGTAGAAAAAAACAATCGAACGTAAATACTGATAATAAGATCGCTGGGAGTGAAAGGGATGCGAGGGTGGTGTGGGTAAGATAGAGAAAAAAAAATCGTGGGTTAAGCTGTTAGACTTCGCCGGAGAGCGGAGGGGAGGGAAGAAATGAGAAAACATGAAAGAAACCCATGCCCCACCTGTCATTAACACCAGGTAAAATAACGAGGTGGAGGTGAAAAACAAGAATTGATCAATTTCTTAAACTGCGTCCGTTTAATCTGCGCGAATAGAGATACCACACACACACACACGTATATATATATGTCATAAAAAAGCAGTACGTGTATGTATGTGTGCCTGTCTGTCTATTTTCGTGTAAATATTTAACCGATAAATGAAATAATGAAATATTTATTGAACTCGTTTCACTCGATGTAGAGTGAGATTTATTAATGTCATTTTAATTTTTATTTATACAGTACAACTCTGATATAAGAGACTTCTTATTAAGTCCCTAATCTCTCTTATATCAGGGTTACACTTATATCCGGGTTACACTGTACATTAATACAGGCCCTAATTTGGGACCAGAAAAAATCTCGCTTATATCAGGGTCTCTTTTATCCGGGTTATACTGTATAAATAAAACGGTAAATATATGTATGTGTGTCCGTGTGAAAATATTTAACCGATAAACCCTTAATGATCACATCACTAAGGACAGTTTATAACGAGTAAAATCTTTGTTTGGATGGATGAATAACGCGCCCAGAAATATGTCGGCAAGTTGAAATGAAAACTGTTCATTTCAGCTTTCCGACATATTTTTATTCCTTCTGCGCATGCGCCAAATTCATTGAATTCTCCAAGTCGTTTAATTTTAAATTTTTCTTATCTATCTGTCGATAACTACATCGGTAGAGAAAGCGACTGGGGGCGATTAATATTTTGGTTTCAGTTCTAACTGATGTCACCCAAGTTTTTTTTTATTTTTTTACTTTTGAAATCAGTACTATATATTAGGTACAATATGATAGTAAATAGAGAATAGGATTTGTAATAATACGAAGTCCGAATGCAGTAAAATATATTTTATAACTTCTCAGGCCCCACCCCCACCTCACCGGCTAGTATTTTATTAAATATAGCTTTTTAATCTAACTCAATGATACATAATGTTTATATATATATATATATATATATATATATATATATATATATATATATATATATATATATATATATATATATATATATATATATATCGTACAGGCGAAATATCTGATGGCCATTATCTTAATTACTAATTTGCATAACTATTTTATAATGAGTTCGTGATTAAAAAACATTGAATCTATATGCATAAAGTAGTAGCGTTCTTGTGTGTGTGTGTGTGTATACAACTCTCTTACAGCTCACACCATTGGACCGATCATGACCTAACATGGTCCTTTACCTAGGGATGGTGTACACCATTTTTCAAGGTTAAGGTCAAAGATCAAGAGCCCATGTATATATCCACTCACACCACTGGACCGATCATGACCAAACCTGGCATGATGATGGTCCCCTCCCCCCAACCTAGGGATATATCACACCATTTTTCAAGGTAAAGGTCAATGCCATTATATACACACAAACACACACTCTCCTACAGCCCACACCACTGGACCAATCATGATCAAAACTGACATGATGATGGTCTCAAACCTAGGGATGGTGCATACCATTTTTCATGGCCAAGGTCAAAGGTTAAGGTTATATTTGGTGCGGCTCTTCCAACATTCACTTACTGCAAAAGATCAAAGTGTAGTATCTGTTCTTCAGATGCTGCACTTCCATTTCTTGTTCTCTTTCGGTAGAGGAGAAATCCTTCACGAATGAGACAATTTTTATTTTTGTACCTTTTCTCCACGTTAAAAAACGACCCTGGTGTCTAATTCTGTCCTTTGGGGAGGCATTGTAAATAGGTACTACAAGCAGTAAACAGATGAAATTATTTTCAGAACACATCAAAATCGAAATATATTTTCTTAAAACAAGGAAGAAAAATATAATTCAATTTCTTTTTTTCTTTTTTTTTTAGTTGAAATATTTCTGATATTTTCTTATCTATTTCGGGCGGTAACAAATTCATCTTCAGAGATTGAAAGAATTCTATTGCCTGTTTTTGTTTGTTTGTTTGTTTGTTTGTTTTTTTCTTCTAAGTAAAACCCTGCTCTTCTTAAGTCCAAGGCGTGCCGCGTTCTGCTGCTGCTGTTGTTACTGAAAACGCGCGAGGTGTAACCGAACTCTCTTGTGAGCCTTTTTTTTTTTTTTTTTTTTAGCGCATGTTCGCGTAAAGGTATAGGAATTGTATTAAAGCTTTTGGAAACCTATTAAAGATTTAAAAACATTAAAAACAAAACTGTTTTTAAAACACGTTAAAAATGCAAAATATTTTATTAAAAGAAGGAAGAAACATACGATTTAGTTTCTTTTTAAATTGAAATACCGTGATTTAATTTTGATGTTATTCATTTGTAATTATTGCCCTGCTATATATATATATATATATATATATATATATATATATATATATATATATATATATATATATTGAGATGAGGATTGCCTTTTGAATTTCTAACGGCTATGTTCGTTGGGAAAGCAAAAAAAAAAAAAAAAAAAAAAATTTTCACTATTCACCAATAACTTTCAGTGTGAATGCACCTGAAGATGGTGGGAGGTTGCATCGGCCGAAACGTTGTGGAAAACATAACCGAGATAAGGATAATAGTCCCAATAACACAAAAAATAATTATCAATCCCCATCTCAAAAATATACATTCATCATATCAAAATTGCCTATTATGATGTAAAACATTTTTCCTAATTAAACACATGTATGAGAAAAGATTGAAAAAAAGATATAACATAAAGTCATCGTACTTTTTAACTGAAAAACTTAAATGTTCAAGAGTTATGAAAACAAGGGTAGTACCATTAAAACGAGTGACCTTTTACACTCCAAATTTTATTTTATCCACACGGTCCCAACCATTCTCAATACAATTTCGCCAGGAATTCAATGACGCATCTCTGCTTCTGACGCACGTCTATGACAGAGGTTTGCTTACTTAGCGTCTAACACCGTCAATATTTTCAACAGAGAGATTAAACTTTCAAGTCATGAATGCATCATTTCAGTCATCATAGAAATGCAATTTCGATTCCATCTGATCCATCTGTTTTAAACTAACGTTGAGATCGAAAGAAAGAAGGTCCCCGACGCCCCCCCCCCCGCCCCAAAAAACAAAAAAAAACAAAAAAAAAACATGAAATAGGAAAACAAAAATGAAATTAAAAAAAGAAACAAGACCACCAACATGCTTTTAAATGTCGAACTAAATGCCGGAGATAGACTAATATACGAGGCTGTAATTCTTATTGTTTTCTGCATTCATTTTCTCAAAGACCGATATCAGATTTTCTCAAATTTAATTGATTCAAATAACTAGGATATGGAACCGAGACTGGAATAAACAATTTTCTTAAAAACATTGAAGAGGTAAAAAAAAAAAAAACAAAGCAAAAAAAAAAAAAAAAAAAAAAACCCCGCTAACATCGACTGCTACCATTAGCCAACCATGAAACACATTGATTTCCAGAAGAATCTGTTCGTCTAGTCACAATCAGCTATCTATCACACCGATCAGTCTCTTCACACACAATTTTTTTTTACATACCTACAAACACTAGTTGTACATCCTTATGCAATCATTAGTGCAGGAGTTTACCATTTTCGCTGGTCGTGGAATTCGAATCCCACAACGAAGCCATTTTTGTCTTCAATCGCAATAAACGTAACCCATGGCTACCGTCAATCGAAACGATATTCAAGTTAAATTAAAAATTTATAAAGATATAAACGTTATTAAGTGCCGATCTACAGGGATCAAGCGACTGGATTGTCGTGATCTTGCACGTAGGCCAACTGACCGATTTTTCTTTCACAGGACAGTGCTCAATTGTTAAGAACCGTACTTCTTAAAGAGGCGTAAATAATTATAAGTATAAATAATTATTTTGAATTGTTTTATTATATATAAGAAGTGAGATTTGAGAGTTCAAAGTTGAATATATAAACTTTATTAAATTCTCGAGACAATAAAGAAGGCTGAAAAAGGCCCCTTTCGGCCAGGATATTTTGAAGCTAAATGCTTCTCATCAGGAGAGGATAAAGAGCCAGAGTTATGAATCTAGAAATGGCATCAGCTAAGAAATGAGAAAGAATGCATACAGTAGCGGGAGATAGCATGTTTAAATAAAAGATAAGAGAAGAAAAGGGGGGTATATATGAGGAAGTAGGGAATATATAGGAAGGGGGTAGCAGAGAAGGGTAAAAAATACGTATAATATACTAAGCCGTAAAGAAATTATAATAATAATAATAATAATAATAATAATAATAATAATAATAGATTAGTTATGGAAGTTTTTCAACTTTTAAAACTACAAGAACCCAAGTTTGCCCAGCTGGACAAACTTGAGTCCTTGTACCGAAAAAATATCCAGTAAATAAAACGTTGTTTAGTAAATCGTTAGTTTTTGCATTTTTACATGGATATAAATATGCCTAAAACATCCGCTGGGTTATAAGCTTCATTTCAGTACCTTACTTGCCTGGGTGGGTTGCCGGTAGGCTGAGATAAACCGCGTCACACATACACAGACAATAAATAGACCTTACTAAGGGAGATAATAATTTCCGGTGAATACCGGAAAAATATCCAGTAAATAAAACGTTGTTTAGTAAATCGTTATCTTTGCATTTTTTTTTTTTTTTTTTTTGCATTTCCATACACCAAACATAGATATAAATATCACTAAAACATCCGCTGGGTCATAAGCTTCATTTCGGTACCTTACTTGCCTGGGTGGATTGCCTGTAGGCTGAGATAAACCCCGTTACACACACACACATACCCACAGACAGACAGACATTAGGAAAATTTATAATATGTAAAAAATAAAAATTTAATCCTAAGTCATTCGTTGAAAAACTCATTTGTTAGTAAGTCCATTAATCACCTGCAATCGCTGTATTAGGTTGCTTCCAAGAATTAACACTAATCCTAATATTTTTAAAGGATAATCATTTGTTTACCAGGAAACACCGTTTAAGGGATTTTAAAAACGAAACGGTAAAATAAATCATAGCTCCCCAGCCGTATTGATCAGACACCACCTCCCTTAAAAACCAAGAACAAAAACATTACGGATATCGGATTCAATGTCTTCCTCCAGATTAATTTGGCTAACTTATTTATGTTATAAAAAAATGTAAATAGGAGTCTTTTAAATTCCAATTTAAAAAGTATTATATTTTTACTTGCCGAATTTAAAAAGAAATTGTAATTCTCAACAATTGTTTCGCACAGAAACGAACAACTAAGAATAGACATACTTCTCGGGATCTTTCACTCATGCATCTCATAGCATCAGGCTGTCGATACTAAATATATAATTACGAATTACTTAAGACTTTTATCCGATCATTGGTGACGAAACGACAGCAAATTACCTTGATGGATTAAATAAAAGCTCCCGTTTGAAATTCCGTACAGATTCCCGAGTTTGGCAAAAAAGATTTGTAGTAGCAGTAGCAGCATATACTCGCAGGTTAAGATGTGGAATATGTTTCACTTTATGACATCGTTGCTGATTGCTTACAATGGTCAACTTCCTTTCCGGTTTGTTCAATCAAAGACAATCACTCAAGTGAGTTGACCACGTGGCTGAGTTCATAAAATGTTAAACACATGCCAATCCTCTCGCTTTTCTTCCTGGCACTCGGACTGAAGACATATCCACGTGGCAAGGGTCAATGCCCAACTGCTCTCCTGGAATGCAACACAAACCACCTGGGCGTTCGGGCCCAGAAGGACAAAGAATCCATCGTGGTTACCTCCAAACGATAGCCGCAACCGTACATCCATGAACTCGCTTTCTCCCACAGGACTGTCTAATCTCTTGTCCCCGTTCA
The DNA here is from genome assembly GCF_053919585.1 of Euprymna scolopes. Lineage (NCBI taxonomy): Eukaryota > Metazoa > Mollusca > Cephalopoda > Sepiida > Sepiolidae > Euprymna > Euprymna scolopes. Next base: position 88,759,113 of record NC_136500.1, read on the forward strand.
TACATGGATCCACACGTTTACTACTAACTTCAACACACATCCATGAACTCACTTTCAACAGGTCTGTCTAATCATTCTTCTGTGTCTCTACACAGAGTCTTTTCTCAGTACTAACACTTTTTCTAAACTCACGCTAACCATAAAAGTGAGAGTGCGCGTGTGTGTGTGTGTGTGAAGACACTTCTCAACCTATATACTCAACGACTTTTTGATCTGCAGACTTGAACTTTGGCATATAGGATATTCAGATACGTGGAAAACTTTTTAATTGGTTTTCTTCCGGAAAAAGGGGCTACTAAAAAAATTGGTACTTGGAAGTCATCGGATTTTTATCTGTTTGTCAACTGTTTCACGAGGTTTGAAAACATTTTCTTAATAAAATATCGTGTTAAGCTAGTCTAATGCTTATCGTACTTGACTCACTGTCTTTAGGTTTTGGTTTCGATCTCAGCTTGAGTATTTTTTTTTTTTTTTTTTTTTTTTTTTTTTTTTTTTTTACAAGAAGTGAACCGTTTAGGAAAAAAAAAATAAAAACACCCGAATGCACGTGTCTCAGTTTCTTTCTGTTTCTGGACTTCATTTTTTAGAAAGCAATTTAACGTTACGTTTAATACCGGGCAACGCCGGGTACATCATCTAGAAGTCGTTATTAAATGTTAGGATGATATTCTTGTCTTTCTATTCTACAGATTCCCTAATTAGACAAGACGTCTTTCAAGAAGGTTGGAGGTTACATCGATCGAAACGCTGTGAGATGAGAACACAAGACGAGAACAGTAGTCCGAAGAATCCAAATGATACAAATTGGTCGACCAATTCTATGCCTTTTTTTTTTCTGAATTATCTCAACGATCTTCACGCACGTACACGAACACACAAGAAAAGTATGGGAAAACAACAATCAAACAATAAATAAATAACAAATAAATAAATTTAAAATAAACGGAAAGAAAAAGAAAAGAATCATATCCTTCTGACTGTCCGTTTATTATCCAGAACATCTATTGTAGATGTCATGTTTTAAGGATCCTTGTTGATGGCTTGGGTGTGTGTGTGTGGGGGGGGGGCAAATGGGAGGGGGGAATTTTCTCTTTTTTTATTATTTTCAAATGAGAAGAACTGAAGTCGAACCATTCTTCAGCTGTTAGAGTTTTGTCATTCAAAAGATGGGACTCATCTCAGAAATTTCAAAAACGGATACAATGTCTATTTATCATTGTTTTGGTTGTTCGAAGAAAGAAGTAAAAAAAAAAAAAAAAAGAAGACTCCGAACTAACGGCAAAAATGTTGCGTGTGAATTTTGAAAGTTATTCAGAATAATAAACGAAAAAGAAAAAAAAAAGTAAGGAAAACTCTCCGCGTTTCTTTCGTAGGGGGAGGGGGGGATAAAAGTTTGGTCTGAACTCTGGACGCACACCCTTAAAGACTAGCGGGACCTAGTCCACAGGTCTACCCATTCATATGTAACATAGTAACGTTGACATTCTGTAGATGTTCAGCGTAAATGGAGACGCTCTGATATTATTATACCTATTTACAATGCCTCCCCACGGGACAGAGTTAGACACCAGGGTCGTTTTTTTAACGCGGAGAAAAGGTACAAAAAAATAAAAATTGTCTCAGTCGTGAAGGATTACTCCTCCACTGAAAGAGAACGAGAACTGGAAGTGCCGCATCTGAAAAACAGATACTACACTTTGATCTTGGCCAAAAGGTGTAGCTCTTTTGTTAAAACTGCAAAAGTATTTATTTAAGCTAGCAGGGATGCTCGGCGTAGCCCGGTCATAAAATATGCTTAAATATGATATTTTAATTTGGCAGATTTCGTATATATTATTATAGAGTAAATGTTCTATTAATTTTTATATATTATAAAGTTTCCATTTCAAAATAATATATATATATATATATATATATATATATATATATATATATGACTTGGGTGCATCAACTTGAATCGAAACAAAAACCAAAATTTATGAAAAAATAAATAAAAAATAAGTTATATATATATATATATATATATATATATATATATATATATATATATAACTTAAGTTCCTTCTGCTATAATCGAAACCAAAACCAAAACATATGAAGAATTCTTGGTAAAATCATTTTGAAAAAATAAATAAATAAATGACTTGAATGCCATCAGCTATAATTGAAACCAAAACCAAAACTTATGAAGAATTTTTGATAAAATTATTTATTACAAGAAATGGAAGTCCATAACATTTAATCGACGGTCACTCGGATGTAAGCTTGACACACAAAATAAACAACAAACACACTATCTTATTAATATATATATATATAGATTTATAAGAAGAGAAGACAGGAAAGAGAAGAGCACCCGAAGAATGCGAACTCCCACCAACCCTCAACAATACTCCATCCAACCAACGGACATAATGAGTCAACTTTCAAATTACCGACAACCTAGTTTAGCTTTAATTGGATGGGATCAAGGTGAGAGGTACCAGTGGCATAATGGAAGTCTTACCAATTTAAACCAAGTTTTAATCCAATCAGAATATGGCGGCACAGGGGGAAGTACGTAATAGATAAGCTAAAGAATTCCTGTCAATTCCATCTGTCATTCCTTTTCGCAATTATTATTCCAGCCACAAAAAGAAGAAATAATAAATATATACAACTGCTACATTACAACTGTCGAGGACAACGCTATCCAACCAGCCACTGATCCACGTAGACAATTCTAGTATGAATTTTGGGAGTGTTAATCTAATCTTGTTTTATATGGATACGTGGCACAACGGATAAAGTGTTGAGTGACAATAAGTTACAGTCTTCTTTAGTAACTAAAAATTAAATAAAAATTACAGCGCTTCTACACTATTGGGACGAAATTTCGGAAATCATAGTACTGAATTTCACATGAAAACAATGGTATCTACGTATTCCTCATATTTTTTAAATGATTATATCCGAAAATTACGAAAATCGATAAGGTAGAAAATTATTTATTAAAGAAAATAAAAAATAGAATTTGATAAAAACGATCGTAAGACACAGGACAGTAAAAAAAAAAGGGGAGGTAATTTTCCGTTTCGATTTAAATAAGATGGCGACAATTTTTCACCTGCTACCACGATTAAAGTTTTTTTTTTAATAATAATAATTCAGTAATATTCAGTTAATTTCGAGTGCATAATTTGGAAGCTAGCATTGTAATTTAATAGAATTGAAAAAAAAAAAAATCAGTTGAAACTATTGTTTTTTTTGTTTTTTTTAAATCTGAAAACTCCATTTATTGACTACAAAATCTCGTCCCAATTCTGTAGAAGCGCCAAAATTACTTAACACTTCTACTGGCCATGTTTGATAGACAGTGAACCATTTACTCCTGTGAAACAAATAAAGGGTGCAGTTCAGAATTCCGCGTAAATTCCCGAGTTCGACATAAAGATACTCATATTTTAAAGGATGGACGTGATGAAAGTAGGAGGTTACATTGCTCAAATAGCTGTGGAATGAACAAGCAAGATGAGAATAGTTGTCGAAATAATTTAAAAGGTGACGTCATTTTTATTATGAATATACAGTGTGATTGAAAAGTAACTCTTCATTTTAAAATGCACACTACTTTTGAAATATAATTTATACAATTATTGAATATGAGAAGAAAATATAATGCATGGAATTTTACTTAAAAGTAACTGGCCTCCCGGCGTTGCCCGGTCCTATGATACGCTTACACATGATATTTTAATCTACGCAGATTGCGTTTGCATTATTATAGATTATTCCATCTTCTTCTGATTATTATATATTACGAGAAATAATTTGCCCGGTGGATAAATTCGCCAAGAAAAAAAAAAAAAAAATAAATAAATAATAAATAAATAAATAATAATAATAATAATAATAATAATAATAATAATAATAATAATAATGTCGTTCATCAAATTCCGCCTGTGTTTGTTTACAACATCATATCAGCTGATATTTGGGCTTGACGATCTTAAACATAGTCTTTCTTCTCATAGATTAAAAAAAAAAAAGAAGAATTGTAACAGGAGAATATTTTACGTTACACCGGTCGGATTGTTTTCGATTTTCGATGCTTATCGGATGAATTTCTGTACAAAACATATCTAAGAACACTGCCAGACATATAAATTAACTTCGTGAAAATTTGCAAAGGATAGGCTCAGCCGTTTCGGAACCTATGAAGAATGAACTCACCCACACACAGAGTGACTTTTATATAATAGTAGAGATAGAGATTCAATATAGGTGCCTTCATTCGCCACCAGCTTTTCAAGTCGACCAAAAATCGCATCAACCGATTTCAGATGAAACTCTTATGGACTGGTTGTCATAAGTTTACGTATTTGCCCTTGTGAATGAGCTTCAACTATCATATGACTCTCACCTGTGTGTGTGTGTGTGTGTGTGTGTGTGTGTGTGTGTGTGTTATGTTTGTATGTCTGCATAAAACTTTTGACAGAGGCGACGAATTTTCACAAGATCGATATTGTTTTGAAGCTCGACCCTTCGGACGACAAATATCGAAAAATTTGCTAAAAACAATAATTCTTTTACCCTCAACTGGGCATTTATCTACATGGACGGATCGCTTTTCTTCGCCGATATTTTCGAACGTCATCCTCTCTTTTCGAGTGACTAGCCTTTTTAAACCTTCGCCACTTCCGGTTTGGCGATGGGCGCAACGGCTAACGCATCACTTTTTTTCACGTTCTTTTCCTTCTTCACGGTACGGATTCGAGCCTGCCTGCCTACTACCACTTTTTTTTTTTTTTTTTGCCGTTCACAATTTTTATTTTTTTTCTCAACCAACACCCTTACACACACCTCCACTTTCGTTTCCGCTTTCACGTCATGGGTTCGAGCCTGCCTGCCTACTACCACTTTTTTTTTTCTCAACCAACACCCTTACACACACCTCCACTTTCGTTTCCGCTTTCACGTCACGGGTTCGAGCCTGCCTGCCTGCCTACTATAACTTTTTTTTTTTTTTGCTCAACACTCACCTACAAACACCCGGGCAACGCCGAGCATCAAGGTTAGTCTATGATATAAATCTAACCTGTCTGTTTAAATGTATGTATGTCTGCATAAAACTTTCGATAGAGGCGACCCATTTTCATGAGATCGGTATCGTTTTAAAGCGCGACCCTTCGGACGACAAATAATGAAAAATTGGCTAAAAACATTAATTCCTTCATCCTCAACTGGACACTTTTCTACAGGGAGGGGTCGCTTTTTTCGCCGATATTTTCGAAAGTCATCCCCTCTTTTCGATTGACTCGCCTTAATTTAAACTTTCGCCACTTCCGGCTTGGCGATGGACGCAGCAGCAAAGACGTCACTTTTTTTCGCGTTGTTTTCCTCCTGCACGGTACGAGTTCGAGCCTGTCTGCCTACTACCACTTGTTTTGTTTTTTTGCTCAACACACGCCTCCAAACACCCGGGCAACGCTGGGCACCCAGGCTAGTCTTGCATTAAAAAAAAATCAAATCTTCAATATGGTTCCAAGTACTAATAATTGGGCTCAATTTCATATCTCAACATAGTGAACTACCTCCGCACTTTGCTATTGTTGTTCGTGAATGGCTGAATGCTCAATTCACTGGAAGATGGATAGATCGTCGTGGTTCGCACGAATGGTCGGCCAGCATTCCTGACTTAACGCCTTGCGACTATTTTTTTCTCTGCGGTTGGCTGAAAGAGCAAGTCTACTCAGCCAAACCAAGAAATTTAGAAGAACTTAAAGGGCAAAATTCCAATCATCCGGTAGTTTTATTGAAACTTTTTGTACAGATACGTTTAAAGAGTAAAGCACTGACTCATAGAGAAGCAGCCTATCTCCACCTCCATTCGTATGAACGTGCAAAGATGACAATAGGCACTTTCATCTCTAGTTCTTCTGTCGCTTCTTCTGGCTGGTCTTCCTCTGAATCTTTCCCTCCATCATGTTCCATCCTCCTGATACAGACTCCTCACATCTGGTGTTACAACAATTACTCATTTAAAAGTCAGCTTTCCGTTCCTCAACTTACGGATTCAAAAGCTCCATTACAGTGCGATCACGACAGATATTGGTCCTAACTTTGGAAACCATGTTTATTTATTTGCGACAAGAGTAGAAAAATATTATATTTTTCCGCGTAATTAATTTAATGGACATTCTAAGAATATTTAGTCATGCGAATTTAATTGTTCACTCGTAAAAACCAACTTAAGTGTTTTTAAGTTTCTTTCTGCTCAAATTAAAATGAAAGAAAGAAAAAAAAAGGAGAAAAAAGACGTGGAATAATTTCATGTCTTGATTAATCGCAAAGATAACATCAAAGAGGAATTTTGATTAAACATGTAAATTAAGAACTAGGTTTCATTATTTATTCCTACTATTCTCCGTTGGAAGTACACCTCTTCAAAAAAGAAAACTTTGAATATATATATATATATATATATATATATATATATATATATATATATATATTTGTTACTCTTTTCCCGCCACGACCACGTCATGTTGCAACTTGGAACGTCTTGAGCTACTATCTGGGATCGTCTCTAACAGGACACTGTGGGGAATTGAACAGCGAGATGTCTGTTAGCATTAAATTTAAACTTGTGCAGGTTAGTACAATCAATGAAGCATAAAAACAGGGAGGGAATTCTAAAGTCCAAAGGGGGAAAAAAACTATTAGAGAAGAAGGCGTTCCAGCATCTATGTACCTCAACAGTGGAGGGGTGGAATTTTTGCTCTCTTTCAGATTAGTGGGAGGCGTGTACGTCGAGGAGACACGAGTGCTACGACTTCATCAGAGCACATTTAGATTAAAGTACTTGTAAAACAGAAACAGGGATGCGATATTGCGGCGATGGGACAGAGGTTGGAGCTTGGCCGACAGTGAGGGGTCTATTAGTTTTGGATCTCTTTTTTAAGCTCTGTCTAAGAGTGAGAGACTTGTTGCGTATGCAGCAGCCCAGATATGGCAACCATACTCTATGCATGGGCGAATTGTAGCTTTGTAAATATTTAGGATGCTCTCTAGTGCGAGTATTTTTCTAGTACGGTAGAGGGAGTCTACCTTTTTGCAGTATTTATTTGAACTGAACAAAGAAAAAATTACATTCTCACATAGACAGTAGGTCACTATTTACTCGAGGCAGAGTTAAACAGGAAATCAGTTTTGAATGCGAGAAAATCTTGCTCCTCAAAGGGGACACGGATAATTGGGACCAAAAATGAAAATTCCATCAGTATAAAAAGAGTTTTCATCATTAATTGAGGACAGAAATGATAAAGTGTAGTATGAGAAGAATTCTACGACTCTACTTCAATTAATATACAAAACATGATATGAATGAATACAAACAAAAAAAGGAATAGGCATTCTACGCTATCAGAACGAAATTTCGGAAATCGTAATACTGAATTTCACATGAAAACAATGGCATCTACGCATTCCCCGTAGGTTAAAAAAAAAAAAAAATATATATATATATATTCATTTGCTTTTGTAAGACACGGGAGAGTTCAAAAGGTAGATAATTTTCCGTTTCGATTTATTTTATAAAAACAGGATGACCGCAATTTTTCACCTGCTAACACGATTAAAGTTGTTTTTTGTTTTGATTTGTTTTTTTTGTGCTAATGCACTTACTGATCCGCGCTATTTTTTAAATCGTATTTCCAAGTTTAATTAAAGTTTTATCGTATGTTTTTTTATTCAATTGTAAGGGTACTAGTGCAGAGAGTGATCTGGACGTAAATAATAACGTTATTATTTAAAAAGCCATTCTTAACATGAGGAGGGGAGAGTGTTTTGTACCTATTCTATACTTCAACCTTACAATTGAATAAAAAAAAACATATCATAAAATTTTAATTAAACTTGGAAATACGATTTAAAAAATAGCGCGGGTCGTTCTCTGCACTAGCACCAAGTACAGAATAGGTACAAAACACCCTCCCCTCTCCATGTTAAGAATGGCTTTTTAAATAATAACGTTATTATTTCAGCACGAATCAATAAGTGCATGAGTACCCCCCCTTTTTTTTGTTTAATAATTCAGTAATATTCAGGTAATTTCGACTGCATAATTTGGAAGCTACCATTGTAACTTATTAAAATTGACAAAAAAAAAAAAAAATAGTAGAAACCATTATTTTTTATTTTAGCTGAAAATTCCATTAAGCTACTAAAACTTTCGTTCTGATAGTGTAGAAGCGTCAATAATATAATTACGAAATTAAAGAATACATTAATAACTCAGTACGATAAGAAATACATATGTGTTGGTGGGACTGCATTGAAAATGAGGAAGAGAGAGAGGGGGGGTCATAGAAAGTGGAGAGATAATGGAATTTTGTATGAAATAAATGTGACTTACAATTAGGACGTCTAAGACAAGCTTGCCACGAATTTAAGAAAGGTATGTTAAGATGCGCAGCCTAGTTCGATGAATTGAGCGTCCAAGTCAGAAAAAAGCATAATATAGTTTTCTATATTCTCCATTTGGGCGGAATGAGATATATTTGATTTCCGGAACAGAAGATCGCATTCTCTCATTCATCAGGGGAGATAACGTGGATACAATTCAAGTGAGATCACGCTGAAGAGTTCTGAAGCGAACGTCACCATTGTAAAATTTGACTATAGAAAAGTTAGAGTTTGATCTTAGAGTAAAGCATTATCTTCAATTGCACCCACTAGACAGATACATACATACATACATACATACATACATGCATCTATATATGTATGTATGTAGAGAGAGAGAGAAAGAGAGAGAGAATCGGTAAAATCGCCCATTTTGTAATCCTCCCCACAGTGACTTAGTAAGTTGTATTCTACATTGCACTGTAGAGAATCTACTGTTGATTTTATAGAATAATTTTTTTATAAAATGGCTTGAATTAAAGTTTAAATGTCAATATCAATTATGTTCAATCGTGCTCTAAACAGAAAAATTCATTTCGAACGCGCCCCTGTTTATTTTATATGCCGGAGCGTTCTATTTGTGCGGTGATAATGGCTCCAATTAGAGTTTAAAATGGAAAAGTCAAATATCACGGCTAAATTGTGTTCTCAGAGAAACATTGATTTCGAACGCGCCCTTGCCATATCAAAAAGCCCACTGTTGATTTTAAAAGTAGAGCCTTTCTGTTTGTGCAGTAATAAAACTTTTCAAATGCACTTGTGATGTTCGGGTGCATAAGGCATTGGATTTTTCGATAATCAATACTTATGAAAGACATTCCGATATATAAAACCGATCTAAGAAACCTGTCAGATGCATAAAGTGTATTTGTGTGAAATTTCATAAAAATCGGTTCAACCGTTTAAGAGTCCATAGGGAACGAACTAATACACATACAAAGTTCCTTATATATATATTAAGAGAAGTAGAGAGAGAGAGAAAGGAGGAGGGAGAGAGATCCAATTTTATATTATATACAATTTACGTGCAAAATGAATAGCCGATGCTCAAAATGCATTAACATTTTGACCCCTCCCTTTACTTAAAAATTCAACAAAATATCAGGAAAATTAACTAATTTTAATGAAATTTTCAGTATTTATCAAATAATTATCACGGAATGTACTGAACCCATGGAAATGTATTATTTTGTTTTAACAGAAAAAAATACACCGTTACTAAATCTTTTAGGTTTTCAGTAGCAACAAAAATGAATGCATTTATTTTTGCTTTTTCTTTACTAAAATAAAGCATCGTAAATTGTAACAATAAAAAAAGAAAAAAAAAAATTTCAGGAATATTACGAAAAGAGCCCCTAAAATCCGTATTAATGAATTCGATATGCTAAAGAAAAGTTAATTTCTTGAACTAACGATATGATCATTGAATTAAGCATTGTTTATTTAATATTTTCACACAAAAAATTATAAATGCAAAAAATATTTCTACTTTTTTTTTTTTTTAGATTACATGTTTCGCCTAATTTTTATATGTAAGATTCTAATATTTTCCTTGTTTGAATGAACGTGAAAATTCGTTGGTCTGTTGTTTTTGTTTTATGGCATATCAACCCTTTTCAGGTTATTTAATACCGAATCCAGTGATTTTGAAGAAAATATTTTAATATAATATATTTGTTTTCTTTTTTTCAAGTCGATTTCTATTTAATCCATAGTTGGGACCCTAACAGGAACTACCACTCCGGGTCAAAGTGGACCTGGGAACAATGGCAATTAAAGGGTGGCTCCACACTACCCCAAACCCGCAAGCTGGGGCCTCACCATCGAATATAGTTTAAGGTCAGATCCAAGACCATCACTTCCGGCGTAACATAATTTTTATATAATCTTGAAAAATAAGTTGTTGTTTTTTTTTAATTTAAAAACAGGAAGACAGAAAAATAATTAAATTAAAAAATAGTAAAAATGATACAAACGTCCACAATAGGAATCTACGGATGCACGGCTGATAAAAAAAAACAAAACAAAATAAACAAAAAACAGCACTCCCTCATTCCAACAAACTACCTGACGTCATTTTCAGAAGCCTTTTGACTTTTTGACATTTTGGACATCCGTAGAACCCATTCTTATACGACTTCGCTTTGTTTTGGTTTGTGCGAAGGTAGAATCCCTCGCTTTTAGGGGCTAATTTAGCTATTTTTGACAAACAAGGTGCTTTTTTTTTTATTTAATTCAATATCTTAGAACTTTAATAATTATCTTTGAAATAGGTCCAGACAACTAATATTTATATTTCAAAAGATTTTGACCATGAATGTATTGACCTTCAAAATTTAACTGAATTTTTCAGCTTCCAAATGTCGCCGTGAAAACATTTTTTTTTTTCATTATAATTTTTTATTCACGTGTACAAATATATTTTTCTTTTTAGTAATTAACTTTCAAATACAATCAAAAGGTAGTCGGAAACTTACAAAATAATTATGATAAACCGGCTTATAAAACTGTCACCCTATTTAAAAAAAATTTTTCGCCATTATTTCCCGTATCTATTATATACGATTGGTGGAGTGGTTTTCTCATTCAGGTTGATTTATCATTTTGACCGCTTCACATTCTTCCATTCTCCATTTCATTATAATTCCTCATTTATATAATTAAGGTCAAGGGCTTATTTATTTATTTACAGCGCGTCAGTAGATATTTAGCATTCCTCTCTTTTTTATATTTAGAAGTCTCATTTTGTTGTCTCCTCTTTCTTTCTTTCTTTCTCTCTCTTGATAGCAACCACTATCTTAAGCATATTTATTGACATTGAAATGAATATAAAATTCCATATTCAAATTAAAGTAATTTTATGGTTTAGTTATCGAAGTATAATTCCAAATCAAAAGTTAAAAAGTAGTGTGCCCGTGTGCGCGCTCACACACACACAGACACACACACACAGACACACACACACAGACACACACACACACACGCACACGCACACATATATAGACGACGAAACACGTGTCAGCGGATAATTATATTGTAAAAACAATATATATGCCGCTCCCAATATGGGGGTACCAAATTGGTTAAAGGGAAAATATTCCCAACTCGCATTTAGGTAAAAAAAAAAAAATGCACTTTCGTAAATAATTGAATGCATCTAAAACGTATCGAAAAAACAAAAACAAATAACATCTCTCTCTCTCTCTCTCTCTCTCTCTCTCTCTATATATATATATATATATATATATATATATATATATATATATATATATATATATATATAAAAGTGAAATTGTCTGTGTGTGTATCTGTGTGTACATTTCTCTACCAAACTATTCTGTAAATTTTCAGTTTGCATGATCGAGATTTGACAAAATCTTTTTAATCGATTTTCGGCCAGAAATTTGGCTGTCAAGGAGTCAAAGTGAACGATTTGAAAACTCTACCAAACTCCTCCATGAATTTTGGGTCTAAACACTTGAAATTTTAAATATAGGTTACTTGGACATGAAGCAAACTTTTTAATTTGATTTGAGCCCAAAACAATAAACGTTAAGAGGTCAAATTAGGGGGGGGGCAGAGTTTTAAAAATTTGACCTCTGCAGTAAATATATATATATATATATATATATATATATATATATATATATATAGAGAGAGAGAGAGAGAGAGAGAGAGAGAGTCCGGATTTGGACCCCTTTTGCTTAATAGCTATTTTCAAATACCATAATGATCGGTTAATTAGTTCAAGAATTAATCTATATAAGAATATATGTACATACAAATGCATAAACACATAAACTGCATATTTCCAATTGATTGAAAAATAATTAATTTTTATCTGGCACGTAACGGCACATCTTTGTCTGGCACGTAACAGCACAGTTCTATCTGGTACGTAACAGCACATTTTTATTTGTATATTGCGGCAAAAGTTGTAACTTGATTTGTCTTTCTCCGTCCGGATTCGCAACTGCTTTCGTCCGAAGTGCAAATTTAAGGATCCCTATTTCTAAAGAGCAACTTAATTAGATTACAAGAAATTAATTTCACCTTTAAATAATTAATTTCGGAGGTTCGAATCCTGTACAAAACTAATTTTTCTCTCTTTGATTCTTTGTTTATTCCAGTCTCCGTTTTATGCCCAAGAGAAATAATCAAGCTAATCGTTTCTGTTTAGCTTATTTATAGATTTGTTGTTGGCATTTTTTTTTAGCGATATTATAACTTGGAAACGCTGTTATGATGTTTTTCCGCTATCTTAGCGGATTTTTAAGAGCTATAAGCTGTTATTGTTATTCATATATATACTTTTATGCACGTAAAATAAAATAATATATGTATATAGACATATATATAATAAAATAATTATGTTATCAAAGAGTAAATCTTTAACAAAGCAAAACTTATCAAGATAAGAAAAGTTCAACACTATTAAGGCAAACAAAAACAATAATATTAAATGAAAGATAAGGATAATGGTTATATGTGACTTTGTTATATCATAGGAACAATGAGGAAATTTTCTTATTATTCTGATAACATAACTTTAATTGTACATATTTCATTTAATATTATATAAGTGTGTGTGCGTGTGTGTATTTAAAGGAGTGGAGTCACTAACAATTGTTGCTTTTTATATACTTAGTTTATTATTTGATATTTTCATTTAAAATTTTTTTAATTTTTTATATAAGTTTGAATGTCTCTCTCTCTCTCTCTCTCTCTCTCTCTCTCTCTCTCTCTATATATATATATATATATATATATATATATATATATATATGAGCAAATAATTAATAAAACATGTTAAAAACACTTTGAAAAGGAAATGCTTTTATATATATATATATATATATATATATATATATATATATATATATATATATATATATATATATTAATCTTAGGTTGAGCATATTGGGAAGTGATATACAAATTACCATTAGCATATGAAGCAATGCTTTTTGTGTAAACAAATTGGACTTAGGCATTTGGACAATATGAAAACATTGTTAATTCACTGCCCGCTTAGCAGCAGCCGTATATCGCAACGGTTAGAAGCTCCGACTGCCTTTTGGGCAATAGGGTTTCGATCCTGGCTTGAGGTAGTTGCTTGTGAAGCAGCGAAACAGTACTTTATGTGGATGACTATATATATATATATATATATATATATATATATATATGTGTGTGTGTGTGTGTGATTCCTTTTTGAGGACTGGCTTATCAGTGGGAAGCGGCGATTTAAGTCGCTTTGCTGGGATTTCTAGTTTTAACCGATTATTTATCCGAAACATTAGCATGTCCAGTATCGTGACCATGTAAATTTGTTTATATTAATAATAATAACAATAGTTATATATATATATATATATATATATATATATATATATATATATATATATATATATATATATTCTCTTCCCCATGATATGACGGTTTTTCTGCAAGCTGCATTTTACCACGGACATTTATATTTATATTTCTGTTTTCTTATGGATTACCAATGGATTTTAAACACACCCATTTCGGATTTTTCCTGTTCTGGATTTTACCGTCTTTTTCATTGGATTCTTATCATGTCTCTTTTCCCCCTTTTGCCTGTTTTTTTGTTTGTTTTTTGCTTTATGAATCCGTTTGAATCCTTATAAACTGTCTCTAACTGTTACATGACTTTTTGATACAAATATGATAATTTTATATTGTTTTTTAATGCATTAGCCTGCAAAAATTTATTGTATATTTTGCAAACTTTTTTCCTCTGATGAGAAGAATTGAATCTTTCGAAACTCCATGGAATAAGGGTTTTCTTATTTATCTGTACTCCTTGTCGAATAATTAAAATTTTGTATACCTTCCTTACAGCTTTATAAGTTTTTTTGGGGGGTGGGGTTAAATTTTAATAAGCTTGCAATAACAATATTTTTATTTTATATATATATATATATATATATATATATATATATATATATATGTGTGTGTATATATATATATATGTATATTTATATATATATATATATATATATATATATATATATATATATATAATTTTTTATGTGAGACAATGTAATTATGTCTATAATTACACAATGTCACAGCCCACACAAATCACGAATGCCACAGGCCAGAAGACTTAGACTCAAGTTTTGTCTACCTTTGGACTCTTCAGTAGGACACATTCGAACTCAGGTTTTGTAACCCAAATTACTTTCATTCTGTATATGATTCATTAGTTTTGTAAGCGCATATTTTGAAAAAAAATAAAAATAGCGGTTTGTAAGCAAAAATTTCTATTCACCACATAGATGGGACCCTGACAGGTAATAGCACTTCACGTCAGCGTGGACATGAGATTAGTGACAACTAAGGAGTTACTCCACTCCCACTCCCCAAAGCTCCCAAGTTCGGACCTCACCGTCAGTTGCTGTTTAAGATTGCAGCACCTAAAATATTTTAACTGGCTTTTTCATGTAATAATACCTATTTACTTAGTTCCTTGCAGGATGAAGGCAAAGTTAAATACAAGCTCATTTTTTTATGTTGGGAATTTAGTTTCCTAGAAAAGAGACATTTTAGATTGAGACAAAAATAAACATTGACCCAGTCTAGAATATAGTGATGGAACGATTCTAAAATATTTTCCCAGTTCCGATAAAATTACCGGTTCCGTTTTAAATTCCCGATTCCCATACAATTACCGATTTCGATTCCAATTCTTTTCAAATCTCTTAATACGTAGTTGTAGAGTTATTTTTAATTATTTTCTTTACAGATAACCGTAAAAACCTATGTAGTACATGCACATATTTTCACAAGCGTAAAACATACATTTTAGGGAGTGGTTAATAGATTTTAGTATTATTGACAATTTAAAATTAATAAATATTTATCATTTTATCGTTTGTACAATGCAAAAATAAATTTTAAACAAAATAAAACAAAACTAAAAAAAAAAAACGGTTAGAGGAATCGTTTTTGGCATCAGAAAATAGACACTAATTTTTTCCGATACCCCCAAAAGTTCCGATTTTTCAGATTCCCGATTCCGATAATCGTCCCAACACTACTAGAAATATAAGCTTCGTTACTGGCCGAGAACAGAAAAGATGAAGCATGGCACGGGAACAGCGATTACACTTTGCTCCCATCCAAAAGCCGAAGGAATAGTCCATTTGTTCTGCACTGTTGAAACTTC
>NC_136500.1:88779755-88867255 GCF_053919585.1 Euprymna scolopes
TAGAATAATAATAACAAAATGAATTTTAATAAATGGACAATTAATTAAAATAAACATTAAACGCTATGATGATACTCCCATCGATTTCGAAGTATGAGGTTTGCCACAACTAAGTTGTCCGAAAATCCACACAGATGATTTGTTCATAGTGGTGAAGGCTTTGTGCAGAACCAACCATACTTTTTGGTACAACTGCCAATCTCAGACAATAGCTGCCACAAGACAGAGTAGATATTAGATCTCAGGTTTTACATAAGAGTTTTTCTTCTCCTAAATGCATGTCTTAACGAAGACTGAGGGTCCATCTCTTCCAGTCAATTAAACGCACCCCCCCCCCCCCAGATACCAGCCTGGAAATTTCTACGTCCCGGTACATACAGTACCTAGCGTTCCCAAATAGCCACCCATGTAGTACTGGGCAGGCTAATCGTGGCTTCGGTGATCTAGCGATAACGGGCGTGTCGACGTGATTGTTCCGTATATATGCCAAAAGCTATAAAATATAACTAGCACATAATATAAGGCTCTTCTCTGTATTGAGCACTTTTGAAATAAATACTGAAAAATGTGTTCATATTGTTTAAATGTATTATGTTATGATCTCTCTCTCTCTCTCTCACACACACACACACACACATACACGCACACACAATGTAATGTGGTTTTGTGCAGTATAGTTGACACAAAAAAGAATGAAAATAAACGAAATATTACATTGAAATAATTTAAAAAAAAAACGCTTTAAAAGGCGTTGAAACGTAAAT
The DNA here is from genome assembly GCF_053919585.1 of Euprymna scolopes. Classification (NCBI taxonomy): domain Eukaryota; kingdom Metazoa; phylum Mollusca; class Cephalopoda; order Sepiida; family Sepiolidae; genus Euprymna; species Euprymna scolopes. The sequence goes on from NC_136500.1 coordinate 88,780,520, forward strand.
CTATCTTTACTCCCATATTTTTTTGTCTATTGATATTCATATTAAAAACTCTTTTCTATTTATATAAAAAGAAAATACAACTTTGTTATATATGGGTTGTGGAATTGCATCCATCTGCAAAAGATCTAGCTAATTTGCATATTCTTTTAAACATTCATTCTATTTAATTCCAGATTACTTTTTTTTCTGTTTTCTTATAGGATGATCATCTTTAGTTAACTATTACGTGTAATTATATTCATGCAGATATTCTACATGATTTATACTTGCGCAATATTTGCATAGAAAGCTTATAGTAAACACAAACCTCTTTCTATATATATTTATGTATGCGTATATGTATTTGCTTAAAAAAATTTTTCCTGCCAAACTCCTATGTCAGTTTTTAGTCTACAGACATGAAACTTCATATATAGGGTATTCGAATCTATGCGAAACTTTATGTTTGGGTCTTAGCCGGGGAAAATCGACGCAAAAGTGTTAAAATTTAAAAATTGGAATTTGCCAGATGACGGTCAAACGACGGCATTACGAAAATGCATGCGTAACGTAATGGCTATTGGTTCATGTTTTAAGTTTTAGCCTCGCAGCAAACATGTCCTCATAGCTCAGACATTAAAGTCAAAGGAAAAAGTAAATCCTAAGCTAAACGTTTTGGTTTCGATTCTTAGTGGTGGTGCACGAATCTTTTTATTTTAAATTTGTTAAAATCATTACTATATATTGGGTCCAATATAATATCATAATAAATACGAAATCTGCATTAATCAAAATATCATATTTAAGCATATTTTACGACCGAGCAATGATGGGCGGCCTGCTAGTTAATAATACAATCAAGTAGAAAAGTCACTTTTATTGCCTTTGGTAACAGTTATTAAGCATTTTCTATAATAGCAAAAAAAAAAAAAAAAAAAAAAATTGGTTAAAACATAAATATGCAACACGTAAATGTTACCGAAGACAAGATTAACTACTCTTCTACCAACCTGGATAAGTTTTATTTGTGTTTTAACTTATTTTAAAGCTTTATTTACTTTGAACGAAAATAGTGTCAAGTCAGTTGAATAAAAGCGAAAAAAAATAGCGGTTTCGTTACAGTAATTTGGACCCTCGATAATCACTCAAAAATCGAAAATCAAACAAGATACTGGTAGAACCCCATTTAACAAAAGTCACCAATTGTGTGAAAATATGTTCTACCAATATTTTGTTTAATTTTCGATCAAATGAGTACGAACAGTAAAATGAATTGTTTTTGATTAATTCGCCAACTGTATTTGCTTTAAAGTAATTGTTGTCGCTAATAGCAATAACTAGACTTTTTAGTTGTTAAAAACGGTCAAAGTTTATAGCCCGTTGAAGGTAGTTAAATTAGTACTAATTTTTTTGCATTAAATATTAATCTTTATTAATTACTAACTGTGCATCGAACGGATACCGTTCGCCGAATCTTATAATAACAACGTTCAATACAACATTTCAACAAGATCGGCCGAGTAGTTTCCGAGAAAAAGTTGAATGAAAGGATGGACAGACAGACAGGCTGACAGATAGAAATAAGAGATAAGAAAAATATAATATAGACCAGCAATTCAGCCCGGCTTTGCTCGGGCCCAATGTACTGTTCATAAGTTGCCCTACGGGTGAATACACTTTATGTAAGATTTCAAATGTTTAGACCAAAATTTGTCTGAGTAATCTCGTAGAGACTGCAGAGATAATTTTTTTTTTAACTTTGCCCAGTTTTGACCCCTTAACATTTATAATTTTGGTATCATATCAAAATACAAAGTTTTATCCATGTGCAAGTTACCTACATCTAAAATTTCAAGTCTTTAGACCCAAAATTGGCGGAGGAATTTGGTAGAATCTGCAAAGGTCAACTCTTTCAACTTTGACCTTTTAGAAGCCAAATTTTCGCCCAAAAACTGATTACAATGCTTGCCGCGTGTCTGAATACCCCTTATGTATAAATTTAAAGTGTTTAGACCCAAAATTGGCTGAATAGTTTTCTAGAGACCGCAAAGGTAAAATCTTTTGAACTTTGATCCCTTTGCAGCTCAAATTTTCGACCCAAACCGATTAAAAACCTGCCCTATCTCTGAATACCCTTTCTGTAAAATTTCAAATGCTTAAACCAGAAATTGGCTGAGTAATTAGGTAGAGACCGCAGAGGTCAATTTTTTGAAACTTTAATCCCAATTTTCACCCCTTTTATTATTTATTTTATCATTTATGTTTTGAGTTCAAGTTAAATTAAAAAGTTTGATCCATGTCCAAGTAATCTAGATTTAAAATTTCAAGTGTTTAGAACCAAAATTGGCGAAGGAGTTTGGTAGTGTTTTCAGAGTTCAAATCGTTGAAATTTGACCCCTTGACAGCCAAATTTATGGCCGAAAACCGGTTAAAAAGATTTTACGAAATCTCAATACCCCTTATGTCAAATCTTGAGTCTCTAAACCGAAAATTGACAGTAATTTGGTAGGGAAATGCATACACACACACACACACACACACACACACACACACACGCGCGCGCACAGATATTTTCACTTTTATAGATACACAGATTACCGATAATTCAAAACATTCATATACGTCATCAAAAACACCCCTCTTAAAAAAAACAACAAAAAAAACAAAAAACAACAAAAAAAACAATGGTCGTCAACAACGCTAGCGTTAGAACGAGGTCAATATATTTATTTAAGTAAACACAAGTTTAAATGGTTGCATGAAAAGCAAGCTGATTTTAATCTTTATTTCTTGCAAATCCATTTTCTTCGCCCGACCTTCGCCAGAAGAACACGGTTTTTACTGCGTAATTTAGACATTTAAAACGAATGTACATAGTTATTTCCTTTTTTTTTTTATTTCGTAACCTGATGTCTGCGCTTCTTGCAATGTTTTTCTTATATAAAAAAGTAACATTAAATGTTATTGCCAAGGTCTATGTCTTCTTATCCACGGCTACAAATGGTACTCCCATCGTTTCTTTTTTATTTTATTTTCTATTCGTGTGGAAGAGGATGAGGGATGGGGAATGATGGAGACGGATAAGGAATGTCGGTGTGGAATTCTGGTGCGCAACTGTAATCGAATTGGAAAAAGGGTCGATAATCCAGAGTGATCTATTTCTTCCTTTGTTTGTGGTTATTTTTATTTCTTTTTCTTCTTCTTCTTGAAAATAAATATCCCCCATATTGGATGTACTTCCACACATCAACTCTCACACGCGTACACATGAATACATGTATTTTATACATACTCAAATACAAATTCAATTCATTACATACTTACGAACACGTTAATACAGGCACATTGATACACATATACACTAACAAAAGGATATACACTTAAAATATGTTGATTAAAATATTACTGTTGACACACGCTCAAAAGGCGATATTTACTAAAGCACATATTCATACATAATATACATACTATATTTTAACAACAATACATACATACATCACGTGTTTGTACGGAAGAATCACGTTGACACACCAGTTCTCGCCAGATCGTCGAAGTTAAGCAACGTTGAGCCTGGCCAGTACCAGATGGGTGACCATTTTGGGAAAGCGAGGCGCCGTATGTACCGCGAGGTAAAATACCAGGTTAGGAAATTAGCGCGGTCTATCTTTCTCTCAAGGGTAGCTGGGCCTCTCAAGCTATGGTAGGCAACCCAAGATGGCGTCGCGATAAAAAAAAATACCCTTGATAGCCCTGGGGAAGCATCAAGTATTCAGCTAGGGGCAAGATTTGAATTACACAACAAACTCGTGTAGTGAGTTCAATTTTGGCTGCGGCCGCCTTTTACGTTACGTTACGCTTGTTTATATGATGGCAATTCCAAAAGTAAAGACCCCTATTTTTAATAGTCAAAATGTTGAAGAGATACGAAGACGGTACCATTAAAGCGAGCGACATTTTGTGCTCCAAAATTTATTTTTCGACATAGTTACCATCAAACTTAATGCATTTTTGCAAGGAATTCAATGACGCTTCTGACGCCCGGCCATGATAGGGTTTGCTTTCTTAGAGTGTCACACCGCCAATAAAGAAATGAAACATAAATGCATAAGTTTAGTCATCATAACAATGCAATTTGCAATCCCCTCTAATCCATTCGGGCGGAATATAAAAATAGAAGCCATAACTTCTGGAACACCACTCATGCATATATATATAAATATCTATATAAATTCGAACACACGTATGTATGTGTATATATATATTATTTCATGTATCCAATAAAACACACACACACACACACACACACACACACACACACACACGTATATCCCTTTCTTGAGTTGAGCATATTGGGAAGTAAAATACAAACTGCCATTAGCGTATTAAGCGATGCTCTTTGTGTAAACAAATCGAACTTAGGCATTTGGACGATGTTTTGACTGTCGTTTGGGCGGTCGGGTTTCAATCTTGGCTTGAGGTAGTTGCCTGTCTAGCTGCGATACAACGAAACAGTACTGTATGTGGATGACTATATATATATATATATATATATATATATATATAAGAGATGTTATTTGTTTTTGTTTTGCGATACTGTTTGAATGAATTAAATTATTTATACGAAAGTGAATTTTTACCTAAATGCGTGTTGGGAATAATTTTCCCTTTGACCAATTTGATACCTCCAAAATGGGGAATGGCATATGTATTGTTAAATTATAATTATCCAATGATACGCTAGATTCAGCCACTCTGATGAGTCGTAGACAACGAAACACGTGTCAGTGGATAATTATATATTAGAGAGAGACAGAGAGAGAGAAAGAAAGAGAGAGAGAGAGAGGGGGAGAATGGAGGGAGAGCAAGTTGTTAGCCTAGTATGTTTGATTAAATACGACGGAGGTTTCTTTTTTTTAACACTTCTCTGATGATTTCCTCGATTTGACGAGCAATTCTTTTGGTTTCTGCTGGTAAATTATGTATTGTAGAACCGAATGATCTTGTTGCGGCCATTTTATTCTTGAGCGTTTTAAACCACGTTATCGTCATCAGGAGTACCTTTGCTCGTTTCATTTCATATTTTTTCTAAGTTGCCCAGCAGGGGAAGAAGGATAAGGTGTGTGTGTGTGTGGGGGGGGTTGAGTCATTTATTTATTTGTAGTCATATTTTGGTTTTGTTTAATTATTTTGATTTTATTTTTATTTATTTAATTCTTAAATACGCTTAATATGTTAGTATTTGCATTAAATTCCAAATGCTACATTATATATATATATATATATATATATATATATATATATATATGCATGCTTATATAAATACATACATCTTTCTCACTCTCTCTCTGTATATATATATATATATATATATATATATATATACACACACAAATATATATATATATATATACGTACATGCACACACACATTATATATATATATATATATATATATATATATATATATATATACAGAGAGAGAGTGAGAAAGATGTATGTATTTATATAAGCATGTATATATATATATATATATATATATATATATATACACACACAAATATATATATATATATATACGTACATGCACACACACATTATATATATATATATATATATACGTACATGCACACACACATTATATATATATATATATATATATATATATATATATATAAAAATGATAATAATGGAAATAGTATTCCGACGAAATAGAGAAATAAAAAGAAACAAACCAAGTTTATGCGTTCATCAACGTTTCGTTTTTATTGCGAGATTCATCCAGAGAAAGTCTTCCAATAAAAATAAAAACGAAACATCGATAAACACATTTGGTTTGTTCCTTTTTATTTCTCTCCTCTCTCCTCTCATTTCTCTCTCTCTCTCTCTCTCTCTCTCTATATATATATATATATATATATATATATATATATATATATATATATATATATATCGCTCTGTAACAGGTACGAAGGGAAAACGAAGGAACACACATCCAAAACAATGGCGGGAACCCTAGAGGGAGAATTCTAGTCCGTAGTGGAATGGGGACAAAAATGGATGGTAACATTTGATGCTTCAAAAGCTAAACTTCTTTCATTTAATAATTACGAGAAACCTCAACCACCAATTATTAGCTATAGCTAATAATACATTATTTAAAAGTACTTCTTTCAAATTCCTCGGCTTAACGTTCTCAGGGAATTTGAGTTGGAACAGATTTATCGAGGCTACTGCGAAGAAGGTGGGCTCTCTCTACCCTGCTAGAAAGTTACTTATGCTTGAGAGTATCCTGTACATGTATCAGGACACCGTTCGCCCACGTATGGAGTATTGTTGGTTCATTTGGGCTGATGCATCTGCTACTAGTCTATCACACTCCTGGACAAAGTTCAAAAGAGAGTCGCCAACCTAATAGGTCTCGTACTCTCAGCTAGTCTTCAACCTCTACCCCCAAAACGAAATGCTGCACCCCTTTGCCTGTTTTACAAGCATTTTAATGGTGATCATGAGAATTAACAACACTCCATGCACAAACAAATGATGGCTTCGTAGAGATATTGTATGAATTATGAAAAAAACTGAGCGTGTAAAGCCAGTCAAGTTTAACATAAGTTGTCTACCTGTTCGCTACATCTCCCGACCTCTCTCCAGCTATGGGTTAAATAGTTTTAATAATGTAGTCATATTCATTATTGTTTATAATGAACTATTTCAATTTCCTCTGACTGTTTAGAAAGAGAGAGAGAGAGAGAGAGAGAGAGAGAAAGAAAGAAAGGTGTAGGTGAGAGAGACGACATATAGAATAAGAGAGGGTCTGAAGGTCGAATAGTATACAGTGAGAGAGGGTAAAAGCGATAGAAAGAATGTTAGTAAGAGATAGATCACTTGAAATATTGCCAAATTGCAGCTAATTAAAAATTTAAAAGTGCTTAGGCCCAAAAGAATTGGAGGAGGAGTTTGGTAGAGTTTTCAAAGGTCAAATCGTTGAACTTTGATCCCTTGACAGCCAAATTTCTGGTCGAAAGCCGATTAAAAAGATTTTCCCAAATCTCAGCACCCCTTATGTCAAATCTAGAGTCTGCAGACTGAAAATTGGCAGAGTAGTTTGGTAGGGAAATGTACACACACAGGCACGCACAGACAGATAATTTCACTTATGTGTGTGTGTGTGTGTTTCTGTCTGTGTGTGTGTGTGTGTGCTTGTCATTTTACTTCAGTTTAACTTCTCAGAAATAAAGAGACTTCCTCCCTAAGGGCTAACACTTGATCTCGATATGTTTGTTCCATTGAAGATCTCCTTTACATCTCAAACACTGAGTTAGTAAAGAAATTGAGAACATCATTTTTCTCTCCCCAGTTGACCTTTTAAGTATGTCTTTTTTTGTGGTCTCTTGGTTATACTGGATTCCGCAACAAGAATTTAGCTAGTCTGGTGGAGTATCCAGTTTTATATTGTTATTTGAGGTAACATCATCTGGAGAAGGTGCAACATTCATTGTAAAAACCAGTATGGGCTAGCCATACTGAAGATCTGTATTTGGGCAACGAATACTATGTGATTTTGAATATTTAATCAAGGTTTACCTGTAGTAAAAAGTATCCTCATGTCAGGTTGCCCTGACAACACTCTGTACAGAGATACCTTATACACTCGAGGATAGTTACTAGTAGGCCTTCAAGTTCTCTCCAGTAGGCATTCAAGTCTCTCTCTCTCTCTCTCTCTCTCTCTCTCTCTCTCTCTCTCTAATTAAATACACATATATATAACAGTGCACTTACGTATAAATAATTGAATTCATTCCAAAATATCGCGAACAAAAAACAAATGAATAACATCTACACAAAAAAACGCGGTATCCAGCCCTCGTGCGAGATAGGACAGCGATAGAGGTTTAAGCTTCTTTCTATGGGGTCCGGATTTCGAATCTCGCTAGATTCAGCCACTCTGATGAGTCGTATTAATGGATAATTATGTTTTAAACAACACATATGTCGCTCCCTATTTGGGGGTACCAAATTGGTAAAAAGGAAAATTATTCCCAACTCGCATTTAGGTAACAATGTACTTACGTATAAATAATTGAATTCATTCAGAGAGTATCGTTAACAAAAACAAATATATATATATATATATATATATATATATATATATATATATATATATATATATATATATATATATGCAGTGCGCATGTACGTCTTATCTAAAGTTTCTTGAACCGTAATAAAAGGGGAATTTCCATATCATTTCAAATGACTCTCATCACCTTTTTGATAAGTAGCATAACATGCCGCCCTCCATCATCCCTCTTTCCCCCATCTTTCTTTTACACTTTAAGTAAAAAAAAAAAGACCCCCTTCTTCTCCCGCATAGATATCATCTGCCCTCCCTTATCTTCTCTTCTCCTTCTACTCCCTTACCCCCTCCGAGGCACCCTCCCTCCATTTAGCGGGATGCTATCATTTAAAAGATAAGCACTGATAAAGTTAACCACTGTTTGACTTGTGGGGTAGACATGGGTACAACCCTTGTGTCGCCCCACCCCCTCCCTACCCCTCCCACTTCTTACCCAGACATACTAACTTTTGTTCCTCTCTTTCTTTTTATTTACTGTCGGATGTAGTGGGAATGTGTTGCGCGTATTTCTTCGCTTTTCTTTTCCGCCATATTTTCTTTCTTTCTTTCTATTTTAGTAATTCATTGTCGTTCTTGAGTCAATTACTCTTAACCACTCGTTCGTCTTTCATTTCCTTTCATTGTTTTTGATTCTTCTTTCCTTGCGACCCGGCGCCGCTGGAGTTTTCAGCGCGGCACCAGAGTCTAGGTCCTGTAACGACCTGTTCCCTGTTGGTGACGGTATAATGCTGGTCCTATCCAGTTGCCTTCTCTATTTGAGAAGGTGTTAAGTGTGAGATGGCGGCAGTCAATCAAATCGGCGAAGAGTTAATGCAGTCCCGATCTTGAGTCGTTTCGAAGCAGAGGCCGAAGGCGAACTGATTGAATCCAAACTTTGACATTTTTTTTTTATAATAACTTTTGAAGCTTCTGATTGGTTGATTATTATAACTTGTGGTTATAAAAACGATCGTTGAAATCATGAAGGGAGCCTGCTTTGATCCCCACTTTCCGGTCTTGTGCCACATTTTGCTCTGGTGGGTAACAAATAAATATCTACCCTTATTAAATTCAAAAATATTTTAAGAGAAGGGTTTCCTATTTACAATGCCTCCTCACGGGGACAGAGTTAGACACCAGGGTCGTTTTTTTTTTTTTTTTTGACGTGGAGAAAAGGAACACAAATAAAAATTGTCTCACTCGTGAAGGATTTCTCTTCCACTGAGAGAGAACAAGAAATTGAAGTGTAAGAATGTCTGCTCTTATGAGATTAAGAGATTTAAAGAAGGGATTCGTTTCTTGTTAATTGCATCTTTTTGCGGGAGGGGAGGGTCTGACTTTTCAATTTCATTTTCCGATCTTTGTGTGATATTTCTCAGCGTGGGAGAGAAATAAATACCTTTCAATTACTCGTTTCAGTTTTACACATTCCGCCATATTTCAATTCTCCCCGCTTTTATTTTTCATTTCGCTCTTTCAATCTGCTCTTTCGATTTCATATTCTCTTTTCGGTTGGTTTACCGATTCTTTCAATTCATCGCTCTCTATTTCATTCATTCATTTCTTTTTATTTACAATGAAATAACCGCTTATCATAGCCGAAAAGGCTACTCAAGGATAACTGTTACTGAGTGCACGGTGGGCGCCAAGACAGCAGCGTAATGATTGTTAGCGGTGGAAGTTGGGCAGAATTCAATTATTTAAGAGGAGGGCTCAACAAGAACTTGTTTATATTGGACTTGAAGACGACCACATTGTAGTCAGCCGGGAAGCAGACCAATGAAAAAGTTCTACGGATGGAGAATTTTAGGAAAGAATCTTTGTTTGTGGAATTTATCTTTAGATTTAGGTATAGAGAGTGGGGAAAATGGCTAATTGTGGTTGTAGCCAGACGAGTGCTTTTTTGTGAAAGTAATGCAGTGTGGGACCATAGGTTGAAGCTCAGGCGAGCACTTGCCATGGAAGTAACGATAAAACAGAGCCAGGCTCACAGCATCTCTTCCGTGGGAGATAGTTCGTACGGACGAGAAAAGGGTGCCCCTTACGAGATTTTAAAGCTAATTTTGAACTCTGTCTTGGGGAGGCATTATAAATAGGAACTAAATACTCCACTCCGCCCAAAGATCAAAGTAGAGTATCTGGTCTTCAGATGCTACACTTCAATTTCTTGTTCTCTCTCAGTGGGGGAGCAATCCTTCATGACTGAGACAATTCTAAATTTCTGTTCATTTCTTCACGTTAAAAAACGAACCTGGTGTCTAACTCTGTAATCGTGGGGAGCCAAAATAAATAGGAACTCTCATCATTTCAAATGGTTTTTTTTTTCGAAGGACAACGGAATTTTGTGCATCAGCCTAAATTTCAGGGACACAACGCAGCCTTCTCAAAATGTACCAATTCCCATGGCGATTATAATAAATAATCCCCACTCTCTACACACATTGTATAAAAATATGTTGCTTGTTTTTCATCTGACATAAAAAAAGAAAGGGGCATAAGAAATAGATATTAGGAGACATAAGATGACAGTTTTATAGAGAGAATAAACAGTAAGATGGATCATAAAATAAACATAAAGGGGTCACACAACGAGGATGGTGTTATTCAATGCTGAAATGTAGGAATGATAAAGTTTAATTTAAAGTGTGATGAATTGCTGTTAAAAGGAAAGTGAAACAAGAGATTTGTGAGGTGAGTACAGCGTGTTGAAAAGCCATTGCTTTGTAAATTTTTAAGAATCCATGGTACTTTTAAATATATATATATATATATATATATATATATATATATATATATATATATATATACATGCATATGTAGATATTTTTATATATACATATATATATACATGCATATGCAGATATGTATATATACATATGTAGATATGTATATGTATATATACATACATATACATATGTACATATGTAATATGTATATATATGTATATATACATACATTTATATACATATATATGTATATATGTATATATATATATGTATATATGTATATATATGTATATATTTATGTATATATGTATATATATGAATATATGCAGATATATGTATGTATATGTATGTAAATATATGCATAAATGTCTATATATGTATATATATGTTTATATATATGTATATATGTATATATATATGTATATAAACATATATATGTACATATGTAGATATATATATATGTTCATATACATATATATACATATGTAGATATGTATATATACATAGATATATATGTATATGTATGTATATATATATGTATATATAGGTATATATATGTATATATATATGTATATATTTATGTATACATGCATATATATGTATATATATGTGTATATACGTATATGTATGTACATATGCATATAAATGTATATATCTATAATATAAAGCTGAATGTGTGTGTGGTCACGAATAGGCTCCTATATGGTTGACTATTTAAAAAAAAAAAAAACTGATTATATATAATGATAGAAGGTGTATCGAGACACAGGAATGGGTATGTTTGATCTGGCAGAACAGTGGTTCATTAAAATTGTGGGGTCGCGTTTGCGCCTGGTCTACAAAGTATGGAAATAAAAAAATATATAAAAATTAAAAAAAAAAAACGTTTACAAGTGTTTTTGATATAGATGTACATAAGAATACTTTGATAAGTATGTTTTAACTTAAATAGGGATGGTATAATAAAATTGTGGGGTGTGCGTTCGCGTCTGGCCTCCATAGAATGGAAATAGGCACACACTTTAATAAAGACTTTTCATATCTATCTGCGTAAATATACTTTGATAATTATGTTTCATTTTGAATAAATATGGTATCATAAAATTATGGGGTGTTCGTTCACGCCTGACCTCCATAGAATGGAAATATGTCACAAAGTTTAACAAGGGTTTTTATTATAGATCCACAGAATATTGTGATAAGTGTTTCAGTGTGAACAGGTATGGTATAATAAATTATGGGGTTTATGTATTTTATTTTTACTTTCATCATATTTTGCTTTTGTTTTGATATCCTCAAATTCGAAGCTATCTCTTTACAACCCTTCCTTTTCATAACCTATCATACTTTCATAAATCAGAGTCCATTTTCTGTAGGCTGTTTGTGAACCCAGTCAACGACGGGTACTTTTGCTAGTATGTATATGTATCTGTATATATATATATATGTTTATATATATATATATATATATATATATATATATATATATATATATATATATGGCACTATATCTGAGTGCATGCCCGTGATTTGGCCCTAGACGGAGAGATACACAGAAATGCATCCCATAATTCCCTTTGTTTTTATCGACCTCTTTCTGTCCGGTCCGCCATGAGGTGAGCACGTAGTTTCTGTCCCTCTGTAAATGAAAGAAGGAGGACTCCCCTACCTCCCTGCCTCAGCACTAATTAGGTTAGTTAGTTTTACAGAAGTAATGATCTAAATCAATTCTAGGATCTATAAATTGTACGTTAATATTGTAATATATATATTGTATACATTTTATAAAATAAATAGTTTGTTATATTCCTCATATATATTGCGACCCGTGTTGTGTTTTTTGTGTCTGCCATAAATGTTTAAGTCGAATGAAGCAACCCTGAGGACAAAAGAAGTTTTCATACAATATGTCACCAGAGTGATCTTTAGAGAATGTGAGAAGAGAGGTGTGTAATACAGTTCTTTTAAACATGGCGAACGAAAATAGATTATTGATGATGTTGGGGACAGATAGTTAACACCTTGGAAGGACGGTGTTTATATTAAAGTTCTTTTACAGATACGATAGACAGAATCACATTACCTTTCAGGTTGAAAGATAACAAACAAGACTTATAAATATGATCATCTTTATTCTATTCGGATGGAGATGATGATGGTCAGGAATTAAATTGCCTTTAGAATTACATTTTCTTGTTCCCCTTCCTGGTCGCTTCACATAGGGTTTCTGCTAATTCGCCTCTCCTCTCTGAGCTGACTCCCCTGACTGAACCGATTCTCTGAATATATTGTAAATATCTTTCTTTGTGACGTCAAAGACGTGCTCCAGCCACGTGAATGTTCTCACGTGGATGTACATATATGACTTCCATCATGCCTTCGGCCACACAAAGAACATTCCTAAACTGTTTTGTTTTCCATTGACCTCCGCTTTATCATTATTTAGTTATTTCTACTATAATGGACAATTCACTAAATTCCAGAGATTGCAGTATGCATTCACTTTTAACTTTTGAATACTGGGTTCGATTCTAGCCTTTTCCTTTTAAACATATATTATTTTCCAACTTATTTACGGTGTTCTTTTAATTACTGGGATCTGTCCCCTTTCATGTGTAATACAAGGAATAGAAGCCAAGTAATAACCTGACTCACTTTATTCCGTTGAAACAACGACATTTATTTCCGAGTATTTTCCCTGAATAAAATGTGATCTGCGCACACGTTATTTTTATATCTCTTTCCTTTCTTCCTTACCGTGACGTCGCTTCGCACACGGCTCGGCATTCGCATACAACAGTCATAGGCACGTTCGAGCTCTGTTACACTTGATAATTCAACAAATTTTATTTTGACCTGTAATTATTTTTATACTGGATCATTTTTCGTTATTTTTAGAATTTATACCAATTTCGACAAGAGACGTAAGTATTAGGTTGGTGCAAAAATAATGTCGTTTTTTAAAGTTAAACTTCAAGTCAAAGAACGACATTATTTTTGCACCAACCTCATACGTAATAGTCTATTTACTTGAAATGCATTTGTTCGAAAATGCGGTATTACTGCACAAGAACCGAAGTCTTTAGTAAAATAGAAATCAGAAATTAGAATTAAGTAGTGAGAACTGTATTGGAACTCTTTAGTGTTGGGAGGCAGGAAGTTAGAAAAATAGTAAATCAGAAGAAAAGGCTAAGTATTAAATTGATGTAAAGGTCAGCAATTTTTTCTTTGCTTTATAGGTAAATGGATGTAAAAAAATGATAGCAAAGCCTGGGAAAGACAGTAAATAATGAGCAGTGACTTTAAGACTCTTGCTTACTACATCTGTTGTGTTAAAGATTTTCTTTTCACAGACCATTTTTTCCCCCTTCTTTCCTGACTGCTGAGATTTTTCTCATTTCATTTCGTTTCGTTTTCTTTTATTTTTTTCTTTTTTCGTCTCGGTTTTTTCTTTCTTTCTTTTTACAACACTGGAAGAAATAGAGAAAACCATGGAAGAAATTCTCTGCAATCTTAAAGGGGCGGCCAGAAGGTTTCTCTGCAGGAATCTAACTACCAAGCAATAAGGCGTTGAATGGTGATGGCATTGGTCGCTGCCGCTGCCGTCGCCTCCGCCGAAATAATCTAAGGTGCGTTTGAACTTTTGGGGTCTGGCTGATATTTCATCTCTCACCTGGTAGAAATAGTTCATCTTATTTCTTCTGCCTCAATTCTCCTCAATTATTAAGGGGTGGGTGATGATACTGGCTTGTAGTAATTTTTACATATGCGTCTCCCACTGTGAAAATTTCTCTACGAACCTGTTTATTTGATGTATAATGTGTAGTTTATATCACATAAAAATACTTGAAGAACATATAACATATAATTTTGGATAAGATACCCCACTATTTTTTTCTATAAATTTATATATATATATATATATATATATATATATATATATAATTATTTCCACAGCCAAACAACCGTAGCCTACAAGAGCGCTGACAGCCAACAAACTCGAGTCTTTGACTCCCAGTTTGTTGGCTGTCATGGCTCTTGTAGGCTGTGAAGTTGTTTGGCTGTGGAAGTAATTATATAATTTCTCACATTCTGAAAATTATATATATATATATATATATATATATATATATATATATATATATATATATATAATTTCGAATCTCGCTATGATGAATCGTAGACGACGAAACAATTATATTTTTAAAACAATATATATATATATATATATATATATATATATATATATATATAGAGAGAGAGAGAGAGAGAGAGAGAAAGAAAGAGAGAGAGAGAGAGAGAGAGAGAAATAAAAAGGAATAAACCGTATTATGTGTTCATCAACGTTTCGTCTTTATTTCGAGACATCCTCTGGATGGAATAAAGACGAAACGTTGATGAACACATAATACAGTTTCTTCCTTTTTATTTCTCTATTTTGTCGGAATACTATTTCCATATTCCTCATCATATATTTATATATATATATATATATATATATATATATATATATATATATATATATATATATACAATGAAATACGTGTCAAACGAGTATGGAAAGAGTAAATATAAAAATTCGCCTATATATTCATAAGAAAAATCATGATTGTGGATGGAGTTTTGCAGTAACGGGAATGAAAATTTTGCAGTATACCTGCTCTCAGAAACCGATAATATATCTTCATTGAGCTTATTATTCATAAAAGTTTTGACTATTTTATAAGAAATATATTCAGTAAAAGTATATTTTTTCTATTAACTCAATATACATATATATATATGTATATAAATATGTGTGTAATGTAATATAATAAAATCCGTGATTTTTTTTAAATTTTATTTTTTGGTTCCCCGACAAAAGGAGGGTGAACCTGTCAATAGTCTCTTGTCCGTCCGTCTGTCCGCACTTTTCTCAATAACTAAGCCTTGGAATTTTTTTGAAATTTTGCCCAAATATCAAACATGATATGAGTAAAAAAGTAACAGAACGGATTTTCCGGGTTAAAATGGCCAAAATTGACACTTTTTTGCTTATTAAAAAAAAATTGATGTCTTGGATTTTTATAAAATTTTCTGAAAAGTTGTAACTAACTGATTTCTAAATAATTTGGTTTGGCTATACTTTGCGATAACTCTTGGGTGTGCCTCTTGGGCTCTTTTAGGGTTAATAAAAACACCCCATTATGGGGACTATTTTATTATATTTGTCAAAAATTTTCTGTGTATGTCTATTTAGCAGTTTTGCATGGTGCTGAACTCAAATATAAATATGTTAAGCCCTTGGGGACTTTGGGGGCTAAATGGGGGAGGGAGGAAAAATGATGGACTTAGTCATTTCTTTTTTTTTGAATGGTGCAGAACTCAAATTTACGTACGTTAAGGTCTAAAACTGCACCGTTTGTTCATTCCACCAGGATTTGACGTCCCTGGGGATTTTGGAGGCTAAATGAGGGAAGGGGAGCAAATGCTGAACTTTTTTTTATGCCTCGTTCACTGTGCATTCACGGGGGACCATGCATGCTTCACTTGTTTTGTTGTTGTTTTTTTTTTTTTTTTTTTGTATGTGTTGCGTTGTGGCCTGGATTGGTCTCTAAGGAAAAACACGAACGCGGAGATGAGTAAGAAAAGGTAAAATATATTGAAAGAGAACACAGCAAATTCAAGAGCAATCATGGTAATAAGTCCAGTCAAGATGGCGGACTACGAAAGTACACTGACCACCCCCGAGAGTCGTACCTCTCGGTCGATTTCTACAGTTAGGAAGAGTTCATCTTTAGTGCATGGGTGAGTCAGCACAATGATATGCTCTCACATTTTAAGTCGAAATTATTTACGTGACTAAAAGAGGAACTAATTGTAAAGAAATGCTTAACTCTAGCGGATTCTTATGCACCTACGTTACCGTGCTATTTTTCATAGTATTTTCACGTTAAATTCAAGCGTTACGATGGATTTTGTTTATTAATATGTAAGGTCAAAGTTCAGAATAATTAAAAACATCCTCCCTTCGCCTTGTTAAAGAAAGGCTTTCTAAATAATAACGTTATTATTTCAGCGCCGTAAAATAAGCGCATAAGTATCATCATTTTTTGTTAAATTGTTAGGTGAAAGTGCAAAATACTTATAACTCTCCCCCATTGTAAGTAATGACTTTCTAAATAATAACGTTATAACTGTGATGAAAATAACCTTTATCTTCGAATGGCTTTTGACCTTCATATATGGTGATGTATTGGTTAAAAATATATAGTGATGCACTGGTTAAAAATATATGGTGATGTACTGGTTAAAAAATATATGGTGATGTATTGGTTAAAAAAATATGGTGATGTTTTGGTAAAAAAAATATATGGTTCTATATTAGTTAAAAAATATATGGTGATGTACTGGTTAAAAAAATATATGGTGATGTATTGGTTAAAAAAATATATGGTGACGTATTGGTTACAAAAAATATATGGTGACGTATTGGTTACAAAAAATACAAGGTGCCTTCAATAATTTCCAGACTTTTTTCGTATGTCTATTTTTTGTTGATATGCAACACTTGTCCCCTTCGAAGTAATCTCCTCCAGATGCAATGCACTTGTTCTATCGTTCCAACAACTTTTGGAAAGCCCCATGGAAATCCTCTTGTGTGAGCGTGTCAATGACCCTCGTCGCAGCCTCTTTCATCTCCTCAGTTGTCTAGTGACATCCTCTAAGGTTTTCTTTGAGTTTAGGGAATAACCAAAAGTCACAGGGAGCAAGGTCTGGACTATAGGGAGGGTGAGGAACTATCTTGGTACCCATCTTGGTCAAACAGTTTGTGACAAAGATAAGCACCCTTGGGACAAGCTTTGCGAAAATCTTCAGCAAATTTAGTTCTCGTGAATAATTGTTTATACAGTTCCCACACTGACATCAAACTGTGCGCTTTTTGTCTCTATAGACACAGGACGGCCTTTATCTATGAAATTCTTTATTTGGCCAATCAACTCTGGTGTTCTGACTTCCTTATTCTTATCAAACCTCTCATTATCACTCACAGACTACCTGCCTTCCTTGAATCTCTTATACTACTGAAAAACTGATGTTCGATTCATGTCAGATGGTCTAAAAGTAATCAAAATCATACGTCTCTGTGGCACTTTTTCCGAGGAGAACAGAATTTTGTTGCCTATCGTGTCCTCTAAAGTGTCCTCACGTTCAGATTCGATTTTTGAAATTCCTTAGCTGTGACAATCAGGCTTTGGTAGAATGTATTCCAATTCCTGCTGTAGCTGTTCATTTGAACTTGAAATCATAAAAATTGGTCAGTCATCTCATAAAATGCATAGCAAAACCATACTGAATTTTCAAGAGTCTATGACAATTTTAAAAATCTGGAAACTTATTTAAGGCACCTCGTAAAAAAGAACTGACATGCCACAAAGCAAACTGATCCATTTTATCACATTTAAAATTGTTCACTTACCTGGCTGGCTTTACATGCTGTGTCACAAAGGGTGCTTTTTTCCCGGGAACTTTCCTAAAATCAACGAAAATATCTTTGTTAGAAAAACGTTTGAAAGCGAGATAGGGAATCAGTGCAATCAATTTAGTTTAAAATAATATAACTGGTCACGATCAAATACAACATATGATATTAATTCTATTAGTTCCAATATTTTATATACCGAATGATTTCTAATCCAATATTTGATCTAATAGGTACGGGCAATAATGGCGAAAAAAATAATAAGGAGATGTAGTTTTGAAATTCGGTTTATCGTATTTTTTTTCTGTAGGTTTCCGACTACTTTCAAAAAGAAAAAAATATATATTTGTACACGTAAAAAAAAAAAGTTACAATGAAAAATGTTTTCACGGCGACATTCAGAAGCTGATAAATTCAGCAAAATTTTGAAGTTAAATAAATTTATTGTAAAAATCCTTTGATAAATGAATAGTAGTTTTCTTGATCTATTTCAAAGATAATTAGCTAAGTAATGATTTTTTTTTAATTATATAAATATAAAATAGTTTGATAATTTTTTGATGAAAAAGATATTCTGAAACAAATTCAATATGAGCATATGTACAAGTGATGTTCCAAATTAATGCCTCCTATTTTTTATCCACCCGAAAGAGTGGATTGCAAATTGTATTGTTATGAAAGCTAAACTCATGACTCGAAATCTTTATCTATCTGTTACAAATACTGATTGTGTGAGGTTCTAAAAAAAGCAACCCTTGTCATGGACGTGCGTCAGAAGCAGAGATTCGGCATTGAGTTCCTCCACACAGAAAAAATCATTGAACCGATCAAAATTTATCGGTGTCTGTTGAACGTTTACGAAACCAGAGCAGTTGATGTCAGCACAGTAAGGAGAAGGGTTCGTCGATTTCAGAGTGGCGACAGAGATGTGAGTGACAGACGCACTCTGAACTCTTACGACTGAGGCATCAAAGGAGGCAGGCAAAATGTATTGAGAAAAGTGGTGACTATATAGACAAAAATTCTGGAGCACAAAAGTTCGCTCGTTTTAATGATACCGCTTTCGTTTTTGTAGCTCTTGAACGTTTTAGTTTTTGAGTTAAAAGATAGGATGTCTTTCTTTTGGAACGACTCTCGCATTTTGTTTACATTTTCTTTTTGTTTGATGACATTCTGCCTTGAATGACGTCTGTTGCCGGTGTTGGTAATCGTCTTTACACTATTTGTACAAGACAACTACGCAAATGGCAAATTAGGATGACAAACAAGAAAGTTAAACTTGTGTATTCATTCTTTTACCGACTGTAATCCTATCTTCATATTTATTGTTATTTCACCACGTTTTGGCCAACTCATCTTATGGCCTTCTTTTGCACAAATATTAAACATGGTATGAGTAAAAAAGTAACAGAAAGGATTTTCCGGGAAAACTCCGGTTGCCTTTCGGGTTAAAATGACTAAAATTGACACTTTTGTGCTTATTAAAAAAAAAAGTGATGTATTGGATTTTTATAAAACTTTCTGAAAAGTTGTAACTAACTGATTTCTAAATAATTTTGATTGTCTATACTTTGCGATAACTCCTGGGTGTGTCTGAGGGGCTCTTTTAGGACTAATAAAAACACCCCATTTTGGGGACTATTTTACCATATTTGTCCAAAATTTTCTGTGTATGTCTATTTAACAGTTTTGCATGGTACTGAACACAAATATAAATATGTTAAGGCCTTGGGGACTTTGGGGGCTAAATGGGAGAGGGGGGGACAAAATGATGGACTTAGTCATTTCTTTTATTTTGCATGGTGCAGAACTCAAATTTACGTACGTTAAGGTCTAAAACTGCACCGTTTGTTCATTCCACCAGGATTTGACGTCCCTGGGGATTTTGGGAGCTAAATGGGGGAGGGGGAGCAAATGCTGAACTTTTTTTATGCCTCGTTCACTGTGCATTCACAGGGAACCATGCATGCTTCACTTTTTTGTATGTGTTGTGTTGTGCCCTGGATTGGTCTCTTTAGGTGACGAAATAGACATGCTGAGTCTTGTACCTGTATCCTCAGTAAATACTACCGTCCATATTTGTTGTTGTTGTATTATCACATTTTGGCCAACTATTCCTTCGGCCTGCTTGGGAAGAAGTGAAACCGCTATTGTCGAGTAATACTCACTTAGAACCGGGGCCCGGGACACAGTGGATAGAGGTGTTGAGTGTTTACGGTTCCATGTGAGCATTGTCTGAAGAAAGCGGGTTCAATTCTACCCAAGAAGGCCGGAGGATTAGTTGTCGAAAACGTGGTGAGACAACAACAATTATGGAAGGCAGTAACTACTGAGGATACAGTTGCAAGATTCAGCATTCATATCCCATCGCTGTTAATCACCTGCAGAAGGCCAGAGCATAAGTCAGTCGAAACGTGGTGAAATAACAACAACTAAGGGAATAGTCCACAAAAGAAAATGAATACACAAATTAAGAATCTCATCTCAAATGATTCCAAAGCATAAAAATAAAAATAATGTTTATTAAAGTCAAACCACATAACCAGTATATTGGACCGTAATAGTACAGGTATGAAAGAAGATTGTGTCAGCCAATGACAACACAGAATAGCTTTACATCTTAAGTTTCAACCTTCTGTCATACATGAAAATAAAAACAAGTTTCCGCACTCGTTACAGAAAAAACATACAGATTTCACGAATTGCGTCCATACCTTCATAACTCATTGTTTTCCTTACATGCGATCTACAGTATCCTTACAGATAGAAATCAAAATCCCTTATTGATTTTTTTTTAAATAGACAACAGACGAGAGGAGATTGATTCGATTTGATCTTCATTCCAAATTACTGTACATTGAAGGTGGGAATAGTAAGAGAGATCTATAATCAGTGGTAAATAACATTTTGTAAGCCCATATCATTTTTCTAGATTAACACTGCCCACAAAACTGCTCACGTCACATTCCACCGCATGTTGAGTGCGAAGTTACATGATTACACTGAGGGTTATATATATATATATATATATATATATATATATATATATATATATATATATATATATATATATATATATATGTGTGTGTGTGTGTGTGTGTCTGTGTGTGTATGTATAGTAAGTTATAAAATATATATGACAATTAAGCTACACAGAATAAGCCTGATGAATCCTAGCGTGGATGAAACGCGGAATATTCTGTGTAGCTTAATTGCTATATATATTTTATAACTTACTACCTAGCTCTACCTGCGTATTGAGCACTGTTGAAGTAAATACTTAAAGTTTGCGCATAAATTTATACTTACATATATTAATTTATGTGACTAAATTAAGTAATCATATATCTATAATATAAAACTGAACGTGTGTGTGTGTGTGTGCGTGTGTGTGTGTGTGTGTGTGTGTGTGTGTGTGTGTGTGTGTGTGTGTGTGTGTGTGGTCACGAATAGGCTCCTATATGGTTGACTATTTTAAAAAACTGATCACATATAATGATAGAAGATGTATCGAGAATCAGGAATGGGTATGTTTGATCTGGCAGAACGGTGGTTCATAAAAATTGTGGGGTCTGCGTTCGCACCTTGCCCCCAACGTATGGAAATAAAAAATGAAAAAAAAACGTTTACAGGGGTTTTTGATATAGATGTACATAAGAATACTTTGATGAGTATGTTTGAACTTAAATAGGGATGATATAATAAAATTATGGGGTCTGCGTTCGCACCTGGCCTCCATAGAATGAAAATAGGCACAATCTTTAATAAAGACTTTTCATATCTATCTGCGTAAGTATATACTTTGATAATTATGTTTCAGTTTGAAGAACTATGGTATAATAAAATTATGGGGTGTTCGTTCGCGGCTGACCGCATAGAATGGAAATATGTCACAAAGTTTCACAAGGTTTTTTAACATATATTCACAGAATATTGTGATAAGTGTTTCAGTGTGAACAGGTATGGTATAATAAATTATGGGGTTTATGTATTTTATTTTTACTTTCATCATATTTTGCCTTGGTTTTGATACCCCCAAATTCGAAGCTATCTCTTTACAACCCTTCCTTTTCATAACCTATCATCCTGTTATAAATCAGAGTCCATTTTCTGTAGGTTGATTTTGAACCCAATCAACGACGGGTACATTTGCTAGTATATATATATATATATATATATATATATATATATATATATATATATATATATATATATATATATATATTGTTTTATTTTACTTCAGTTGAATTACTCAGAAATCAAGGGACCCACTACCTGGGGTTAACACTTGAACTCTATATGAGATACATAGATATTCGAATGTGCCATTAAAGTTCTTTATCTCTCAAACACTGAGTTAGTAAAGAAAGTTGAAACATAATTTCCTCTCCCCAATTAACCATTTTCATATGTTTTTTTTTGGTCTCTAGGTCTTACTGGATTCCAGAACAAAAATTTATCTAGTCTGGTAGAGTATTCAGCTTCGCGCTATTACTTGAGGTAATGTCATTTGGAGAAGGTGCACCATTCCTCGTAAAAGCTAATGTGGGTTAGATCTCATTTGGGCTGCGAATACTATGTGATTTTAAATATTTGGTCAGGGTTTACTTCTAGGGAAATTATCCTCATGTCAGGTTGTTCTGACAAACCCCTGTACAGAGAGACCTTAGACACTCGAGTATAGCGTATAGTAGACATTCAAGTTCTCTCTCTTTATATATATATATATATATATATATATATATATATATATATATATATATATATACATGTGTGTGCGCGTGCTGTGTGTTTGTGTTTGCGTATGTGATAAGTTATATCGTGCAAACGATGGTGCAAATAAACATTAAAATATCAACAGATTCATCCAGCCAATCAAATTAATATTGTTTATGAACATTTTTACAAATTTCACAAATTGTGTTCATAGTTTCGTCACTCCATATTCTCCTTATATGCGCTCTAGCATCATCTTTCAGGCTGAGAGTTTTCTCTCCTGAAATAAAAGTTCCTTATTTATATTTTTAAAAAGGAATAAGTCTAGACAAAACTGATAGAAGAGAAAAGAGGTTTATTTGACTTGATCTTCATTTGAAATCACTGATCGATGAGGATGAGAATAGGAAGAGAAATTTGTCATATGTCTTACATACACACTTATATGCACACTTACGTGATTCATAAAGACTGAAATCAAAGATTGTTATTGATATTTTTAAAAGAACGAAGTTTAGAGAAAACTGGTGGAAGATAGAGGTGATTTATTCGACTTGATCGTCATTTCAAATCCCTGGCCAAATTGTGTTCATATCTTCGTAAGTGCACGTGTATTATTTTTTATTTTATATTATATTATTATATAATATAATATGAAATATATATTATTAGGTTGGTGTAAAAATAATGTCGGTTTTACGTATGTATATCTGATAACAAAGGACATTATTATTGCATCAACCTGATACAATAATAAAACGGGTGAAGCTGCAAAACTCATTACACCATTATATCTCTTGATTTTTTTCATGTCATGTTTAGCCGTTATATCTCTGCATTGAATTGTCTTCTATAAATAACACATATATTTTTTATGTATTATGTATTCGGGGTCAACGGCCAACTAGCACCATGTGTGTTTGTGTGTATGTATGTGTGTGTTGGGGTGGCGAGGGCTCCCATAAACCGTGGTGAAGGCAACCTTTCTAGGAGAAGCAAGTCTCTGATTAAAAAAACAAAGCGGGAGACCAGTACCCGCATTAAGCTAATCTGCAGTTTAACTTGTTGCTGGCTATCTTGCTCTTGCTTGTTGTCGGATATCAACATTTTGAACCGAGAGAGAGACTTAGCTGTCGTACAAAGCTAAGACTCTGTAACATCATCTGTATATAGATACTCCCTCAGACATTTGTTTATTAAAATGGTCCTGTGGCGATGGAAGTCATTTTTGGGCTCATGGAATTTAAGTGTCTGAGAGAGTGGCACTCGTCTGATAAGACGTTGCAATCATCATGTATGCATGTATGTATGTATGTATGTATCTATCTATCTATCTATGTTTGTGCGCGTGTGTGTGTGTGTGTGTGCGTGTGTAATAACTTCCTTGTATTCATACTGTACAGATCATGATGGAAATAAAAATGGCAATATCAACAAATTCAACTAGCCAATCAAATTAATGGTCCATTGTTTACGAATATTTTCAAACTTTCTTTAATCATTTCTCCTTTCTCAATTATTTTTTTTTCTTTTCTTTTTCTTTTCTTTTATTTATTTATTTATTTTCTTGTTTTGCCAGTTGAAGTTTATCCGACGGGCAAAAATTTGATCGTCTGCACTATTAATTTTAGACATTCATTCATAAAATGAAACCCGCCCGAAGGACACCGTCTTTTATGCTCTGTACATGTTGTTTTCAGATGAGCAAACATTGCGATAATGAAATCAAAACAATAGAAACCGCCATTTTGTATGAGTCATGAATTATTTTCATAATTATTTTAAAACATTTAAAGAATAAGTAACGAAATGTTTCCCCCCCCTTTTTTTATTTGTGGCCTGCAAGTTTACAAACACTAACAATGTTGCTATTATTTCATGCTTCCGGTGATTATTCCATACTTCCTGTTCTAAAAAAGAGTGGATATTCTTAAGAAGCGCCCGTTCAATCTGTGCGTTTAGCAATAAAATGTTATTTCTTCAAACTGAAGCATGACATACTAAATAAAATCTTATTTCACCCTTAAGCATGACAGACCAAGGAAAGTCTGTTTCAAACTAAAGTGAAACAAGGGAAAATTATATTTCAAACTTAAGTATTACAGATCAAAGTCAGTTCTATTTTAAACTTAAGTATGATAGACCAAAAGAAAAGTCTATTTCACACTTAAGCATGACAGACCAAAGAAAATTCTATTTCAAACTTAAGCATGGCAGATTAAAATAATGCTAATTTAAACTTAAGCATTATAGACCAAAGAAAATCCTATTTATATGACAGACAAACTCATTAACGAGGTCAGTAAAAAAATGCATCCATTAAATTCTATGACTTGAACAAGAAAAATGGTATTCCAAATTGAACGTGACAGACAGACATCGATACGAGGTCCATCTAAAGAAAAAAAAAACACCAAGGAAAATTCTTTATAAAGCCAGGAATTTTTTTTTTTCAGTGAAAATAAGGCGTTATGGCATATATAAGAAACAATGGACGCTTCTAGCGTTCCTTTTACGTTCTACATTGGCTTCTAATTGTTGCAATAAGACGATCCGATTCAAACCGTTCAATAGTTTTCTTTCTCAAAAGAAGAAACGCATTCAGGAACCAAATTACTTTGGTCTTCAAGAATTCCACCTTTTATCATAACGTTTTTCTTTTTTAATTTTAGTTTTAGAACTTCCTCCCTCCAGGTTTTTAGACGAATACACTTGGACCGTATTTGGATATTTTCAATTAAAATAATTTTTAATCAAATATTGGAAGTGGGGTGTGGGGAAGTTTTCAATTGAAACATTTTTTTCATATAAAAAATATTCAAACCACATTTTTTTAAAATGAAGAAATTAAGAAAACTTATATAAAATAATAAAATATATTCCGAATAAAAACATTTTGAATAAAACATTTTAAAAAAAGTCCAAAATCATTTGGATTATTAGGATTGCTCTGACTACTGTTCTAATCTTGGATCCTGTTCTCACAGCATTTTAGTCAATGTAATTGACCTTCTTCAAATATATCTTGTCGAAATTGGGAATCTTTATGTCGAACTTGGGAATCTATGAGATTTATACAGTCCACAAAAGTGCATTGCTCTCATTCTGTCAGCCATGACCAGTAGAAGTCTTAGATAATTCTTAATTATATCCTTAGTATCGTCTGTACAAAAAAATCAAACTTTCAACGGACTTAAGGCTGGTTAAACTTAGCACTTTATTTGTTGCGCCAAGAGTCAGCATATAAAACTTACACCTAGATTAAAAGCTAATCGGAAAGAGGGTTAGCAAATGTAATGCCGTAATAATAAGATGTCTTGAATGCTAACCACATATTCAGGTCTCGAATCTCAACGTGAAAACAATCTCAATGTCTGGTTACAGTGAATAGCCGTGATATAATGAAACAATAACCGTTCCTTGTTCGTTTGTTTAGCTCTCTAATGTAACTTAATTGCCAGAAATATAAATTCATACTTTACTATATATATATAAATACACATACCCACCTTGATATATATATATATATATATATATATATATACATATATATATATATATATATATATATATATATATATATATATATATATATATGTGTGTGTATAGAGGAGGAAACCGTTAATAAAACATGTTAAAAACAATTTGAAAAGAGTTAAAAACATATTTAATCTGAAAAGGAAACACTTGATAAGTGGATAGTCCTTAATCCGCGGAGTTTCGAAGAAATACTTTCCTTCTCATCAGAGAATGAATATATATATATATATATATATATATATATATATATATATATATATATATATATATATATATACGCACACACATTCCAATAAGTATTTATTTTTTTATACCTACAATCTTACGCAATCATTGGTGCAAGCGATACTTACTGCTGGTCAGAAGATTTCAACCCAGTCAACAAAGCAAAACTTAATTTTGCGGGTTATTTTTTTCCTCTAATCCATCGGCAATTAAACTTTAAATTGAAGTGAATT
Organism: Euprymna scolopes; assembly: GCF_053919585.1. NCBI lineage: Eukaryota > Metazoa > Mollusca > Cephalopoda > Sepiida > Sepiolidae > Euprymna > Euprymna scolopes. The sequence continues at coordinate 88,807,516 of NC_136500.1, forward strand.
CAAATACTTTTTTAAGCTATGTAAGCGAGCTGTCATAATCCACGGTCTTGAGAGTATTCAACAAACAGAAAGTTTGGAATTATACATGTATGCTAGCTGACCGCTGCTTTTTCAATTCGTTAAATAGGGCTCGATTTTAATCCTTATCTTTATCTGGTCTTTATAATTATAATATATATATATATATATATATATATATATATATATATATATATATATATATATATATATATATTTATATATATATATATATATATACACTTGTGCCCGATATTATTCATACCCCTCGGATCTTTGAGATTTCTATAAGAATATTGCTCAAACCAGAAGGTAGACAATATTAAAGGGATTTCAAACAATAAATCAAGCATAAACATTTAATTTAAACTCAACAAATAGATAAATTATGCAAGTTTGAAACATTATACAAAGAAAAACAATAATGGCACTAGTTCAAAATTATTCATACCTCTCTTACTAATAGTCAATAGCATGCCCTTTATACTTAATAACTGCCTGTAACCGTTTTGGATATTTATCAACAAGGTTTTTACAAGCATCAACACTGATTTTTGACCATTCTTCAATGCAGTAGTTCTCCAAATCCCTCAAATTTCTAGGTTTCCGCTTTTTAACCTCAGTTTTCAATATGTGACAGAGGTTTTCGATAGGGTTCAGGTCGGGACTCTGGCTAGGCCATTCCAAAACATTAATTTGATTATCCTCAAACCATTTCTTGACTATTTTGGCAGTATGTTTTGGATCATTATCCTGTTGAAGGACCCAGTTTGGTCCTAAATGGAGCTTCTCCGCATCCTGTCTAATGTTTTTCTGAAGTATCTCCAAATATTGCTCCTTCTTCATGGTTCCATCTATCTTGACCAAACTACCTGGACCACTAGCCGAAAAGGAGCCCCAAAACATTAGGCTACCACCACCATGTTTCACCGTGGGTATGGTGTTCTTGGGGTTGTAAGCTTCTCCTTTCTTCCTCCAAACGTAAGAAGCATCCATATTGCCAAACAATTCAATTTTTGTTTCGTCAGTCCACAAAATACTTGAGAAAACGGACTCTGGAGAATTCACATGGGTCCTAGCTAACTTTAGACGTGCTGCAAGGTGTTTTCCGGTGTGCAATGGAGTCCTTCTTGGTCTTCTTCCTTTCAGACCATTTTCATGCAGAGTCCTTTGCAATGTTTGCCTTGATATTTTTATGCCAGAAGACTCCAGATTTTCTAAAATGTCCTTAGTAGTGGTGGTTGGATTTGCATTAACACTTCTTACAATATTCCTGGTGGCTCTAGCAGACAGTTTCCTTTTCCTTCCTCTACCAATCAAGTTGTTTGTTGTGTGGTGGCTCTGGAATTTTTTGATGATGCTCTGTACTGTTGCTGTAGGGACCTCAAATTTCTTGGAAATTGACTTGTAACCTAAACCATCCTTATGTGAATTCACAATTTTAGTCCTAAGATCATTACTAAGCTCTTTTTTCTTCCCCATTCTAATAATGTTTATTCTTTTATTGGTTTTCAGTTGATATCATTTTAATTTCTGAAAAATGCAAAAAACGAAATGAAATTAATCAAAGGTTGTATAAAAGCATTCAAAATAAGAATCAAACAGGAAACAAACAGTCAGAAACTCGATTAATACTGAAAAAATAAGGGGGTATGATTATTTTTGAACATTGCAGATTTTATAAATAGCTGTATATTTCTTTTATTACAAGTATCCCGAGATTTTAAAATGACAAAAATGATCAGAAGAGGTTTATTAAGAATATGTATCAATATGGACGTAAACAATAAATTCTTACAAAGTTACACCTAATAAACTCAATTTTCAAGGGGGGGTATGAATAATATCGGGCACAAGTGTATATATATATATATATATATATATATATATATATATATATATATATATATATATATATATAAACACTATTATTATTTTTTAACTATTTGCTCTTATTATAAGTTCTATCTCCTATCTGGTTGAGATTACATTATGAATTCTTTAATATTTATAATATACCTTTGTTTTACTATATTGGATCATTTTGGTAAACTTAATTGTAATTTATATATATATATATATATATATATATATATATATATATATATATATATATTAGGTTGATGAGCAACAAGGTATTGCTGAATTTATAATTTTGATTGCAAATAATGTATTTTTAAATAAGTTTTTGTTATAATACCTTTACTTTATGTATAGTTTTAAAGTGCGTTTTTCAGTTTACCTAATCGTTTATATTATAATCGTTTTCAAACAATTATGTCATTTTTTACAGAACGTTGAATGAAAGATGAAAAAAAAATCAAATTCGCACAATTTTACTGTTTCAATTCAAGCTAGTCCGAAAAGCTGCTGAAATAGCTCGTGATATCAATGAAGCGTTTGGTTCAGGAACTATTACTGAATACACAGTACAATGGTGGTTTAAGAAATTTTGTGGTGGTGACGAGAGTCTTGAAGATGATGAGCATAGTGGTCGGCCATCGGATGTTGACAACGATCAATTAAGAGCCTTAGTCGAAGCCAATCAATGCACAACTGTTCGATAACTTGCTTCTGAATTAGACATAACGTATAAAACGATTCCAACCACTTGAGATAGATTGGAAAGACAAAAAAAAAACTTCATAAATGGGTTGCTCACGAATTGAACGACAACCAAAACAAACGCCGTTATGAAGTGTCATCTTCCCTTCTTTTATGCAACAAGAACAATCCGTTTCTTGACCGGGTTGTGACTTGACAATGAAAAGTGGGTTCTTTACGATAACCGGCGATGCTTAGCTTGCTGGTTAGAAGGTGACGTTGACTGGTTGGTCTGCGACCGGTCTCATCCATTACAATTTTTTGAATGCAAGTGAAACCATTACAGCAAATAAATACTGTTAACAAATACATGAAATGCATCAGAAACTTCGACAAGAACACCCAGTATTAGTGAACAGAAAAGGCCCAATTCTTCTCCACAATAATTCCCGACCATACGTTGCTAAACCGACCCTGCAGAATTTGAACGAATTGGGTTAAGAAACTCTGCCTCGTCCACCATACTGTTATAGAGAAAGAGAGAGAGAGAGAGAGAGAGAGAGAGAGAGAGAGAGAGGTGAGTAAACGTGGAGGTAGACACGTTTACCAGAACCGAAGGTCAGCTGACCAGATTACGTATGAGTGACGTGGTTAGGTTGGCTAGATCTGAGAGATTTGATTTGGGCTTTGAAGAAGACGGATGGCTTTCTGTTGTCTCCCCCCCCCCTTCACTGGGGAGGGGGGAGACGAACGCTGACGTGTGTGAAGAAGAACCCACACAAGCCGATTTCACTTCCACCTTCTGCAGGACCTCTGGGGAAAGTGAAATAAAAACTATAAAACCCATTCATCGTCTTGGAGTGATAAATCTTCGTCAAATAGGTATCAAGTCTCCCTCCAGGATGAGAAATCCCCAGATGGTCCAACATCGAAGAAGCAGAGGTAGGTTCAGAAATTACATGTCACACACATGATTCCCTTTATGATAATCAAATACGGAACCCTTTATATTAGAGACAATCATACGCACACGGAATCCTTTTTATGTTATACACCAAACGTCAATTTGGCGCCCCTCTAGGATAACTTCAATGAGAACGATATGTAACAATACTCTCTAGACCTCTCATCCACTGGCTACCACTTTTACAAGCATATCGACAACTTTCTGAATGAGAAATGGTTCCAAAACCTAAGCGATCTCAAAAACGCCTTCAGCAACTTCATCGACACAAGAACGCAAGATTTTTACAATTTTTTGGCATAAATATTTTTACAATTTTTTGGCATAGATATTTTTACAATTTTTTGGCATAAATACACTTGTTTTGCATTGGCAAAAGTGTGTTGGTTCTTATTTTGATCAATTAATTTTTGCCTGAGCCGAGATATGTTCATTTTAATTTAAAAGTTAAAAACCACAAGAACTTTCTTGTCAACCTGATATATATAATCATTGTTGTTGTTGTTTTTTTGGGGTTTTTTCTGCGACGTAAATCCACTGAAAATCCTGTTCTTATCAAAAAAGTGCGCGATAACAAACAGAGCGTAATTATATTGTCTTTATTTGTACAAACAATATTGGCTAGGTACATATTTCTGCTGCAACACCTTTAGAGAAGCCGAATCTGACCTGGAGATGTTGCTTCTCTAAAGGGGTTTCAGTAAAAATATGTATGCACATTGTGTATGCACAATAATATTTGTATAAATAAATACACTATGTGTGTGTGTGTGTGTGTGTGTGTGTGTGCAGGGTGGCCAAAAAGTAACTGAAGGATTACTATTAATGATTATTTTTTCTCTATTTCAGATATTTTACAGATAATATTTTGACAATTAATTATGGATAAGTATGGCATTGAACAACGTACGCAAGTTGTGAAAATGTTTTACCAAAATCAGGAGTCAATTGCTTTTACTCAAAGAGCTTATCGATGGCGTTTTCATGTATGAGATAGCCCAAGTCACAACACAATTCAAAACATTGTGCAAACCCTGCAAGACTTGAGGGAAAACACCAGAAACGAAATAAGGGAGTTAAATCGCAACTCAGAGCTTCTGCAATCTGTTAAAAATAAGGTTTTGAAAAGAGCACAAATATGCGAAGCTGAAAATCGGCAAAATTTTAAAAGACATTATTTTTCATGAATAAAGATTGTTTGAATTTTGCATTGTTTTAAAAATATTTCCCAATGCCTTAGTAATGTTGTGTTAAAATTACAGAAAGATATCATAAAAAAAAAAGAATCTCGCAGAAGAGATGTTGCGAGTTTGTCTCTGATGTATCGTTATTTTCATGGAAAGTGTTCGACTAAGCTTCAGTCTATGGTCTCCCCTCGCCAAACTTTCACAAGAAACTCTCGTCTAGCTGAAAACACTATCAATAATTACCCCCACTCTTTATCTGTGCCTAAACCTAAACGTAGATTCCATGAACAAGGCTTCTTTCTTAGAACTGCACGCCTGTGGAATTGTCTTCCGTTTTCCTGCTTTCCGGCTGACTACAATATGGTTGTCTTCAAGTCTTAACGTAAATAAGTTCTTGATGAGCCGTTCCATATAAGTTGTCAAATTTACCGAATTTTCATTACTAATGATTACTATATTGTCCAATTTCTACTGTACACTCTTTAACCCTTATCATTGAGTGGCCTTTTGGCCTTGATAATGTGGTGATGCCTGTGTAAAAAAAAAAAGAATCTATTTAAGTTTTAAACCCTTCAGTGATTTTTTTGGACACCCTGTACATATACCAGTGAGCACGCGTAGTTACAGACTACTTGTAAACAAGTATATCAACCAGTAAGCATTGTGTGAAGCAGTTCAAATGGTCTTACTATGCAGAGAAAGGAAAGTGAACTCAGCAAGTCACATGGGGCTATTAATTGCTATTCTCATTATTATACTTCACTCTAATTCATCCCAGAAACAACAGATAAAACACATTCAGTTCAGCTCATCTAAATAACACCATGTCAACAAGTTAAACTGCTGGCTGGACAGTTTGCCTAATTACCTAAATTATTTCGATAATGAAAACTGATAAACGAAGTTGATAGACATGCATGCGCCTGTGTGTATACGTGCCTTTAGGCTATCAGACCTAGTAATGTGAAATTTGGTAAGAGTGATCCTAAACTCATGCGGATTGTTCTAATATTATTTATCTATTAATAATGGAGATTGGGTAGCTGTCTGTCAGAAGTCCAAATTATATTCTATTAAAAATGGAGATTTGGTATTTGGCAGAAACGATACTATTACTATCTTTCAAGGCTTAATGCGAAAATAAGGAGGGTAATGTAGTACCTGTTCTATTGCCATTATACCATCCTCCTATGTAATGCTTCCTCTTTTATTTTTTTGGAGGGGGTGGTGTATTATCTGTTCTGTTGTCATGAAAGTGATTATCCAGACATTACCTTCTCCTTTGAAAGCCAGTGTAATATATTTTCGTTCATCATATAGGTACAGCTCTATCTAAATTTAAAAAAAAAATGTGTGTTTGCAATATATTCTGACAGAAAGCCTTGAATGGTGTAGATATGATACTGATTGGGATTTTGATGTCGGCAACGACCAGTTTGCTGGCAAGCTTCATATCAGTGATATATTCGATATTTGTGGCAGTTATAAACTCGGCTATAACCATCTAACATAACGAAATGGACTCTCGTAAAATAGTTCATTCATTCTTTATTCTAATTAATTGAAAATGGTTTGATTTTTACATTCAACTTGAGAAAATTATAGGATATCGTTTATTGGATAGAAGCAGATTTTCAACTAAAAACACTAAAAGTTTTGTATTTGAAAGAGAAGTAACTCTTTACTCTTTGTTGTCTTACTTGGTAAAAAAAACAAAAAACAAAAAAAAAAAACAGTAGTTTTAAAAGCAGAGTTATATCCCTTGAAGTCGGTCAGCTGATATTGAGAGAACAACATTGAATAGATGTTTCGCCAGCGACTACAATTCATTACGTAGTTATTAAAAAGTAATTCTTTTTCAGTTGTAATTATATAATAATTATATATGAAGCGTTTCCATCCAATCTATTCTTTATATTTGTGTCTTACCACTCACAAAAACCTGATTACTTCATTTTTAATGTTTAGCATTTTGAATTTGACGCAATTAATTAAAATTCTTGGCACCCAGGTTCCAGTTCAAAGCCCATCATGAAACATTTGTACAATTTTTTGTTTGCCAATGAATCACAACCTACTAAGGCCAAGACCCACTTGAGGACCAGGATAAACAAGATAGATGGATTGTCTGTTGAATGATGAAGAATATTATCAGAGGATTGACAATGAGGAATAGAATAAAGTCTGATTATTTCTGGCGACGGTTTGTGTCAAGTATTTGTTAAGATTTGAAGACGACCATAATGTAGTCTTCAGGAAAGCAGGTCCATCGATATGTCTTAGACAGATAAGAATTTAGTCTGATGCTCGTTATGCATAGGAAAGATTCTTAAAAACCCATACTGGACTTGTCCACAAGGACTCATAGCATAGTAAGGAAATTACTTGGTAAAATTCAGTTGTAATTTACACTCTTCTAGAGGTTGAAGGTTCAATTATCAGTGCGGGCGACACTCAAAATACAATGCGACTTCTACCCAGTCATAGCCGATGGAACGCAAACATGAAACTCTATCGATTAAATAAAGGGTTCCATTCAAAATTCCGTGCAGATTCCTGAGTTTGAAGAAAAAGATTTCCAACAAGATACACCTGAAGGAGGCCGGAGATTACATCTGCCAAAACGTTGTTAAAATATCACTTAAGAAGATAACAATAGTCGGAATGATCCAAATAATACAAAATTCCTTTTAGTTGTGGTAGTCGACGAGTTCTTGCTAAAAGTAAATTTGTATGGGTCAGTATGATACATCTTTGTTGACCTGCTTGATGCTGTTCTTGTCATTTTTATAGGAAGAACCACGTGAAGGTTGCCAACATCCTTAATTGAAAATGATATAATGAAACCGATTGGATTTAGAGCTGGCATACTCATGTCATCGGCCCACGTTGTTATTCGTTTAACGACCGTTACCTTTTGCTGCGACTGTCTTACATGGCGGAATCACAGATCAGAGGGCAGTCGATAAAATTTATATTTTTAATAAAAATTGGATGCCTTTTTGTGAAATTAAAGGTCACGGCCAATTTTATTATTTGACATTTAAAGAATAATTGGTTGACCACATTTCTGATTTGTCCAAGAACTTTAAAAAGACCTAGAAATAAAGTGGTATTAAAAATATAGTAATAATAAAATCTTCGAAAGTTCACATTTTATTTTGGCAAAGGTTACATCTCCTGTATTTTCTGATCTAGAGATATAAAATAGGCACAAGGTTTTTTATGAAGATCTATATATGTATCACATTAAAAAAAAAAAGATCTCTGTTTATTTAACACTAGCTGTTTTGATCCGGTGTTGCCCAAGGGTATTATTCCTTAATAAATGTTGGTAGTTAAATCACTACAAAACAACAACAATTCTGAAGACTATGTAGAAAAAATAGTAATTAAAATCAAATAAATTAATCAAATAAATTAATAAATATTTAAAAATAAATATTAAAAAATACATATTAAAAATTATTAATAAAATAATGATTTAAAACAAATTTTTATGTTATTAGAGTGTGAAGGGTATATGTATTATTTCTTAGTTTTAACGTGGTATGCGTGTCAGTTCGATTGTGGTTAGGAGTTTTCAAAATTTACAATTTAACAAAATAATGAAATGGCTGATGTGATTATGGTCAAGCCGAAATGCATTATGGTGGAATTATTTTTGCTTAATGAAATTAATACTTTAAGTAGGATTGTGAAAAATTAAATAGTTAAATTAAAACAATAATCGAATAGAAGAACAGAAGAAAAACACAAATAGCTCATTAATGAAAGTTCGTTTTTAAATGCATATGATAATTAGTTTACTTTTTGACATCACTCGCATATCCATGATATTGTAAAACTGTTTTTGCTCTGTGTTGAATAGAAAGGTGGCGTTTTAATCTCAGTTTCAGTGCGAGAGATGACTCATATCTATCTATTGTTATATTAATGTGGAGTTTTGTTGTTATGTTTGTTAGCGATAATTATAATCGGTATGACTTACTCCCCCTAGGATTTTAGGAAATGTATGTGTTACATGATAAGGGCTGTCCCCTTTTCATGTAAGTATAAAAATAGAGAGATTAGTTAAAATGAAAATAAAGTGAGAGAAAGCAGAAATCGAACCCTGGACATAAGTTTTAAAGAACAATAGGTTTAAATGGAATGTCCAGTAAATTGTTAATTCGGATGAAATAAATAATAAATAAACTATTCAATTGTTAGAAAGAATGTGGATAATAAAATATGGGTGAAATAAATTAGATATGTAGGTTGAATTCTTTTGTGAAAAAAACAAAAGAATATATATATATATATATATATATATATATATATATATATATATATATATATATATATATATATATATATATATATATATATAGTGTGTCCAGGGGTGATGAAAAAAATCCAGTAAAGTGCTCGATCGTAGATGTGAGAGCTGAAGATACAATATTTATTATTACACTATATATACATATTTCAAGGTCGTACCATTGGTTTCGATACACCGAAAACAGTAATAATATACTGTGGAAAATCGGTATAATCTCTTCGGCGACAAAGAAAAATCTGAAACTAATGCAAAATGAACGAACATAGAAGAAACGCTAGACGAGCGTTTAAGACTCAGAATTTCATATTTAAAAAAATATCGTTTTAAAACTGACGTTAATAGATTATTATAGAAGAAAGAAAGGAAGAATGTGTGTGTGTGTGTGTGTGTGTGTGTGTGTGTGTGTGTGTGTGTGTGTGTGCGTGCGTGCGTGCGTGCGTGCATAGCGGGGAAGGGGGTGCGATGGAAAACTCTCTAAAAAATATAAAGGTCCTGTTAAAGCCATATCAATAAATAAAAGTAGGACAATTAACGGTAATAAATAATGAGAAAGGCATGAATATATTAATATGATTTATAAAAATTTTAAAATTATTTAAATTAATTAAATTAATTAAATTAAATAAAATAAGGATAAAGATAAATAAGGTAAATTTAATAAATAAATAAAAAATAAGAACTTTAAAAGAATTTTAAATTTTTTTTAAAAATATTAATATTTTAATTATGAGAGAATAATAGTGAATGGAGAAATTTAAGATAATTAAAATAATTAAAGGAAATTAATAAATATTAAAAGACTATACAACTATCAGATGCGAAGGTTGTGGGGGGGGGGAAGGGGAATAGTTTCTCTATAAAGGTTATCCTTATTATTGGAAACACCATCAAAACTAGCTATTCCTGCTCTCCCTCAGTCGGCTCTATCCTGATATCTAAACCCCCAATCCCTATTAACCCCCCTAACCCTCGCTGCTCATGCAGGGGAGGAGATACCTGTCCTCTGGGGGGAGGCTGCACAATCAAATCTATCGTTTACCAGGCCAAAGTCATTCCTGAAAATAACCCAGGTAAAGAAGAAATCTACATTGGAATGACTCAGGGTACCTTCAAGCAGAGGCTGTATGCACATAACTCCACTTTCAAATATCCCCAAAAGAAATTTGACACATCTTTAGCCACCAAGATTTGGTCGCTTAAAGAATCTAATACTCCATATAAAATAAAATGGTCAATCATGGATATTAAAAAATCTTACGACCCAACCTCCAAGACCTTCTCACTTTGCACTACTGAAAAATTTAGGATCCTTCAGGCTATCAATAACCCATCCATAGCCTGTATGAATATTAAAAACGAAATCTTCAGACAATGTCCCCACAAAAGAAAATTCCTCCTCGCCAAATGGCCTAACAACAGCATAACTTAACCGATTCACACTCCATTTACACAAAGACTCCTAATTCACACATAGACACCTAAATACCACATTCACCTCTCACTCTAAACCTCAAACCATCTCTCTTCTAATCATACCTCAACATTCCTCGCCACCTTACCTCCTTACTATCACACACCCTATTTACACAAAGACACCCTATTCACGTATAGACACCTAAATTCCACATTCACCTCTCATTCTAATCTCCAAACCAACTCTCTCCTACTCATATCTCAACCTTTCTCACCACCTAATATCTTTAACTTTACCATATAACCCCCCCAATAATAAGGATAACCTTTATAGAGAAACTATTCCCTTTCCCCCCCCCACAACCTTCGCATCTGATAGTTGTATAGTCTTTTAATATTTATTAATTTCCTTTAATTATTTTAATTATCTTAAATTTCTCCATTCACTATTATTCTCTCATAATTAAAATATTAATATTTTTAAAAAAAATTTAAAATTCTTTTAAAGTTCTTATTTTTTATTTATTTATTAAATTTACCTTATTTATCTTTATCCTTATTTTATTTAATTTAATTAATTTAATTAATTTAAATAATTTTAAAATTTTTATAAATCATATTAATATATTCATGCCTTTCTCATTATTTATTACCGTTAATTGTCCTACTTTTATTTATTAATATGGCTTTAACAGGACCTTTATATTTTTTAGAGAGTTTTCCATCGCACCCCCTTCCCCGCTATGCACGCACGCACGCACGCACACACACACACACACACACACACACACACACACACACACACACACACACACACACATTCTTCCTTTCTTTCTTCTATAATAATCTATTAACGTCAGTTTTAAAACGATATTTTTTTAAATATGAAATTCTGAGTCTTAAACGCTCGTCTAGCGTTTCTTCTATGTTCGTTCATTTTGCATTAGTTTCAGATTTTTCTTTGTCGCCGAAGAGATTATACCGATTTTCCACAGTATATTATTACTGTTTTCGGTGTATCGAAACCAATGGTACGACCTTGAAATATGTATATATAGTGTAATAATAAATATTATATATATATATATATATATATATATATATATATATATATATATATATATATATATATCGGCATGCTTTTTATATCCTTAATAGTTTTCGAGATATCTAATGTCGAAATGTCTTCACGACTCGTAGAACAACCTGTATTTCATAAATTTATTTACTGCACTAGATTTTCTTCTCACTGTATCTTATTGTAGACTAGCAGGGTTATCCGGCGTTGTCCGGAACAAATGTGTAACATATTTCTATTAAAACTTCTATCACTTTCTCGTTCCCGCTCCTTTGTTTTAACTCACCCCCCACTCTCCACTTCACCTGCACCAAGTCCTCTCCTCTTTCTGAACACACACACATATACACAGACAGCTCTCCTTTATATATATTCATCGAGGAATGAGTCGGTATAATGGAATTAACTTCGCGAAAAAAAAAAATTATTTACTTCCGTTTTAATCGTTCCTCCTCTGACGAAATCTGCATAAGTTTAAGGTCAAAGAATGAATTTTTTTTTTCTAAGTTTTGTGCATTATTCATCCAGGGTATTGATCAAGAAAATATCAACTTAGTGAGGGTTTGTTTTATATTTCTTTTAAGTTTTAGAAAGACATACAAACATACGCATATATAGGCCGACAACTTCCCTTTATATTTTAGATTATTGTATATGATCAATTTATTTATTGTGTGTGATTTTATATAATATATTTATTTCTTTTATATGATTGTATATGATAAATTTATTTATTATCTATGATTGTGTATGATAAATTTATTTATTGTATATGATAAATTTATTTATTGTATATGATAAATTTATTTATTGTATATGATTGTACGCGTTGAAGTTATTGACTGTATACGATTATATATATTTTTTATTGTATATAGCTGCATACAATAAGTTTACTTATTGTTTTTTATGTTTCTAAAAAAATAATCATAAAAAAACTCTTATATGCATTTGAAACACATCTTCTGAGGCATTTCCTAGTCTATTAACGTCACGATAACAAAAGATAGAAATATTTGCAGCAAACAGTTTATATTTTGGGGTCTTTTGTTTGTTTTTGTTTTATGTCTTTTTTCTTTTCTGTTGTCAGAGTTTTTTTTTTTTTTCGGAGAAATGTCTTAAAAGCTTTCAACTACAATTTGGGAAACACTTTATATCTTTCTGAAATGTACACTTAAGCGAGTGGATATCTACCTCTACTTATATATAAAAGGCATTTTGTGCGTGTGTCCGTGTGTGAATGATATCGGTCCTTATGAATTCTAAAACGGCTTGGCCGATTTATTTGAAATTTTACACAAATGTACTTCATGTGTCTGGGAGTGTTCTTAGATAGATTCTGTAGATGGATGCCCCCGAGAAATATCTAAAATTGATTATCAAAAAAAAAACAAATCCGAAGGAACGGGCTAATTTTTACCGAAGTAAGCATCCTTATACCGCCTAACATTACAAGTGTATTTGAGAAAATTTACCACTACACAAGAAGAAGGGCTCGGCATAAAAAATCGACAGTAGATTCTTTGATAAGACAGGGGCGCGTTCAAAATGATATTTTATTAGTTTTAGAGCACAATTGAATCATGTTACTGAACTTTTAGATTTTAAATTTTAATTCAAATCATTATATCAAAATAGTTCTATAAAGTTAACAATAGACTCTCTACAGTGCAATGTAGACTACAATTTACTATGAACTAAGTAACTTCGGGGAGGGATGTGAAGCTTTTTGCAGCCCATCATGAAAACATTATCTTAAGTCTATTTGACTGCTCGTCAGAGACGATCAAATATCAGAAAAAACCGACACAGCGTTCCAAATCAAAATAAAAGAAAGAAAGATGCTTAAAAAAGATGGGAATAGCAGTCAGTCAAAAACATGGGGAACTCACTTTTAAGATGATATTCAGAGAAGAAAGACACTCTTCTTAGGCATCTGACACCAGACAAGAACGTACTTAAGCCACCGTTTTCTTTGGTTATTGGAATGCAACAAGCTAGTATATATTCCATGAAGTCGGAAATATAAGTTCATTTGGGCTTGTTATTAGGTTGATGCAAAAACAATATTGTTTTTTTTTAATCAGATATATATATACGTCAAAAACGACATTATGTTTGCACCAACCTAATATTTGAAACAATCTTCGGATGAATACCTTAAACTATTTTTTAATTAAACAGAATAGAAGAGGACTTGGATCTTCTAGAGCTAAAATAGAGTAAATTGGAGATAAAAGAAATCAACGTTTCGGAATGTTTTAGATTAGAATTAAAAAGATACATTAATTACTTCCCTTGGACCTGACAGAAATAATCGATCAAGACCAGAAGCCATGTCAATTAAGAACAGAATAGGACAAAATTAATGAAACAAAATATTTTAAACATACATTTTCGAAAATATATTAAATACATAATTGAAAAATTGATATAAATATAAAATATATAGAAATAGGGGCTGACAAGCTATAATTAAATAAAAATGAACATTATTAGAGATAATGCGTGCGGTCCTAGTTTTTCCTCAGAAATGTAAGCAGAAAACAATATGGCTGACGAGAGTCTAACATTATTTACCATTAACTGGTCCTCCTTACGTTAGGCTTGAAACCGACGGTACCAATGTTTTTCTGACATTCTGTACAGTTTTAAAATGAATAAATATTGAGCTGAAATTGTTTGTTTGTAACCCCGAGCACTTTGATGGAAAATTTCCCCCAAAACAGTGAATAATATATATATATATATATATATATATATATATATATATATATATATATATGTGTGTGTGTATATATGTGTGTGTATATATATATATTTATATATAGATGTATATATATGTATATATGTGTGCATATATATGTATATACATATATATTTATATATATGTATATGTATATATATGTACATGTTAAGTAAATACTTATTCATATATATTAATTGATAGTTTCAATTTCATATATGCAGTAAATGTTTGTTTATAGATATGCAGTATCTAAGGCAATGTGCCTGTATTTCGGTTTATTTTTTCGTCTAAAATAACGATTATGTTCAACTCTAGACTCAGCTTACGATTCTCGGGTGTAAGCCTTATCTTTAATATTGATTTTTAAAAGATGCTAAACCATCTTCCATTTCTGTTTTTCCATAAAAAAAAAACTGGCCCTCCCCAAATGCGGCAGGCAATATACGTTTCCTTTACTCTAAAGCATACGCCATAAATAATAGCGATGTGCATAAAATAATATTCTTCCATATAATTTTATACTAGCGGAACTCCATAAAAATTATACGGTGCTTTTTACACTAATTTGTATAATGAACTCTTAAAAACATTTCTTTTGAAATAATAAAAATATGTCAGTGTAATAGTCACCCCCAATTCCCCGCTCGTATCATCATTTCTCATATTGCTAACTGCCGACGGGGAGCACGGTCTTATAAGTATAAGAAATAGAAGAAAACAAAAAACTTCAGCACATTCTGCAAATATCAGTTGCAGTCTGAATGTGTGTGTGACACCATCGACCTTCTAAATGCTAACGTCCACATCTTAGTTTTGTCAAGGCCGTGTTCGCCAGCCGATGTCGCCTCATCTCGGTCTCTTAATCTGGTTCAAGCCATGATCTCCCTCCAATTGTATTCAACTCACAACTTCCTTTAACTGTAACTGTCGTCAACCGCCGCAAACCCAACAGCCCGCAAAACCGCCCGCAAAACCGCCCGCAATTATCGTAAAACTGTCCCAAAACGCATCGCCACACCTAAAACTAACTCTAAACACTTTGATCTTCATTGTTCGGTCCTTTGGTTCCCGTTACTGCCACACCTTGATTAACCATCCCATTTTAGTTACTTGTGTGTGCGTTGATGAAGAACTTCCTCTTCATTGTTCTGCCGATAAACTTAATTTCTCTTATTTGTTGTATTTTTTCCCAATATATTTTATTTTCTAACCCTCGAAGGAGGAGGGTTGGAGAACGTCGATAATATCGCATCAAAAAGTTAAAAGATTCGCAGAATACAACAATTTAAAACAATTAGAATAAGATACCATTTCAAAGAAGCACATCTTTATCTCTGTAAGATTATAGTCATAAGAATATGCCCTAAACTAACATTCGTCATTCGCGAATTTATGAAAAGCGACTTTTTTTTTTACAAAGGGGTTACTACATATCAAGGCCCGAAGACCACTCGAGGATAAGAGTTAATGTGTACATGGTACTCATTGGGACAGTAGCGTAGCGGAAATTTGGTATAATTAGATTAGTTACGAGGACGGTTGAATAAGATAAATGAAACTTTTGGGAATGGTCGTACATAGACTAAAGAAAAATTTGCCCAAACTTTGTAAGATTAAATAACATTTTTATGATTTGTTTTTGATAGTGCATTCATCCTCTTTATGAAGTTTTTTTTTTAAATCTAATTCAGCTTTTAGAAACAATGGCTTTGGCAGAAGAATGTGACCTTTGGCGGCTTTGAAATGTGTTATTGTTTATTAAAGCCATGAATTTATTCTGTGTTGTTTTTTAATTAAAATCATTCCAGCTATTCAACAAATGTCAAGTCATCTTTAAGAAAATAAAACAATTGTGTTGTCTTCTATGAAATACTAGTGCATTTTGTTAAATGAAATCAGATACAAAACAACTAATATATACACAGATACACTAATATATATATATACGTACATCAAGTATGTTGCCAAGGTCGCTGGAAAGATGGTGGGATCCTTCTACCGCTTCAGAAGATATCTCACTACTGATGCAATTCTCTATCTATATAAAAGCCAAGTACGTCCAAGGATGGAATACTGCTGCCATATCTGGGCAGGAGCTGCTAAAAACAGCCTATCCTGCCTTGACAGAGTACAAAATAGACTTCGTGGCTTAGTGGGGGATTCCCTTTTCTCTACCCTGCAACCTCTCTCTCACAGAAGAGACGTTGCGAGCCTATCCTTGTTTTATCGTTATTTCCATGGCAGATGCTCGTCTGCACTCCAATCTCTGGTCCCCCCTCGCCAATCTTTCACGAAAAACACCCGTCTAGCTGAATCCACTGTGAAAAATTTCCCCCACTCTTTATCTGTGCCTAAATCAAAACGTGGATTCCATGAACAAAGCTTCTTTCTTAGAATTGCACGCTTGTGGACTCTGTTCCGTTTGCCTGCTTCCCACCTAACTACAACTTGAATGTCTTCAAGTCCAACGTTAACAAATTCCTAATGAACCACTTCCTTAAGAAAACACTTCATCAAATCTCCACACTAACGTACTGTACTTGCAATAACCCTTATCCCTGAGTGGCTTCCGGGCCTTGATAAGTGGTGACCACTGTGCAATATATATATATATATATATATATATATATATATATATATGTATATATATATATATATGTATATATATATATATATATATATATATATATATATATAATCGAAAGAAATCAAAACTGTAAATTCAAATTTACAAGGAAATTTATTGTCCGACAGAATACTCCAAATCATAAATATTGGTTTTGTAGTATTCTATCGAACAATAAATTTCCTCGTTTACAGTCTTGATTTCTTTCATTATGACAAGTTCTACTTCATCTCTAATCCATTATTTTTTTTTCAGATTAAGCAGCCCACTTAAAAATACCCCGATCTCCAATCTTTTCTTTAATCAATTTTTTTTCATTGGCTGAAGAGAACTTGATAAGGATATCTTAGACGGTCCTAATTATCGGGTTTGAAACCGACGGTACGAATGAGTTGTCTCATCTAACAACTTTCTGTACACAAAATATACATATTTCGGATTTTCCTTTTAATTGGGCACTCTGCTGGATTTCTTTAAAAAAAAAAACTAATTATATATATAGATATGAGCAAACAGTTAATAAAACATGTTAAAAAAACACTTTGAAATGAGTTAAAAACATATTTAATCTGAAAAGGAAACACTTAATAAATTGATAGTCCTTAATCCGCAGAGTTTCGAAGAAATACTCTCCTTCTCATCAGAGGGTAGGAATTAGCAAAATGCGGGATCGGATTTTGCATGCAGAAGTATTTGATGAAACAACAAGTAAGTCAAATATCTTACTTGAAAACAAAAAAAGTGAAGCAGAGGGAATATGGTGAAGAAAAAGGTGATTACACGTGAATGGATAGTCTGGTGGAAGATAAAAAATCCAGTGACGGTAAAATCCAAATGTAAAACTTCAAGAAAGTTAAAAGAATTTTCATTTGTACAAGTAAAATCCAAAGAAATCCCGTAATTGGAAGAAGATGGTCCATAATAATCCAATGACAGAAATCCATATATATCTGGCTGTGATAATTTTATAAATATTAATTCTTTAATATTTATAATTTACCATCTTGGATCATTTTAGTAAATTCAATTGTAATTTTCATTATATATATATATATATATATATATATATATATATATATATATATATATATATATATATATATATATATATATATAGTATGTTATAAAATATATATGGCTATTAAGCTACACAGAATATTCCGCGTTGCATCCACTCTAGGATTCTTCAGGCTTAAACTTACTAATTTATGTGAGTAAATTAAGTAGTTTTATATATATATATATATATATATATATATATATATATATATATATATATATATACTGTGAAAGCAAAATCAAGACTTCAAAGAAGGTATTTATGGCAACAAAAAGTGTATTTCATTTTACGTTACAATTGTTTCCATGTCCAGTCGACAATTTCAAACATTATATCGTTTGAAAATTTTCAAAAACCAGCATTTCTTCAGACTTTATGAATAAAAATACTTTTGACAATAGAGCATTTTTGAAAAGAAAGAAAAAAGAAAGAAAAAGGAAAAATTCCCTTGATGGAAAAAGCATGTGAGAAACATTTACCTTTGCGGTAGCTACGGAAAAGCCCATTTAAATATTAATGTATCACCTAATGTTCGTATCCTTATTAAAGAACAGAGTCATGAGAAGTTTCCACAGAAAACTTGGAGTTTACACGCATTTCATTATCAGTGAACACTTACAATAACAAGTAGTGTTCTCTGATTTCCAGCACTTTCCACATCTTTCGGTAACCTTTACGTTTTGGACGATTTAGTTGAAATTGACATTTTATATAAAGACTAGCGGGGGGTACCCGGCGTTGCCCGGGTATTTGTTGGTGTGTGTCTTGGGGGGGTAAATCAGAACAAAAAGGAAACTTAACGATAGCGATTTAAAAAAAAAAGATGGGGGGCATGTAGGCTCGAACCCGGAGCCTTGAGGCCTACAGACTGAGCCTGAACACCTGCGCTATGGCGACAATGTTAATGTAAGAGCGATTCAGATGAGTCAAATCAAGAGGTCTGATTGACAGGTGGCCGCTTAATGAGGTCATCGCGGGAGCGTTACGATGACGGGGCAGTTTTTTGCCGTTTGTTTCCTTGTTTCACTGCGGGACCGTTTTTTCATTTACTGTGGGGCAGTTTAGGCTTCCCCAAGATGATGGGAGGGGGGAAAACCAGCTCCCCATTGAAAGGGGATTGTCCAAGGAAAAACCCGCATTGATCCAGGCTGATTGCTTTTTGACGTTCCCGGCGATCGCGCTGGGAACGATGCAACAACTTTCATATTAGTTTTGCTTTTATTATACGAAAAAGGCGAATCTACACGCGCTGATCGAAAAATGTTGAATATTTAATTTTGAAAGTCGGGCAAATTAAATACAGACGCGACCACCGTTCGTAACTTGTAGATATTATGATTTCAACGTGATATAAAAAGTTTTAAAAATGAGCAACGGCCTCGAGAAGTCGCCTAAAAAATTCTTTTGCGTACATACACAAAAAGCGAACATACATACATACATACATACATGCATACATACATGCACACATTTTCGCTTTTATATATATAGATGTGGAAAACTGGACTTTATTTAAAAGTTAAGACAACGGTTCTGTGACAATCTTCTGCAAATTAATGGTTCAATCCCTGCTACAGATAACAATAGCTAAATACGAAAAAAAATAAAATAAAGCAA
Organism: Euprymna scolopes; assembly: GCF_053919585.1. NCBI lineage: Eukaryota > Metazoa > Mollusca > Cephalopoda > Sepiida > Sepiolidae > Euprymna > Euprymna scolopes. The sequence goes on from NC_136500.1 coordinate 88,827,096, forward strand.
ACAAAAAAATTTTTTTTCTCCGGTTACGATTGATGACATGAAAACAATCTTCATCTGTCGATCATGGTTCAGTTTCGAACTCTGTACAAGTTTCCAAGTTTAATTAGAAGATTGCTCAGTTTGAAAAGCTATGCCCGGAGAAGGATATCAGAGGAACCAAATCCAAAAAATAAAATCATCGGATTCGTACGAACTGAATGAATAATACAAAGAGAGAGAGAGAGAGAGAGAGAGAGAGAGAGAGAGAGAGAGAGAGAGAGAGAGAGAGAGAGACTCTCAACCATTAAAAATGACTATTTTTTTTAAGATCTACGAGGTAGAACGATAAAATTGTCACCCTAGTAAAGACATGATTCCATTTCTGTTTGATCAAAACTGGTTTTCTTTTTTTCTCGGAAACCATCTTCTAGTTTGCCAGTTGAGTACACATCCCAAAGAGCAATAGGAGCCTTCTTCCATGCCTGAAAGTGGTACAATATTTAACGAGCGAGATCAGAGATGCGACGCTGTACAACCCATGCTCTCTACCGATTCAACTTATGACAACAAGACCATTGTCAGCATCATAAAAATGCATCGCTGGATGGCCACAAATAACAGAGACGGTGATGAAAACAAACTTTCTGGCCACGGTTATGATCTGTGATGCAGTTTTAAGTAAGGGCCACACCATGCCACCTCACATCTTCGAAGTCGGCTTGAAAGTCAACACCAAAGTGTACCTAGATGTGCTGAAGAATGTGGTGATCCCCTGGTGCAATCAGGTGATCGCTGGCAGACCCTGGGTGTGGCAGCAAGACTCGGCGCTGGCCCACGTCCAAAGAGACCCAGGTTTGGCTTCAGAAGGAGTGCTACGACTTTGTATCCTTCTTATCACTGCCTCCCATTCTCCTCCGACCTGAACCTGCTGGACTACTTTGTTTGGTCGAGAACATCACAAACATGACTTTCTACAACAACAAAGCCCGCCTGATCGCGCTATCCGCTGAGTATTCGCCGAGCTTCCGTCAGCACTTGTGGAAAAGCTATGCTCCCAGTTCCGGATCTGTATCGAGGCGGTGATGAAGGTTTAAAGCGACTACATTGAATAGATGTCAGCTCTACTACATAATCAAGTTATCTGAATTTATTTTTTCAATAAAAGTTTTAAAATAAAGCTGTAGTGTTGTTTTCTTAGGGCGACAAATTTATCGTTCCACTCTTGTCTTTCTTCGCTACTGTTTGCAGAGTTGGAATTGTAAGTATGACGGACCAACTATAGCCCTCGGGCGCTTACGCTTCGCACACAAAACCAACATTGCATGAATAATACAAATTACTGTAGCCTGTTACAGGACTATGCCAACAGAGGCTTATAAATCCGGCTAACACAACTTCTCTTTGCTACCTCAGTTGTCCAATTTGCAGACAGTAGAGGTGCCTCCACGATTCTTTTGTAACCGGAGATACTAAAACTCTATTGGGCTCAAAGAAAAAAATCAGTTCCATATGGTATCAACTTGGCTTGTGGACAATTTCGACTGGAATATTAACCTGTGTATGAACAGAAATTTATTTGTAGCTATTTTATTGCGATAAGAAAATCTTTCTTTCTCCGTCATGTTATGAGACAACAACAAAAAAAAGAAAGAAAAAAAAGAAAGAAAGCTTTTAATCAGTTTGGACTAAAACAAGAGAATATAGATGAAGCTTTGAAAAACGAAATTGCCTCACAGATGCTAATTTTTTTTCTTTTTAACAGAAAGTGAAACAGCAGGAGATGGAAGGGGAGAGGGTAGTAGTGTATTATTTTACTTACTAGGAGTTTTGACATAAGTCATTGTCAGTGATTGCTCACTAGCAATAGCCAACGGTGTTCCCTGGAATCTGAGTGACATAATTTCCCCAAATTTTCTGCACTTTCTGCTTCTTTCAATAACTGTTGCAAATTATGTTGCATTATCGGAATAGTCGTTTACCATGGATTTACCAGAGATCAATGATCTTTTCTGAACTTGAATAAAAATCAGCTTCCCCAATGGCCTAGTATTCTTTGAGCCCTTCCAGTGGAGGTCTGCTTGGTGATCTTCCTCCTCGTCTTTCCATCCTTCTTGACTCTTCATGGCCATTTTCTGCGGTGCCAGTTTCTTTTCTGGGGAGGGGGCAGTTTATAGGACTTCTAACAGTTTCAGTTACCTTGGGCTCGTGTAATTTTCTTCCTATGTTGTTTTGTTCATTGGTTAGGCAAATGTGTTCCACATTCAAGGATATATTTTTTACAGATTGTGGTTGTTTTCGTCCTTGAAAACGATAACAGAAACAATCGTATTATTTAGCGTCAAACAGACAGATACAAAATCTCCATTATTATTTGATCACTCGGAGTTTTCACGCATGTCATTATCAGTAAACACTGACAATATTAAGTAGTGTTCTCTGATTTCCAGCACTTTCCACATCTTTTGGTAACCTTTACAAAATATTTTACGTCATGGCAACATCCGGTATCCATTGATTTCTTAATATCAAACACCTTTGGTCTTCTCCGAAAATTAAGGGATGATAAGCCTCCATAAGGTTCCCATACCCTCGCAGCTTTTCAGTGGAGATCTAGTTGGTGCTCTCCCTCCTTGGTCTTTCTATCCTCTTTGAGCTTTCACAACAATTTTGTATGTTTTTCCTTTTTCCATTTATCTGTGACTGGTGGTAAGCGTTTGTTACTGTTGTGCTTTGGTTTCTGCGTTGTTGTTTTTGTTGTTATTATTATTATTATTATTATTATTATTATTATTATTATTATCATTATCATCATCAATTATTATCATCATTATTATAATCGTTGTTGTTGTTGTTGTTGTTATTATTATTATTATTATTATTATTATTATTATTATTTACTCACTAGAAATTTTCTCACAAGTCATTGTCACTGATTGCTCACTAGCAAAAACAGTATTCCCTGGAATCTGAGTTCCAACAAGTATCTCCAAATTTACATCACTCTCCGCCACTTTCGATGATCGTTGCAAATCACTCTGCCTCATTGCAACAGCCGTTTACGCTAGCTCAATATCATTTCAGATAGAGCTATATCAATAATAAATAAACAACCTTCCTTTTTTTTCTACTCTTTTTTTTGCACTTCTTCTTCTGGGTGTTTTAATCCAAAATAATCTTCTTTTTTATGAATTGAAATCAAAAGTATCGCGCAAGTGTTCCAGACGTTTATTGGCAAATCAATCCGATTTAATATCGGATTTCTACGGACAATCAAAATGTTTAACAAAAAGTAAAAAAAAAAGAAAAAGAAATAATTAATAATTTCGTATTAATTATTATTTCTTTGGCAGACAAAAATGTCCATAAAATATCCCATTAAAGACTTTGGAATTTTATTCAACTAATCGCTTTTTATTGAAAATTATCTATTTTTAAACTACCAATAAATCCGAGTCTTAAAGAGAGACGCTATAATTTTCCTCCAACCATAATGAAGGAATCATGCCATTGGCTTAATCCCAGAATCCCAGAAGTATGCTGAGCAGCAACTACCATTCTTAAAACGTTCCAGAAATTGATTATTTTAAAAAAAATCTACTATATTGATAGAAAAGATCTTGAACAAAAAATACAGGACAAGATGTAAGGGAACAATTAAAAAGTTATATAAAACATTATATGAGTAGACCATAGGGTACCATTTTTTCTGAGGAACTGAGAGAGAGAGAGAGAGAGGGGGGGAGAAAGAAAGAAGGCGAGTTGAGAGAGGGAGAAGGAGGGAAAGAAAGAGAAAAGATTAGATGAACTAGCTGGATAATGGAAGGAGAAAGGGAGGAAGGGAGATGGAAAGGGGGGGCGAGAAAGATTGAAAGAGTGAGAGAAAGAGAGATGGAGAGATAATGATGGAAAGAAAGTGGAGAGAAAGAAAAAGAGAGTGAGAGAGATAGGGAGAGTGGGGTATGAGAAATGTAGGGGACGAAAACGAGAGATGGGAAAAGGTAGGGAGAGATCGAGAAGGGAAGAGGAGGAGAGATAGAGAAAGGAAGAGAAGGAAAGGGGCGAAAAGCAGAGAGAAAGAGGGAATAGAGGGAACGACATAGATAGAAAGGGAGAGAAAGAGATGGGGAATAGAGGGAGGGGTGAAAAGAGAGAAAGACGAAGAAAGAGGTATGCATGGATGAGGAGCAAGGTGGAGAGAAAGAAAGATACATGGGGAAAAGGAGTGAGAGATGAGTGAGAGGGAGAGGATGGGAGGAAAGGGTGGCGAGAAGAGGAAAAGATGAGGAAGGAGAGAGCGAAAAATGGTGAAAGAGAGGGAGAGAATGAGTAAAGGGTAGACTATAGATGAGAAATGCAAGGAAAGATGCAAAAGAGGGGGAGCACAAGTGAGTATTTTTTTTTTTCTCGTTTGTCCCAGCTTTTTAGACATAGGGCCACAAAACCAACAAAGATAAGACCATTCCTGTAATGACTTGGTCTCTGTTGATTGTGGTGTATTATTGGTTTTATGCAGTTCTAGGAGGTCCACCCACACAGGATTTGCCTATTTTCTTTGAGAAAGGATTACTTTATTGTTCATCGCCTGAGGCGCCCTACCGGGAATGTCGACGGGGCTGCATAGGCAACTTTTGAAAGGCAAGAGGACTCCTCCTCTAGAGCACTGACTTTTCCAATCCCACTTTCCGAACCTTGCGTCCCAGTTCTTGCAGTGAAAGACAACTAAATACCTAGATTAATAGAACGGCGTTTTGATTGAAATCACAAACAAGCAAACAAGAAAATTAAATAAAAGATCAAACAAACGAGAATTAGGGAAAAACTAACAAAACCCTCGTTTTAATCCCCAATGCTATTTAATTCGCAATTTTTTGAGCTTGTTAATTAATTCATCAACGCCATTGTTTGACAGCACGAAAAGCCGCGCCAAAGAAATAAAAATCCGGATTGTTTTCGTAATTCCTTTCGACGAGAGATTTTCGCCGAAATCGCTCGGTCTGCCTACCAGGACCGTGTTTGGCAACAGATGCTCGTCGCTAGGCACTTAACTCAGATACCATCCAAATGGATATTGTCAACACGAATTTAGGAAAACTCGTCCCGGGAAAACTCGTCTCGGGAAAACTCGTCTCGGGAAAACTCGTCTCCGGAAAACTCGTCTCCGGAAAACTGGTCCCCTTTCGCTAGGTAGGAAAACTGGTCCCTTATTGAATAAATGTCGATTGAAAACACATTTTATGATCGTTCTTGAAGGAGATATTGTTTTTTAAAATAGACTATAATCCCCATAATATTAAAAAAAATTTTTTTTTACTTGTTTAATGTTTTTTTTTTTTTTTTAATAAAATCGATTTTCTAAATGTTCGCTTTCTAATTAACTGGTTAAGTTCTTAGTGGGGGTTTGTATTACTGTACACATAGATTCGAAAAAGTTGTCAAAAAACAAATATATAACAAATAAATGTTATCAAAGGCAAGATAGATTACTTTTCTACCAAACTGGATATAATTTTCGTGTTTTTATTCAATTTAATATGTTTATTGAGCTCGAAAAGCATACAGTGTTTACCGATGTATTGGAAAATTTTAAATGGCGGCCGACTCTCTCTTTAACACGGTAAGTTCGGAAAAAGGTGTAATAAATAATAAACTAGACAAAATACTGTTAGAAATTTGCTCAATATATGTTACCGTGACATAACTTGACATATATTCGGTGGTTTTTTAATAGCTTTTTCTCTAGTTTATTATTTATTACACCTTTTCCCAAACTTACCGTGTTAAAGAGACAGTCGGGCGCCATTTTGAATTTTCCAATACATCGGTAAACACTGTATGCTTTTTGAGCTGAATAAACATGTTAAATTGAATGAAAACACGAAAATTATATCCAGTTTGGTAGAAAAGTAATTTATCTTGCCTTTGATAACATTTATTTGGGTATTATTATACAAACACCGTGACAGCGTTAGGGTTAGGGTTAGGGTTAGGGTTAGGGTTTAGGGTTAGGGTTAGGGTTAGGGTTTAGGGTTAGGGTTAGGGTTAATTCGCTGTCACGGTGTTTGTATAAATTTACCTTTATTTGTTATATATTTGTTTTTTGACAACTTTTTCGAATCTATGTGTACAAACCCTTAAAAAAAATTAAAAATTAGTTAACGAGAGATTGTTAGCACATGAGCCATGTGCTAACAATCTATGGCATCCCTCGCGCCAAAAAAATATTTCGTTTTTAATTTATTAGTTAATTTTTGCAAAATTTGACAGGACGACAATAAATGTTGATAATTGATAAAATTATAATTTTAAATAACGCATGAGTGCATTTGGTATGAGAGAAAACAAAAACATAACAACAAAAAAAACTATCATAATTAAAAAACCAAAATAAAAAGCAACGAAAAATCGAATCGCTGCCTATTTTTAAATTTTTTGGTTTTGTTTTTAATTATTGTTTTTATGACTCCAAAAAACATCGTTAAAATAAGAACAAAAAAAAAATTGTAATTAACTTTGTATGAACATAATAAACGCTTTAATATAAGTGAAACCACTAAGAACTTAGCCAGTTAGGTAGAAAACGGAAACTTAGAAAATCGATTTTATTTAAAAAAAAAAAAAAAAAAAAAACATTAAACAAGTAAAAATATTTTTTAAAAATATTAGGAGGGGGGGGGGCTATAGTCTATTTTAAAAAATAATATCTCCTTCAAGAATGATCATAAAATGTGTTTTCAATCGATATTTATTCAATCAGGGACCAGTTTTCCTATCTAGCGAAAGGGGACCAGTTTTCCGGAGACGAGTTTTCCGGAGACGAGTTTTCCCGAGACGAGTTTTCCCGGAACGAGTTTTCCGGGCACCTGTCAACACCATTGTCCATATCTCCATAAAAAAGAAAAGAAAAAAACATCTAAAGAATCTACAATAAGCTTCAGCTTCACATAAAGTTCATTAACACAATTTCTTTTTTCTCTCTCATTCTTCAACAGAATATGGCGGGCGGGTTAGTGGTAGAAGTTTATGTAACCCACGTGTGTCTCGGCGCTTTCTACCATGTTAAAACGCGCATCACCATCCTGGAGGAAAAAAAAAAAAAAAAGACTGGGGAAGACAAAATCAAACCAAATGTTTCTCCTTTATTTTTATTTTTTTATTTTTATTTTTTTAATTTTTATTTTTTATTTTTATTTTTTTATTTTTATTTTTTTAATTTTAATTTTTATTTTTTTTAATTTAATTTTTTTTTTTTTGCTTTCATTCTTAGCACATGCCAGTTAGCATCTTTTGTAGATTAAAAATGATTATTTATTCATTTTGTCTATTGTATTTTGGGATTTTTGTTTTTATAAAGCTGTTTCGTAGCTTGTTAGCTCGGAGAAGGTGTGCTAAAGATTTACAGCTTAAATAAGTAAAGAGATAAAAAAAAAAAATAAAATAAATTGGAAGCGTATCTTTGCCGTAAAAACTAACATTTTACTTCGCCCACTTCTAATTAAAAAAAAATGTGAAAATGGGTTTACTATTGTTTAGTTCCATCAAAAAAAAAAAAAAAAAAAAAAAAAAAAAAAACGGACAATGGCTGGAAGTGGTGATACAAAGCTTTTTTTTTTAAGTTGGTGCTAGTGTACGAAAGAGATCCCAAATTTCTAGCCTTTTTCCGATCTCGGAAAAGTTATGTCATGTGATACTAGGTGACCAGTGTCGCTTCCAATGGCATAGCCTCCACTTTTTGATGCGGTCTTTATAACTCCCATCTCATAAGCCGAACAAAATAAACTTAAAAAAAAAAGAAAAAAAAGGTAAATGATCACGTGACATGGGAAGTGTTTGCAGTTGAATTTAAGATTTTTTTGGTTAAATTATCATGTAGAATCTGAATAGATACGACAGATGAAAGATGTCGTGAAGTTGGTCAAGTCAAATGCAACTCCTAGTTAAAAACAAACTTTACTATTATCGATATATTTGAAAGGAAATACAGCTGGGAAAATAGTAGACAAATAGTTTGTTTTATCTAATTATTTATGACCTGTTTGAGTTAAAAAGGTAGCATTATTTTAAATTAGTTTAAAGCAATTTAATTCATCGTCATCAATAATTACCAATAAAATAATTCGCATTTAGCAATCTTGAATATTTTTTTTTTCACTCAGAATTACTAATTACGATAATAATTTGGAACCAGCGGGACCTGCGAAAATTCCATATGAGATTTTTTTTCCATTTTCTTTGTAGCGTCGAGGAGTTCCGGGTCGCCTGAGGAAGTCTCATTGACTGAAACAGATGACTATTTGTAGCGACCATATGTAACTGTTTACCCTAAAAAAAATAAAATAATAATAATAATAATTATTATTATTATTATTATTATTATTATTATTAATAATAATAATAATAATAATAATAATAATAATAATAATAGATATATATGTACATATATTATTATTATTATTATTATTATTATTATTATTATTATTATTATTTTATTTTTTTAATTTTTACTAAATGGCAATTATTTCTAAACTCATAGTATTTCTAAATTCTGAGAAGGTTGATCATTTCTTAGCTTTGGTAATCCAACTAAAACCGGTGTTTTCTTTTTTTTTTTTCATAATTTTTTTATTTTTCACTTTTTCACTCCAAACAAGGCACAGTGCCACTTTGATGTAAGGGTCTAATATCTGAGACATACTTTGCAGGGATACTATGTAGGGAGTTGAGCAAAAAGATAACTTCTGCATGTCAGTACAGTCAGGAAAGCAGGGACCCGGAAGGGAATTCCAAAGTCGAGCAGTCCAAGGGAAGAAACTTTTAGAGTAGAAGGTTTTCTTGCATTTAGGGATTTCTACTGTGTAGGGGTTGAATTTTGCTGCTTGTCGGATTTATCGGCTGTATTTACGTCTAGGGGATAAAGGGCTTGTAGTTCGTCAGAGCATCCACCATTAAAATATAAGTAAAACAGGTAGAGAGACAATGGAATAGAGGCCGAAGCCTAACTGACAGTTCAGGACCTAATTGGTTGACGACTCTCTTTTGAACCCTGTCCTGAACTGAGAGACGAGTAGCCGATGCACCAGCCCAAATGTGACAACAATATTCCATACATGGGCGAATGGTGGTCTTGTAGAGATACAGGATGCTCTCAGGCGTAAGTAATTTCTAGCACGGTAGAGAGAGCCCGCCTTACAACGTGATTTTGTTATGATGATACTCTCGTCGATTTCGACGTATGAGGTCCACCACAACAACTAAGTTGTTCGGAAATTCACACTGACGATTTCTATATAACTAGCCTGGATGCCCGGCGTTTTCCGGGTGTTTGGAGGTGTGTGTTGAGCAAAAAAAAAAAAAAAAGTTGTAGTAGGCAGGCAGACTCGAACCCGTACCGCAAAGGAGCAAAAGAACGTGAGGAATAAAAAGCATAAATAAATAAATAAATAAATAAATAAATAAACGTGACGTCTTTGCCGTTGCGTCCATCGCCAAACCGGAAGTGGCAATGGTTTAAATTAAGGATAGTCAATCGAAAAGAGAGTATGGCTTTCGAAAATATCGGTGAAAAAAGCGACCCCTCATTGTAGAAAATTGCTGAATGAAGGATTTAAGGTTTTTAGCTAATTTTTCTATATTTGTCGTCTGAAGAGTCGAACTTCAAAACAATACCGATCTCGTGAAAATCCGTCGCCTCTGTTGAAAGTTTTAGGCATACATACATACATACATACATACTTACATACACACACACATACATACATACATACATACATACATACATACATACATACATACGTACACACATACATACAGGCGAGATTTATATTATAGAAGATGGTGAAGACTTTGTGAAGACACTTTTTCATACAACTGCTAATCTCAGTCGGCACAATAACTACCACAAGATGGTGCAGACAGTAGATGTCAGGTTTTTACGTCACAGTTTTCCTTCTCCTAAAGGCATGTCTGAACGAATACCGAAGGTGCATCTCTCTTAGTGGATTAAACGCGACCCCAGATACCAACGTTGAAATTTCTACGTCCCGGCGCGAAATTTTGTTATAAGTTAAGTAGAATAACTAGTTTGTTTTTGATTAAGAATTATTGAAATCCTTTCGACGTCGTAGAGTGAGAAAAGTTATATCTCTGGGATTATTTTAGACTGAGAGTTTAACTGGGTCAGAAGCTGCAATATCCTACGTCGGGTAGATCTTTTAACTTTTTTTTTTTTTAGTCTAAAAATTATTTTATACATTTAACTGTTTTTTTTTTTTTAATTACTTTTTTTTTCTTTTTTTTTTTTGTTCCCAGAATATGTTAATTCTGTTTTTGGAATGAATTCAAAGAATAATATACAATATTCTGCTTCACTTCGGATGAATTCAGTTTTTTCTTTCCCCTTCTCTATAAATACAAATTATTTTCAGTAATGACTAGCGTTATTACTTTCACGCACGCACGCACGCACGCACGCACGCGCACACACACACACACATACGCACATACGCACACACACATGTACACATACGCACACACATGTACACATACGCACACACATACACACACACGCACGCATACGCACACATACACACACGCACACACACACGCACATACACACACGCACGCATACGCACACACACACACACAGCTAGATTGTAACACAAGAGCACACAAACATACAAACAAAATATTGAGGCATCGACGCACACACACACACACACACACACACACACACACATAGACACACAAAGACATAAAGAATAACATACAAACACCGGTGTACATCCTCCGTAAGAATGCTGTGGCTGTGTTCACATTAATATTCATATAAAATAACGCCTGTCGATAAAATTATAATAAGGAAACAATAAAGAAAAAGTCTCAATCTATGGTTCCCCCTTGACAATCTTTCACAAAAAAAAAACACTCTTTGCTAGCTACAACCACTATATACGAATTCCTCCACTCTTTAACTGTGCATGAACCTAAACGTAGATTCCACCAACAAAGCTTCCTCCCAAAAACTGCCCGCCGGTGGAACACTGTTCCTCTGCCCTGCTTTCCGGTTGAATACAACACGGTAGCCTTCAAATCCAATGTAAACAAGTTTTTGTTGTGCCGTCACCATAAATAACCAAATTCAACCCTATTAACGATTACTACACTACCGCCTTACATTCATTAAGCCTTATCCTCGAGTGGTCTTTGAGCCTTGATAAGTGGTGACTCCCAAGTAAAAAAAAAAATCTGGAAAATTAAACAAAGGAAAAACGTATCAATTGGTACAGAAAAAAAAAGGGGGAAAATAAGTCATTATAGAAATAAAGTTCATGATTTCTCTCCAAATTTATTTTAGCTGACAAGGTTTTGTTTGACGTGCTATTTGCTTTCTCCCCTCCCCTAAACACTTGAAATGGTCTCCTCTGGAATTTTATTTTACTCACTAACTTTATTTGTGTCGAGAAAGGTTCATATGTACAAATAAATACACATTGGTCTTTATTATGTAATGAAGAATTTATTTGATATAAGAGAATTCTGTTTTCTTTTTCTGCTTCTTCTTCAAAACGCAATTTATTTCGGTAACGAATGGCATCCTATCTTTACACAAATACACACAAATATGCAGACACAAACCGCGTAATTCTGAAAAAAAAATAGATAGTCCGTCCTGTTAAAACGGCTTTATGCTTGTTTCTATCATCAAACATTTATTCACAGCGTTTAGTTTGGCTGTTTTGTGGGTTTGTATTACTATACACATAGATTCGAAAAAGTTGTCAAAAAACAAATATGTAACAAATAAATGTTATCAAAGGCAAGATAAGTTATTTTACTACTTTACTGGATACTTTTTTTAGTGTTTTTATTTAATGTAACATATTTATTCAGCTCGAAAAACATACAGTGGTTACTGATGTATTGGAAAATTTAAAATGGCGCCCGACTCTCTCTCTCTCTCTCTCTCTCTCTCTCTCTCTCTCTCTCTCTCTCTTTCTCTCTCTCTTGAACACGGTAAGTTTTGCAAAATGAGTTAAAAAAAGAAAAAAAAAGAAGCTATATAAAATACTGTTAGAAACAAGCTCAATATGTTACCGTGACATTGACTGACATATATTCGGTGGGTTTCTAACAGTATTTTGTATAGTTTCCGAAACTTACCGTTTCAAAGAGAGAGTCGGGCGCCATTTAAAATTTTCCAATACATCGGTAAACACTGTATGTTTTTCGAGCTGAATAAGCATGTTACATTAAATAAAAACACTAAAAAAGTATCCAGTAAATTAGTAAAATAACTTATCTTGCCTTTGATAACATTTATTTATTATATATTTGTTTTTTGACAACTTTTCGAATCTATGTGTATAGTAATACAAACCCTGTTTTGTTTTACGGCCTATCAACCCTTTTCGGATTCAGCTATTTTGGTAAAACTTGCCATGCTTCAAGTTGTTTATATCTTTAAATATTTATTCACGATGTTTCGTTTGGTGGTTTTGTAGAGAAAAAAAAGGTTGTTTTGGGATTTGGGCTTTCTAACATGATTAAATTTTGCTGAAGGAAATGGGGATAAAAAAAAAAAAGTCAATGTTTGATGCATTTAAGTCAGGAAGACGATATCTTCAGGCAGCCTAATCTGATAGACCGGGCCTCATAAGAAGGCAAGTAGACAAAGACTTAAACCTATAAACTAAATAAAGCAAAGGAACTATGTCATAAGAAGTAAAAAAAAAAATTAAAAAAAAAAAGGGGGGGGGAGGGTTTTTAAATTGCAATACTTCAGTTGATTCCCCTCCATCTCTGTCGAATCCTTTCTCTGGAACCTTAATAGTTTTGCTAATCACGTAGCTTAAGCGTCAGATATCTTCTGTAGACTTCTGAAGGAGACATTAATTCAACCTAGTGACATTTTTCCTCATCTCTTTCCTTTCATCCCCAGCGTTCCTTAGAACACACTTTCTCATCAATCCTTCCTCTAGTCTTTTCTCCATCATCCTCCACCCAACCCCTGCCGCGAAAGCCCCCGCCACCGTCGCTTCCCCGATCAGCCTCATCCCTTCCCACACTACAACAACCCCTCAACAGTTGGAGGTAGAAGTCAGTTGCCTTTGAAGAGACAAGTCCCACACAAACGCGTAACTGCCATTAAAATTGACATGGGAATCACTTTAGAGTTTTAGCCTTGTTACAGAAGGTAATTGCCCTCGACCAAAGCCCTCCTATGTGGTCTCAGGGTCAGTGTGTCATAAAAAGGGCCTACCAACTGAGCAAGAAACGCGCGCGCGCGCACACACACACACACACACACACACACACACACACACACACACACACACACACACACACACACACACACACACACACAATGACCCACAAACAGAGATTCGGAAAAAAGCATGACAGGATGTATGTTTTATTTACTATTCTTTATTCTGAAGTATTCTCTGTAAGTGAGACAGATATTTACTGGATAAAAATTATAATATGGAAAATAGGTGCTTGTGCAGGATTTGAACTAGACATAACAAACTGGCTGTTCAGATTTGCTCGAAACATGACATTAATCGGCGGCTTTCTCCGAGCATGGTCGATTATCAAAGCGTAACAACACTACTTAAGGAAAGTACTTAAGAAAACATTTTTATATCTATATAATTATAAAACTCAAATGACCTTGTAACGATGTATGTAACGCACTTTCCGGTTTACGAAATCCGGTTGCACATGCGCGCATAACCTGCGCACTGAAATATTAACGTTATTATTTCGAAATTATTATTTAACATGGGAAGAGTGGGGTTTAAAATAACTTAAACGTAATACAGAAATGAACGACGTAAAAAAAAAGCAGATATATCAAAATTTGAATTTAACGATAATAAGTATTATGGTATCTGTTCAGTGCACATTTACGTATAAGTATGGCCAACCACTTATAATTCAGTAACTCTAAAAAAAAATTTTTCAAATATAATCAATTATAATAAACAGAACGACTCATAGAAATCTATCTATATTCTTTTTTCATTTTAATATACTTTCATAGAAATGTTTCTGCTATGTCACAAAAAACTATTTTCTTTACGTCAAAAGTGTCACGCTCATACATGAATTCTATAGCTAATATAACATACTGACCCAACAGGTCACGGGTATATATATATATATATATATATATATATATATATATATATATATATATATATATATATATATATATATATATAATGGACTCTCGTCGTGTTCGACGCATGAGGGCCAAAAATTCGCTCTGTTTCACTCTGCCTTCAATGCTTGTGCCGCATGTGTGACACGAGGCCAGTTCTGCTCCCACAAACCAAGCCGCACGACTCACAGGATACAGGCTGGGAACGTGTTGTTCCTACTCTTGCTCTACAAAGATTTGTTTGATTCGATAGACGTGTGTCAATGTATGTGTTAATGCCCGCAAAACATTTTTCCCTCCACAATTTTCTATCCGCAACATCTTCTTCAAAGGTTTTTGGGTTCAGGCCTGCGTGCTTAAGATTGTCTTTCAGCTTATCCCTGTACCTCAGAAATATATATAAAAGAAATAAATAAAAATTACAATAATTTTACCAAGTTAATCAAAATTTACTTGATTCCTCCGGCCTTGGCAGACGTGTTTTAAATATTCTCTCCAGTGCTTTTTCTGTGCACATTTGAACCTTTCTTTTAATGATTTGGAACTCATTCCATTTGTGATTTTTTTTCCAAGGAATTCTGCCCTTTGGATCATTTTGGACCATTTGGAACTTACCTGTTGGATTGGAAATTTTTAATTCTACCGTGTTTGGATTTTACCATTCTTGGATTTTTTACCCTTCACCGGACTATCCATTCATGTGAAATCTTTTTATCATTTTCTCTTTTACCCCCTACTCCCCTTACCTCACCCTTTTTTTTTAACCAAGTAAGATATGTGACTTACTTGTAGTTTCACTAAATACTTTTACATGCAAAATCCGATCCCGCATTTTGCTAATTCCTGGCCTCTGATGAGAAGGACAGTATTTCTTCGAAACTCCGCGGATTAAGGACTATCCACTTATCTTGTGCTTCCTTTTTACAATTAAATATGTTTTTAACTCTTTTTCAAGATGTCTTTTAACATGTTTTATTAATCATTTGTTCATATATATATATATATATATATATATATATAGAGAGAGAGAGAGAGAGAGAGAGAGAGAGAGATGTTATTGTTTTGTTTTTTTTTGCGATACGTTTTGAATGAATTCAATTATTTACGAAAGTGCATTTTTTACCTAAATGCGAGTTGGGAATAATTTTTCCTTTAGCCAATTTGGTACCCCCTATGGGGAGCGGCATATATATTATTTTTAAAATATAATCATCCACTGACACGTGTTTCGTCGTGTACGGCTCATCAGAGTGGCTGAGTCTATTTTAAAAACAATATATATATATATATATATAGTCATCCACATACACAGCTCATCAGTGCGGCTAGACAGGAAACTGCCTCATGCCAGGATCGAAACCCGATTGCCCAAATGACAGTCAAAGCTCCTTACTATACGATATATATATATATATATATATATATATATATATATATATATATATAAGTGCTTGTGCGGGAGAGTCTATATAGAAGCACGGGTAGCATAATCCGTAACCGCGTCTTACCTGCAAGGGCATTGCTTGAGTTCAGTAGAATAAAGAAGTTTAGGATGAGTAAAGACAATGCCGGTATAGGCAGAGAAGAAGTGTGGTATCATTTTCGAGATTTCTTTCTCGAAGACGAATTGCACAATCAAGGCCTGAGAGTTTAGTTTACCATTTTTATTTTTTACGAATGAGTTACCACTTATGAAGTTCAAAAGCCACTCGAGGATAAAGGTTAATAAGATTGGTAGACTGTCTGTTGCATGATGAAGAATATAATGAGAGGATTGAAAATAATGAATGGAACCTGATTACTTATGAGAACGGTTTATAAGTATTTGTTGACATTGGAATTTTAGATGACCATGTTGTCGCCCTCAGCGAAGCAATCCAGCCGTTGTAACGTTGATGAAAAATTCTTAAAATTTCTTTTGATATTAGACACATGGATGAACATGGCTGTTTTGTTTTACGGTATATCAACCCTTTTCGGGTTATTTTATTCCGATAATTTGGCAAAAGTTTTTGATGCTTGTATAGTTTAGTCAAGACATTAAAAAAATGAAAATATCGAAAAAAAGTTTAAATTGTACGTATCCGTTATGAAATGAAGTCCTCCGAAAAAAATTTCACTTAATTTCATCAAGTAGTTTTTTTTTTTTTTTTTTTTTTTTTTTTTTACAGCGAAAAAACAATTTGTTATGATACCGAGCAAAAGGTTCGATGTTTAGAAAGAAAAGCTAGTATTAAAGATGGGGAGGGAGTGTCGGTGCTTTAACTGGAGTTATCTCCCCGTAGCGTGTTCAATAAATTTCATAATGGCTGATTTCAACGCGCTCTCATAAAAACGCGTTTTTCCGCTGTAAAAAAAAAACTTCTCGATCAAATTAAGTGATTTTTTTCGGAGATCTTCAGTCCAAAGCGGATACGTACAATATAACCTTTTTTCGATATTTTCTTTTTTGAATGTCTTGATTAAACTGTACAAGTACCCTGTTTTTATACTGCAAGTTCTTTTATATGTTTAAATATTCATTTATGCTGTTTGGTTTGGTTGTTTTGTAAAGGAAAATAGTTGTTTTTGTTTTTGGCTTTGCGGAACATGATTGAGTTTTGCAAAGGGAGAGGAAAAAATACAATAGCACTAATTAATTTAAATTATTTATTGCGGACTATTATCCTCATCTTTTTTAGTTGTTGTTTCAAGACGTTTCGGCCAACTATTCCTCTGGTCTTTGTCAGGTTGTTACTTCAACAGGATAGGAACCCTGCATCTTCCAACTGCATCCTCAGCAATTACTGCCTTCCATAGTTGTTGCATCTCACTACATTTTGGCCAAGTAATCCTCTGGCCAGGTTTGAGTATGATTGAAACCGCTATCTTCAGACAATGCAATCACCTGGAACCGTAGAGATTCAACGTCTCTATCCACTGCGAAACGGGTACCGAATAAGTAAATTAATAAATAATGCTCATCTCAATAATGAATTTCAATTAACTAAATAATATATAAATACCACTAATATTTGGTGCATTTTAGGTCAGGAAGCTGGTGTCTTCCAACAGCAATATCTGATAGCACCAGTCGGGATGAAGAAAGGAGAGTTCATTACTGTGGTTGTAGTAGGCGAATACTATTTAATACATAGCTGAAGAGAGGGGGATATGGGTTCATAACTTACTTAAGCGTATAAACAATCATTATTTGTAGTTCCACTGACATGCCATCTACCACCATCATCATAACCGCAGCACTATAACACTAACGTCACTCACGTTTACACACATGTTAACATATAGACACCGTCGCGAAGGATAAAAAGATAAGCGTAGAAAA
Source organism: Euprymna scolopes (assembly GCF_053919585.1). Taxonomy (NCBI): domain Eukaryota; kingdom Metazoa; phylum Mollusca; class Cephalopoda; order Sepiida; family Sepiolidae; genus Euprymna; species Euprymna scolopes. The sequence continues at coordinate 88,844,561 of NC_136500.1, forward strand.
GGAATAAAACTCGCTGTTTCAGGTTTTAATAAAAGACTTTTATTCTTCCTCTTTCCGCCACGCGTGACTTCTCGTTATGGCTGTGACGTTACCTACGTATCTCTAACGTGATCGTGATCATCCGTATGTACATACGTTCTTCTTTTTAGAATTTTTTTTCTTTTTCCTTGCCGTGACGTCACTTCGCACACGGCTCGGTGATTTGCATACAGCTGGCATACGCGTGTCCGCGCTCTGTTACACTACGCTTTCACCCCCCCCCCCATCGTCAGCATCGCCATTATCACCAGCATCATCATCACCACCACCATCATTCTAATCACTGCATTACTACGCTTTCATCCTTCATCATCAGCATCATCATTATCTCCACCACCATCATCATCATCATCATCATCATCATCATCATCATCATCATCATCATCACCACCATCATTATTATCACCCCCACCCCCCGCTGCCTTCTTTTCCATTATAAACTGTCATTGCGATTTTTAGGAGCAGCAAGTCTCTGCCAATGACAGTGTTACTACTTTAACATTTAGCATCAGATGTAAATATGGTCTGAACGAATTATTTGGCAACCAATCATGCCAGGGTGTGGAGTTTGGTGTGTACGAAAGGGGGGGGTCTAGGTATGGGGGAGAGAAATAGAAGTTTATAGAGAAAGAAAGAGATGAGATGGAAATAGTCCGGTGAAGGGTGTGTAGGAGGGCAAGTCACTTAATTCTTTCCCAACTATCGTTGTAATTATCGCTTCCTGTCCTTGGAAAGTTTATTTAGAGGTTAGTTTTGGGTGACTGGGTTACCACCATGCATAGCCCCATGAGGGGGGAATGGTGTGGGAAAGCAGTGATAAAGGGATCATCCCTGGCCCCAATACCCCATAGTACACACGCGTGCGTAGTTTATACATACAAATAAAGAAAGAATTACAAATTAAAAAAATAAATCAAAACTAGGTCTCATTCTAAAATTTAACTAATCTCAACCTTGAATTTGATAAACATTGAAAATCCAAAGTTTCTTTCTCTTGGGAATCACCATTTATCAAGACCCGAAGGCCACTCGAGGATAAGAATTAATAAATGTAAGGTGGTAGTGTAGTAATCGTTAATGGTATAAATTAAGTAGAATTTTATTATTTATGAACATGGTCTAACCATGTTTACCATGCTACCATGCTACGAATACTACCATGTTGTACTCAACTGGGAAGCAGGCCAGTGGAACAGTGTTTCAGAAGCGAACAGTTCTGGGAAAGAAGCATTGTTAATGGAATCTGTGTTTAGATTTGGGCACATATAGAGAGTGGGGGAAATCGCATGTAGTGGTTGTAGCCAGTCGAGTGCTTCTTGTGTAAGTTTAGCAAAAGGGACCATAGATTGAAGCTTTTCACATACTTTTTTATATTACGCACTTAACCCCCTTCAACAAAAACAAAAAAAAGTATACGTTTGTTTTGATTTGGTTTTATGGTAAATTAATCCTATGGACCACGAGGCTGGATATTAGAGTCCATCTGTTTGAAACCTTCAATCTTAGCACAGAAACATCGTAGATCTAACACAATTTTAAATTTTCCTGATACAGATTGCCCCTCTTTGAGAAACTGGATTTTCCTCATATTTAAAATCGACCTTGTGTCTAATTCTAATTTGATGAAGGTGAAAGTTAATATAGACACACCAAAGAAATAGAGTCGATCTCTTTAGGAAATGAGGTAAGGACTCTTCGGCAAATTTCTGGAAATAAAGTAAAGGTTTCTTCCGGGAATAAGGTGACGTCCTTTCTGGTAATGAGTTAAGGTCTCCTCTAGAAATAAAATAATCTTCCGAAAATAATGTGAGACATCTTCCGGAAATAAGATGATGTTTCTTTCGGGAATAAGGTAAAGTATTTTTTTTATAGCTAATCGATAAGATCTCTTCTAAAAAAAAGGTAAAGATTTTTTTCTCGGAAATAAAGCGAGGTCTGATCTAGAAATAAAAGTGAGGTCTCCTTCGGAAATAAGGTGAGATCTCTTCCGGATATGACGTGTGGTCTCTTCTGGAAATAAGGTAACGTTTCTTCTAGAAAAAAAAAAGTATAGTCTCTTCCTCAATTATATTGATGTCTTTGACGGAAATGTGTTCATGCCGAAAACTAAACAAAGTTGCTAAAACCGCCGCTTCTACCCTAGGGAATGTTATCGCGTTATAGGAGGATGATTTAGGCTAAAGAAGGCCGACATTTTGTTTTCGTAATCGGGAAGCTCATATGCGACACGGTTAAGCTGAAACTGCACTCAAACACTTGCTTTCTTTGTTCATTTAATTACTTGCGACAAATTGCTTCAGATGTGTTTATCGTAGATAACATATGCACACTTTGCAACTAAATAAATGTTCAGAAAACAAAAGAAAACAAAGAAAATTTGGAGGTTCGAGGATATGCAATGGGTTTATTACTATTACATGTACACTAGTATTATATATATATATATATATATATATATATATATATATATATATATATATATATATACTGTGTAACCCGGATATAAGAGGCTTATTATCCTCGTATCCAGGTCCTCCGGCTCTCTTATATCCGGGTTACACTGTACATTAACACAGGCTCTAATTTGGGAACAGAGAAAATCTCTCTTATATCTGGGCTACACTATACTTATATATAAAAACTCTCTGTGTGTAAGAATCCATCTCCCATGGACTCCGAAACAACTGGGCCGATATTTTTGAATTTCACACAAATGTACTTATTGTGTCTGGGGATTTTCTTAGATATATTTTGTATCAGAATGCCTCCGATAAATATCGAAAATTGATAATCCAAAAAATCCGATTAAAGAAGCAACAGTTCGATTTGGACCAAATCTAACACCTTTATACAGCCTAACATCATAAGTGCATTTGAGATATTTTATTAATTTATTAATGCACGAGCACAAGGGCTTCGCGTATAAAACAAACAGCAGGTTCTCTGATAAAATGGACGCGCATTCGAAATAAAAAGACTTTTGCATTTTACACTTTAATTCAAGCCATTATATGCAAAAATGAATAAAATCAAGAGTAGAGTACAATGTACTGTGGACTACGTTCCTTCGAGGAGGTACGTGAAGCTTCTTCCCGGTACACATTGGGTCCCCGACTAGACGTCATATATATATATATATATATATATATATATATATATATATATATAAAGCTGAACGTCTGTGTGTGTGTCTGGTCACGAATAGGCTCCTATATGGTTGACTATTATAGAAAACTGATCACATATAATGATAACAGGTTGTATCGAGACACAGGAATCGGTATGTTTGATCTGGCATAATGATGATTCATTAAAATTGTGGGGTCTGCGTACGCGCCTGGTCCACAAAGTATGAATACAAAAATGTAGATGTACATAATAATAATTTGATAAGTATGTTTTAACTTAAATAGGGATGGTATAATAAAATTGTGGAGTCTGCGTTCGCGCCTGACCACCATAGAATGGAAATTGGCACACACTTTAATAAAGACTTTTCATATGTATCTGCGTAAGTATACTTTGATAGTTATGTTTCAGTTTGAAGAAATATGGTATAATAAAATTATGGGGTGTTCGTTCGCGCGTGACCTCCATAGAATGGAACTATGTCACAAAGTTTAACAAGGTTTTTTAATATAGATCCACAGAATATTGTGATAAGTGTTTCAGACTAAGTAAGGTATGATAAATTATGGGGTTTATGTATTTTATTTTTACTTTGATCATATTTTGCTTTGGTTTTGATACCCCCAAATTCGAAGCTATCTCTTTACAGCCCTTCCTTTTCATAGCCTTTCATAAATCAGAGTCCATTTTCTGTAGGCTGTTTTTGAACCCAGTCAACGACGGATACTTTTGCTAGTATATATATATATATATATATATATATATATATATATATATATATATATATATATATATATATATATTAAGTAATGTGATTTATAATTTAAAATTTGAACAATTAACTCTAGGATATCTACCTATCGAGCTTATTATATATCTAAATTACAACGAGCACTTTCTTTTTCCCGTATTTCAATTACACTAGTAATTTCACTGTTACATTGAAATACACTCGACTCTTTAGACTATTGCTCTAATCTCCTTTATATATATATATATATATATATATATATATATATATATATATATATATATATATGAGAAGATAGAGAGAAAGAGAGAGAGAATTCCACGAATCAAAATCTTTTTCCAATCAAGTTCCAAATAAAGAGTATACACAAAAGTATATATTGCTTGCAGTTGTTTCAAGGCAACGTTTATTTTCAGTTATATAATCAAGCATAAAAATTATGAACGTTGACTATCTTCATAACATATATGCAGTATATTTATCATTCTGTAACATGTAAGTCACCCTTCTGTTAATTATTTTTGCACCAACCTAATATCATTCCATGACCATAATTTATCCTTAAGTTGTCATTCTATAAAATGTAATTTAACTATTTTTAATGTTTTTAGATCAATTTATTCTTTGATTTAATGTATTTACCTCTATGTTTTTTTTTTTAATTTAGTTTTCAAATTCTAAAATAGCTTCGTGCAAAATTTTCTTCTTCACAGAGGAAAAAAGAGACCAAATTAAGCAACCGTCTTCGATTGGTTGCCTGATTGATTTTAATTGATACTTGATGGTTTATTTGACCTTTATTTAAAACAAAAAAAAAAAAAATGGCGTGGTTGGTTGGTTGGTTGGTTGGTTGTGTGGGTGGTTGGATTGGAACAGGTAATATTTTATTTGTTTCCTATTCAAACGAATATTTGTCAAAAAATCAGAAAATAATTATTTCCTTTCGTGTGAATTCAATTACGCGCAAACAAATTCGAAATCACCAAGGAATAGTTTCAAAATAGAGCCAATAAGAAGAGATCGGCCATGATTAGTTTTAGCACACCATGGCCGGAACTCTGTGAAGTGATGTTGTGTTAGGAAAGATCATCCTCAGCATCATCATCATCACCATCCCCAACATATCCACATTCCCGCATCACGGTTCTTCTTTATTGGTAGTATGTTTTCAAAGACAAATCCCATTTGACATAAACGCACCTAAGCATTGAAACAAGCAAGATTACATTGATATCAGCAGACAGATGTCTGTATGGGAATATGGAATCAGTTTTGTCATGACAAACGAACATATTGATCGTTTTCAACTTACCATTGCGGAAAACAGAAATGGTGTTGTCAAGTCTCTACTTTTATTTGATTTGAAGAGTATGTTATGAAGATATTCAGTGTTCATTTTTTTTTCGTCATTGTATGACTTAAAATAATCAATGCCTTGAAACAGCTGTAAGCAAACAAATAACTTTGTCTATGCTCTTCACTTGGAACTTGATTGAAAAAATGTTTCAGTGTAAGCGTGACTGTCTGAAGGGGTATCTAGTGACTAAATACTAGAAGACCGAAATATGCTCATGACTGTGTAGAAACTCATTAAACTCATTACTGCTTATATAAAAACAAATTAAAAGTATATATATATATATATATATATATATATATATATATATATACTAGTAGAATGCATATTCAAAGCATTGATATAAGCAATAAATATTGGATTAGTTTAAAATTGTAATATTCTTTTTTCCTGTAAATTTTGTGAATAAACGTGTTCGTTTGATTCTTAATTGAAAATACACATATAACAACTGGTAAAAAAACCTCAATGTTTGAGAGGTAACGGAGAATATTTATGTATCTCCTACAGAGATCACGAAAAAGGGGCACCTAAATTTCTGAGAACTTCGATCGCAGGAAAATAAAAGAACGAGTAAATAAAACTACGTATTTTATAAAAAGGTTATCAGTAGAAAATGTTTGTAAATAAAACCCTATACTTTTATGTCTATAAGTGAAGGAAAACCAAAGTTGTTAACTCAATAGTCCGAATCGAACTTGGACGCATCACACCAAGTCTATGCCAATAAACATCACGTCGATCGCCGTTCTATTCTTCAAACTATGTACTTGCAAGAGATCACGACTTTTTATTTGTTAAACAAAGTGTAAGGGAGTAATTGAAAAGGACACTGCTCAGGAAATTACACTCTCTTGTCTATAGAATCTAATTTTGTTGCACGACGACAAACAATCAAATTGTCAATCAATTTGATGATTACTTAATCTAAAACGTTAATTTCTAACCCTCTCTCTCTCTCTCTCTCTCTCTCTCTCTCTCTATATATATATATATATATATATATATATATATATATATATAATATATATATAATATATATATACATATATAATATAAAGCTGAATGTGTGTGTGTGTGTGTGTGTGTGTGTGTGTGTGTGTGGTCACGAATAGGCTCCTATATGGTTGACTATTTAAAAAAAAAACTGATTACATATAATGATAGGAAATGTATCGAGACACAGGAATGGGTATGTTTGATCAGGCAGAACGGTGGTTCATTAAAATTGTGGGGTCTGCGTTCGCGTCTGGTCCACAAAGTACGGAAATAAAAAATTAAAAAATTAAAAAAAAACGTTTATAAGTGTTTTTGATATAGATGTACATAAGAATACTTTGATAAGTATGTTTTAACTTAAATAGGGATGGTATGATAAAATTGTGGGGTCTGCGTTCGCGCCTGGCGTTCTTATGCATAGATCATCGTATAACGATTAGATCATTGTCTGGCTGACGTAAATGAACATTTAAAATTAAAATGTTTTAATTCAACGTTATTTCACGCGGTTAATGGTAGTCGAATTGATACGGTCTTCGCTAATCGTGCCAGAGATGTCTCGTGTTGTGGGGTTCGAATCGTTCGACTGGTGTTAATCGTGACACCCTGCACTGAAGATTCCGGAAAGGATGAAACACTAGTGTCTGTAGGTATTTAATTATTATAGTAAAAAAAGTAATTATATATATATATATATATATATATATATATATATATATATATATATATATATATATATATATAGTCTTGTAAGTTGTTTTAATCTTTAAAACTGTATAAAAAAACTTATTTAATTTTTTATCATTCGTTGGAAAACTATTTAGTCAGTAAGTGGTTTAATCACCTGCAATCACTGCATCAATTTGCTCTCTCAAATTCACAACAGTCCTAATGTTAATTTAAGGGATCATCAATTGTTTACCATGAAACACTGTTTCGGAGGATTTAAAAATAAAACAGTATATTAAATTATGGCTCCTCAGCAGTGTTGATTAAGCAGCACCTCCCTTAATCACTAGGACAAAAATGTTCCAGACATTGGATCTAGTTACCAGCTCATTTCATGATTAATCTGGCTAACCTATTCATTTAACTAATCAGAGCGCATTTCTCGCGCGATCTGAGCACGCGATGAGAGATTGTAATCGGGATTTACTTCCTATTTTTATCCACGACGCAGAAGTCAAGATAACTTATCACGTTGGTTGGACCACACCAAAAAAAATTCTCCCTTGGGATGAAATGAAAATGATACAGGGCCTTTGGCCCTGGGTTTGATTTCGACAAGAAGGCCCAAAAAATTAAATATGGCGACCGCCGCACACACCTGAATTGAATATAACACACACAAGTACTATTTAGGTATGACCACTTTTTGTTTTCTTAGAACATTTAGATATGGACATTTCTCCCTTCTTTACTAACGGGCAATTTATTGAACACTTCGATGATTTTCTATTATTTTGCTTTCGTCCATAGTCATGGGCGTATTCTTTTTCATCCCCCTTTTTATGTACATGAGGATACAAATAAAGTTGTTTCAAAGGTTAGAATGACGTTTTGTCTATTCATTCTACATACCGAAGGAAACCATTCAAATTTGATCGCTTTCCATGCTAATCCTCATATATGGGAACTAATCTTTCAAAGATCTAAAGAAAAGCGTAAACAAAAACATATTTGAGAACGATTTTTCCTATGATAATTTGACCATGTTTTACAATCGAAATCACCACTATTCGATGATAACGATTAACGACCAAGGAATGAATGCCAGTTCAAAAATCAGAAACGCTACTGAAATGCTAATACTAATACTAATCCATGGTACGAACTGCGTGTAACGTTGTACACTTGTGCACACGTTGTGGCCTCAATAGCAAATTGGACAAAAGAACAGAAAATAACTCCGGCTCGCTTTGTGGTTTGTACAACGACGTTTATTTCTCCGTTGTTACGGCTGTGACGTCATCCAAGTGACGTAGAACGTTCTCCACGTCTCACACGAGATTTCGAACTTTATCTCGTATCTTCCGAAGTCTTTGTTTTTCTCTTTTTTTATACTTCTTCCCCCCCCCCACCCCCACCCGGTGATGTTACTTCTCATGCATTTACATACGTGCGTCTGCGCTGTGTTACACTGCGTTTCATTGCTTAGGGGGCTGAATCTGACAATGGTCTTATATATATTTGATTCGAAGTCGTAATCAGCAGAGAAGCAGACGTGCACTAATGTGTTTCACAGACGGGGGGGGGGGGGCTTGCAAAAAAAGTTTTGCCATGCAAACTTTGCCTGACACTAAGTACATGATAAAAGAAAGGAAAGCCTTTTCATCGTTTTGGTAGAGAGACGAGTTCTTGCTGTAAATGTCTTACAAGGAGGCACCAAAGACTGGAGCTGTACAGCATATACATGCAACTAATACCGCTTGTGAATTCATTAATCCTTTTGAAAAGTTTTGACGGAATTTAAATTTGGACCAGAATAACGTTGTCTTGCTTGTTTGTTTTTCAAAAGAGAAATTTTGTTACATTTAAAAACGACCATTTGTAATCACAGCATTGCCACTGAACATTGCCACTTTCGACCAGTAGAAGAGTCTAACAGCCACTTATAATAAATGTGATCACGTATTGAAGTGAAACTTGGTTAATGACGGTTGAGGACATGCGTTGCATGAAGTGAAATAATATGGTGGATAAGTAATGTGAGTCTTAAAGACAAGCGTCGATCTGATGACCACAGAGGAAAATTAAATATGGACATTATGAGAAGATGTGTACAAAACAGGAGATTTTGTTAGTTTGGTCACATTGAACAAGTGGCTGACAATTCTTGCTTGTGTATATGTAAAACAGTTGAGGCAGCAAGGTTAGTTCCCAGATAAAAATTCCCAAGAAAAACAGTTTCAAACATGTGAGGGAATGATAAGGATAGACTTGAGAGAACAAGGATTAAATAAAAACTTGGCTAGATGGGTTACTTTACGTTTCTAGTTCAGTTTCTAAAAGCCATCCAACACATGCCAGCGTATGAAACGAACGTTTAACCAAATATGATGAGGACAGTTAAAACAATAATTAAAAGAAAGGAAGCCTTGAGACTGTTGCTGAAAACATTTCTCTCTGCGAAGTGAAGGACAGCAGTCTTGATCCTATCCAGGTCAAGAGGAGGGAAGAGGTAGCACCGAGACTGACACCCATTTTGTGCTCCACTAAAGCCAACTATAGTGAAGAATGTCTATAATCGTTTATTTAAATTCTAGCATGGTTATCCGTAATTGCCCGAGAGCATAAACAATACATTAGAAGAGTTTTAAAAAAGTGTAAGACCTTTCCCCCTCCCTCTCACTATTCTCTCTCTCTCTCTCTCTCTCTCTCTCTCTCTCTCTCTGCTTATATATATATCTAGTTTTCAAGGATAATTCTTGGCCTGAAGACATAATCCCCCAGTAACGGGTAATTACAGAAACATGTATGCACATATGTAGCCATCAATGTTTGTATAAATAAATTATATATGTATATATATATATATATATATATATATATATATATATATTATAATTATATTATATATACAGTGATGATCATATTTATTGGCACGGTAAAATAAAAGTTAAATTTTGTCTAATAAATTCTAAAAAAGGGATTAAATTAAAGAAAATAACAAAGTATATTATGTATTTTTAACTGGCCTTTCCGATGCAGCAATCGGATTTTAGAAAAAAATAAATAACAAAGGAACAACAAACATAATTGCAAAAAACCCTTGTTCAAAATTATTGGCACGGCTTTGTTTTTCTTTTAGTATCAGTATAATATCAATCAATTTCCGGTTTACGTGCTTTCTGAACTTTTTTATAGCCATATTATGCTTGTTTAACGCTAATTCAGTGAATAATTTTTTTCAGATAATTTTTAGATAGCGATTTATTTAAACTATTATAAGTGACTAAATTATAATTTTCAATCGCCATGGTTAAAACTAAGGAACACAGCGAAGACGTCAGGAAGCTTGTTGTAGCATGCCATACCAATGGGGAGGGCTATGATAAGATTTCAAAGAAGCTAAACCTTCCCAAATCCACTGTTAGAGCCATAATAAACAAGTTCAAATCGCAAGGCCACGTTATGAGTTTAGAGGGTAGAGGGAGAAAAAGGATTCTTTCCCCAAGAGATGAACGGAAAATTGTTCGACAAGTAAAACAAAACCCAAGGATCTCTGTTGGGGAGATTGTTGATAAACAGAGCACCTCTGGAGTGAATGTATCTCGACATACAGTTGGTAGAGTTTTGAAGAGAGCTGGTTTAAAAGCATGTCGTCCGAGAAAGACTCCCTTATTGAAGCCTATGCACCTGAAAGCAAGGCTAGCCTTTGCAAAACGTCATATTGATAAAGATGTTGCATTCTGGAAACGTGTTCTATGGACTGACGAAACGAAAATAGAGTTATTTGGCCATAATAAAGTGTCTTATATTTACAGAAAATCTGGCGAAGCTTTCCTGCCTAAGAACACCATACCCACAGTGAAGCACGGTGGAGACAGTTTGATGTTTTGGGGATCCTTTGCTGCCTCTGGACCAGGGCGACTTGTTAAGGTCACAGGTAGCATAAAAAAGGAAGATTATGTTAAAATATTGGATGAAAACCTGAAAGACTCTGCTAAAGAGCTCTCACTTGGTCGTCGTTGGTGGTTCATGCAAGATAATGACCCAAAGCATTCGGCTAAACTGACTAAGAAATGGCTTGAGGACAATCATATTAATGTTTTGGAGTGGCCATCACAAAGCCCAGACCTTAATCCAATTGAAAATTTATGGAGAACATTAAAATTGAGGGTAATGCAAAGGAAGCCTAAGAATCTTATTCAATTGGAGAATTATTGTCAGGAAGAGTGGGCTAAAATTACTACTGAAGAGTGCAACAACTTGGTTGTAAACTATGAAAAGCGACTGAGGAAGGTAATCAAGGCCAAAGGCTATACAATTGATTATTAAATAAATCGTGCCAATAATTTTGAACAAGGGTTTTGTGCAATTATGTTTGTTGTTCCTTTGTTATTTATTTTTTCTAAAATCCGATTGCTGCATCGGAAAGGCCAGTTAAAAATACATAATATACTTTGTTATTTTCTTTAATTTAATCCCTTTTTTAGAATTTATTAGACAAAATTTAACTTTTATTTTACCGTGCCAATAAATATGATCATCACTGTATATATATATATATATATATATATATATATATATATATATATATATATATATATATATTGTAATCATGAAGGGAAGACTTTTATAATTCATAGTTATAAGTAAAATGCGTTTTAAAATAAAGAAAGAAGGGGCGAAGAATAGGAAATAAAAATAAAGGGGTGAGTCAGCTGACCGGTTTCGCCCTCGCATTCTCAAAGCTGTATCGAGGGATTTAAAAAGGGGAAATCGGCAATATGTACATTTAAAATAAACTACGTTGCGTTCCGCTATGAGTAAAAAAAAAAAATGGGGGTGATTGAAATAAAATAACGTTATAATATTTTTCTCGGAGATCCTAGAGACTAATCACGCTCAAACTTAAGACATTCCTTCTGTACCCACCAAAGAATCATGAAATATATAGAATAATAGAGGAATCGATATATATATATATATATATATATATATATATATATATATATATATATATATATATATATATTTATCAGTGGTGAAAAAATCGGACTAGAGTGCTCAATGTGTAGCCAGAGCTGTATATGGGAAATTTATTACTGTGAGTCCAGAATAAGTTTACATATTGTTTCAGCTAGAGGAAGATCCTCAAAAAGAAGAGGAAATATCCAACTAGCATCGTCAGAATGAATTCTGACGATGCTAGTTGGATATTTCCTCTTCTTTTTGAGGATCTTCCTCTAGCTGAAACAATATGTAAACTTATTACTCACAGTAATAAATTTCCTATATATATATATATACATATATATATATATATATATATATATATATATATATGAAATTTATCACAGTAATAAATTTCCTATATATATACATATATATATATATATATATATATATATATATATATATATATATATATATATATATATAGGAAATAATATTACATATTATTACATATATATATAAATTTCTCTATTATTCTCGTTATCGCCCGTTCCTCCCTTCTTCTTCCTCTCGCTTCTCCTTATTCCATTGCCACTCCTTCTCTAATCTTGCACATAACACTTGTAATACTGTATTATTACACACAGGCACCTAATTTATCTATGCTATGAAGCAATTTTGAATTTACCATATAAAACTTCCTAAATGTAATAACGTATTACTAGCAGAACCCGTGGGAGTTGAACATTAAAAAAAAACACATAATAGTAAGAAACACCTTATCACATAATCAAACAATTACATTAAGTTTGAACCATGTTCCATTAAAGACTTAAATAAATCACGGAGCTCTGGTTTTTCAGGTCCTGGCAACTCTGCTGACAATTGCATCAATTTGATGGACTGTTCTGATCTTATCCTAATCTCGCAACATTATGATCATGTGGCAGTGTGGTAGACCTTTTTTTTTTTTTAAATTCAATAGCATAAACATTTGCAAATAAAACCCGCAGTCTGTCTTTAATGTCTTTCAGAAGCCAAGCTAGATGTTCATGATACACACGTGGTATTAAGTCAGGTCGATTTTATGTAAGTTTTGATGGCCCCAAGTTGTTTATTATTTAAGAGCATCTTGGATTTCACGTGTATGGAAGGAATAGATCTGGTTTTATATATTCACAGAAAACTACTTTGTACTAATTGCATCGTACTAATTTCAACATGGCATGGAAGTAGATAATATAGTTTTCACTTGAAATGCGCAGGTTTAAGAGGACCCTAATCAACAAAATTGATTTTACTTATTTCAAAATGACATGTGAGTAAGTAATAATGTTTTCGTCTGAAATGCGTAGGTTTAAAAGATCTCTAATAAACGACAGCACCCTATGATTGTAAATAGTTCGACATGGCACTTAAGCAGGTTATAATGTTTTCACCTGAAATGCGTAGGTTTAAAAGATCCTTAATCAACAAAAGCACCCTTTGATTTAACTTATTTTGACATGACATTTAAGTAGGTAATAATGGTTTTCATTTGAAATGCATGGAAATTTTTACTAATTTCAACATTTTTTTTTTTTTTTTACACAGTGGTCGCCACTTATTAAGGCCCGGAAGCCACCCAATGATAAGGGTTATTGCAAGTACAGTACGTTAGTGTGGAGATTTGATGAAGTGTTTACTTAAGGGGGCGGTTCATTAGGAATTTGTTAACGTTGGACTTGAAGACATCCAAGTTGTAGTCAGGTGGGAAGCAGGCAGACGGATCAGAGTTCCACAGGCGTGCAGTTCTAAGAAAGAAGCTTTGTTCATAAAAATCCACGTTTTTATTTAGGCACAGATAAAGAGTGGGGGAAATCTTTCACAGTGGATTCAGCTAGACGGGTGTTTTTCGTGAAAGATTGGCGAGGGGGGACCAGAGATTGGAGTTCAGACGAGCACTTGTCATGGAAATAACGATAAAACAAGGATAGGCTCGCAACGTCTCTTCTGTGGGAGAGAGGTTGCAGGGTAGAGAAAACGGCATCTCCCACTAAGCCACGAAGACGATTTTGTACTCTGTCAAGGCAGGATAGGCTATTTTTACCGCACTGAAATCGTTATTTAGAAAGTCATTCTTAACATGAGGAGGTGTATTGTAACTATTTTGTACTTTCATCTGACAATTTAACAAAAATATCATAAAAATAAAATGTACTTTGTAAATATTATTAAAAAAATAGCGCAGTAACATAGATGCACAAACATCCAAATGAGTTTTTGTCTTAGTTTTATTTACTGTGCAATGATTTATATCAGTTCGAAATAGATGGAACTCTACAAAAACATTACAAGTAAATATTTATTACGAGTAATTCAGTAAACAAATAATTTAAATTTTGAAAAAGAATTTATGACATTAATTTAAAACTTACACAATAGAATTATCCTATAAACAATTTGAGTTTTTCTTTTATATTATTTTAATAAGTTTTTATGAGGAAACGTTAATTTGAAATTTCATGCCATGTTTTTTTAAGTTTTCATTGGGAAACAAGATTTTTTTTTTGTCCAATCAGGATGTAGCTCTGGGTTTCCTCATCCAATTAGAATGTAGTTAGATTTTTCCTAACCAGCAACACTATTTTTTTTTTATCAAATGTTTATTATCCATTCGGAATATTCAACTTTCCTTTTAAGGGATAATAACGTTCGAAGCGAATTAGCGTATTAATATAATCGGGTAGATAGAGCTAGTACTTTTTTTACCTAGGAATCACCACTTATCAAGGCCCAGAGACCACTCTAGGATAAGGGTTAAAAGTGTACAGTAGTCAATTGGACAATATAGTAATCGTTAGTGATGGAAATTCGGGAAATTTGTTAACTTAAGTGGAACGGCTCATCATTATTTACGTTGGACTTGAAGACAATCAAACTTTATTAGGAATATAAGTTTCCAAATGGAGCGATTCTTACTTTATCAAGTTTTCACAAATTTTTATTTTCAAAGATTTTATCTTGATGGATTTTCCAAAAATTTTTTTAAAGATTTTTAACGATTGAAAAGAAAAGATTTTCACAAGATGTTTTAAAGATTGCTAACGGTTTTTTTTTAAAGATTTTAAAGCATGTTTAGCTTAACGCGTTTTGAAAGAATGAAACGTGAACAGAATGTAATTCTTCTGAACTCTGACCAGTGAAAAAAGGGCGCAATTCAATATTTTGTGCTATATTAAGGATAGCAGAAGAATGACTGATAAGCTAAGGCAGATAACATCTCAACTTTAGTGCAAGAAATATTAAACTATGGAGATGGATGAGAACTCAGATGCGAAGAGAGTATACGTGGATTTTCTATTACACACCTGCTCTATTTAGGGTATTCAACGTATACCATTTAATAAGTGTAATATTTATTATTACATACACCTCTATCTAGAGAGTTGACCACTTGAATTTAACATATATCACTTACTAAGTATAATGCTGTATTATTAAATAGTTGCTATCTCTAGGCTATTGAGCATTTTTATATAACTCACTAATTGATATACTGTATTCTTACACACCAGGTTTGCGGTAGGTGGCGCTATTGATTTTGTGCTCCACTGAAGCCATCTAATAATTATGTTAAAGAATGTCTGTAATGATTTGAATGAATATTGCTGCAATAATTATGGAGAGGAATGTGTGTTAAATGGCGTTTTACTAATTATTTTCAAATACTCTCCTCGTCAAGGTTTATTGAATCTCTACTGACGAAGAAAATGTGTGTCCTATTTTAAAATTACGCAAGATAACACGTTATCTACTGGGTCAACCTTGGTATATTTTTTCTTTTCTTTTTTTCTCTCTGTTTAATCGTTCTTTACTCTTACTCTCATGGTCGTTTTTATTTATGTCATCTATTTATTTATGTTATATTCTTACTCTGTTCTGGCATTGCAGATCGGTAATAATTAAGACAAACACAGTGGTATGATTATCAAAACATGTATTAACAAAAGTATGTTGCAGAAGTACACGTCATGATTCTGGCTCTATAACTGCCACGAATCGCTGCTATGACGTTTAGGTCTTGAACAGAATAGATCAGCTTACTTCATAACATACACATATTTCTCTTATACTGCTGCTGTAGTTTCATTCACCCTGCTCTGCCAAATATATGCAGCGGGTGTTGCTTTCTCTTTTACCCTTATTCCTTATTTATGTTATTTATTTTGTGGCACAATGACGTAGCCCCTTTTGAGGGATCTAGGGGCTTATACATTCATAAACCTTGGCCTAACTTGGTCTGTACTTGTAAGGTACAGATGTGTTAAGCAGGTGTTTGTGATTTTGAAAATGTTCTGCTATGACTCAAGCCAAGAATGACAGTTTATAATATTGAACCAAGGCAAAACGATATAAGACCTTAGAATTTGAAAGGTCAAACCCGAAAAATTCATGGATACAAAAACAAAACAATGTTTAAACGTTATGTATGAATGTCCCCTCTCTCTCTCTCTCTCTCTCTCTCTCTCTCTCTCTCTCTCTCTCTCTCTCTGTTTCTCTCTTTCTCTCTCTTTCAATGAAGAAAGAGAGAATGAAATATAATTATATTGTTTTTAAACAGTTGACGCTTGAATTCTGGGGTCGGTGGACGTGACATAGCATGCGTCTGGTTTCAACTGGTCTTCATAAACACATGCACTTCATTGTTAAATTTTAAATAAATTATATTTTTATAAAAATGCATTTGTTCGCTATTTTTATATAAGCGTTAAATTTCACCATGCCATTAATGCCGACGATGGAAAGATGCCTGTAACAACGCAATCAAGAAGCAACCCATGCCAGCCAGTTATAGCCGATGACATATCGACCCGCTGCATTGATGTGTTTTCATATGCCTATCGTTAGATATCGTTTGGATATCGTGTCTAACAACCAGGGAGCTGGTTGTGTCTCCAGGACGTTCCTCAACCAGGTAACTCTCCAGGGAAACGATAGTGTCATAATTTAAGCCATCCTCTTACTCTCTTTCCCTCGCCCTGTTGCTACTACAACCTCGACCAATCCTGCCACCACTTCTCGCCCTATTCGCCCTTTCTTTTACATCTTCAATATTTGATGCGCGACGAACCATCAAAGCAAGTGAGATTAGAAACACTCCCGGAAAACGTCGGTAGATTATAGCTAGTACTTTATTAGGAATATAGGTTTACAAATTTAGCGATTCTTACTTTAGAAAGTTTCACAGATATTTTTTTCAAAGATTTTTATCTTGACGAATTTTCAAAGATTTTTTAAAAAAGATTTTTAACAATTAAAAAAAAAAAGATTTTTACAAGATGTTTTAAAGATCGCGAACGATTTTTAAAAAGATTTAAAAGCATTTTTAGCTTAACGTATTTTAAAAGAATGAAACGTGGACGCAATGTTATTCTTCTAAATTCTGATCAGTGGAAGGGGGTGCAACGGAATGACTGGTAAGCTGAGGGAGGAGAACCTCTCAACTTTATGTGAAAGAAATGTGCATGAGAACTCAGATGCAGAGAGAGTATATGTGGATGTTCTGTTTCTCCGGACGCACCAACACGCATAAATTTAAATACAATGTGAACACGCACCTTGCTACCAAACTCCCCACCCAGGTTTCTTCTTGTAAATGTTAAACCTAACAAAGTAACCACTTACGCTTCAGTGGTAACATGCCTTGTTTGGCGTAAATATAAGAAGAGTTTTGTTTGCAATTGCAGACTTAAGGTATATGTTAGCATTATTTTGTTCCATTAAAGTGCATCAGAAAAAGGTCATTGAGAAACAGGCGTTGATCCACTCACTTTTTGTATCCTAATAAACGATGGAGATTAAAAGTATTGGTAAAAATACGTGCCCTTTGGCTAAGTAGATGTAGAACAGTTGAGGTAGCAGGTTCAGTTAACAGAGGTAGGCCAAAGAAAACAAAAGAGAAAATGATAAAAATAGACCGGAGGGAAATAGGATTTAATAAAAACCTGTCCAGAAAGAAGTTACTTTGGAAGTCAATTTCTAAAAACCGCCAAAAGCATGCCAACATGTAAAACAGACGTTGAACCGCATATGATCCTGCTTGTTGATGATGATGATGATGATGATGATGATGATGATGATGATGATGATGATGATGATGATGATGGTGGTGGTGGTGGTGGTGGTGGTGATATCGCAATATTTATTTACAAGGTGAATGATAAATTTGTCGCCCCAAAGAAAACAATACTATAGCTTTCTTTCAAAACTTTTGTTGAAAAAAATCAATTCAGATAACTTGATTATGTAGTAGAGCTGACATCTATTCAATGTAGCCGTCTTCAGCCTCAATCACCGCCTTGATACGATCAGGCTGGCTTTGGTGTTGTGGGAGGTCATATTGGTGATGTTCTCGACATATGACCAAATGAAGCGGGTTTAGGTCGAGGGAGGAGATGGGGCCAGTGATAGAAGGGTACAAAGTCGTAGCATTCTTTCTGAAGGAAAGCCTGGGTCTCTTTGGACCGGTGGTCCGGTGCCGAGTCCTGCTGCCGTATCCAGTGTCTGCCAGCGGCCACCTGATTGCACCAGAGGATCACCACAATCTTCAGCATATCCAAGTACATTTTGGTGTTGATTTTCAAACCGACTACGAAGATGTGAGGTGGCATAATGTAGCCTTTACTTGAAATCACACCAAAGACCATAACCGTGATTGAAAATTTCATTGAGCTGTGCCTCAAGCGTTGAATCGCTCGATTTTACATTTTGAGGGTGCTGGCAATGGTCCTGTTGTCATAACTTTGATCGGTAGAGAGCCTGAGTTATACGACAGCGCATGTCCGATCTCACTCGTTGAACCTTGTGTCACGTTCAGACATGATAGAAATCTCCTATCGCTCTTAGGATTTGTACACAACTGACCAACTAGTAGATGGTCTACAACAAAAAAAGAAAACCGGTTTTCATTAAACGGAAATGGAATCATGTCGTCTTTTATAGGCGATAATTTTATTGTTCCACTCTGTATTTAACAATCAACCTTTCATTTTTTTTTTACAATTCTCTTTTCCTCTCCTCCCTCTCTCTCCCTTTCTGTTTCCTTTTCTTATTTATAACCTCTTTTCCCTTCCTCCTCTTTCTCCTCCGCCTCCCCTTCTTCCGTTCTCTTTGATTATTGTTTTGCATATTTATTCCGTTCCTAACAGAATAGAACAAAAATCAATAAACTTTATTGAAATAAAATAATAAAAAAAAGAAACCCCCTACCCTGTTCCTTCCGAAAAGCAAAAGCCATTCATATCTCAACATTCATCAGATTACAAAACAGATTTCGGATAACACTAATATAATAATATAAAAGACAAAAAGAATTTAAAAAAAAAAAAAAAAACGTACAAAAAGTATTCTTCATAAATATTTTTTAAATTAAAAAATTCCAAAAATATTCTTTGCCGATTTCAGAATTCTAAGAATGATGTTTTTCAATATAAAAAAAAATCGCTATTTTTTTTTTCAATATTAAAAAAAAAAATGACTTTACATTCATAATTATTGATTTGCTTTTTATACGACGCTGCAAATATAGGCCGTTTATTGCATCGGTTTGTTTTGACTAAAAAACATATTAAATTGCACATGCATTTTAATATCACGCCTTATGATGACTAAGAATAAAAATTCTGTGCAGAGACGAGGATCGATTGACCGAACGTATACAATATCAGACTATGTAATCAGTTATACCAAACTCGAATCCAATCAGACACATAGTGGGCATTCATTCACTTGTAGCAATCACGAACTATTTCGTTCTGCGCAATTTTATTTTTTACGTAGAGTGATTGATACATTATCCAATCAGAACACGTTAACTGAGAGACACATCCGTTGAACGGTGAGTACATTGCTTGCCTAATTTTCAGATAGTCGTTTTTTTTTAAGATAAGCTGAAAAGACGTGCACTGTTCTTGTCTCAGGTGAAATAAAGACGATTTTCGCGAGATAAGTAGATGCAAGACTGTTATATACAATCTAAAAATAGAATTATTTCGCTTGAACCAAAGAAGGAAGAGTTATTGCCCCTGAGGAACAGAGAGATCTACCATGACAGTTTGAATGTAAAACGAATGTCTCTCGCGCCACAAACTTCTGCTTTACCATTTTGTTCTACAAGTTGTTGAACAAACCTGTTAAAGATTATACTCTGCTCATTTTTGAGCCTGTATTAACGCGATAACGTGTATCATTTGATGTAATAACGACACAGCCTGGTTGGTGCTGTTGTATTTCATGTTATTCGTTCATGGTCCCTGGCTGTTTGCTCGTGAAGAGATGCATGAATAAAACTGATTTAAAACGCGGGGAAAGAGTGTGTCTTTATATTCAAGCTAACAGTAATTCCTTTTTTCTTTATATTAAATAAAGCCTACAAAATGGGCAACCCCTTTTTGCAATAATGTCAGAATGAAACTGCAATATTCCCTGAGCTAAGTGTAAAATAGAAGAAAAATCTTCCAAAAGGGTTGATATGTCGTTAAAATTCATTCAAACAAAACAAGTGAAGAATCCACTGTCCCCCCCCCCGTTAGTGCACAATGAACGAAGCATAAAAAAATGATTAAATTCAGCATTGCCCCCCACCCCATTTAGCCCCAAAAGTCCCCAGGGGACGTCAAATTCTGGTAAAAATGAACAAACGGTGCAGTGTTAGACATTAACATATGTAAATTTGAGTTCTGCACCACGCAAAAAAAGAAATCACTAAGTCCATCATTTTCCCCCTCCCCATTTAGCCCCAAAAGTCCCCAAGTCCTTAACATATTTAAAGTTGAGTTCAGCAAAACTGCTAAATAGACATACACAGAAAATTTTGGAAAAATATGGTAAAATAGTTCCCAAAATGGAGTGTTTTTATTAGCCCTAAAAGAGCCCTTGGGATACACCCAACAGTTATCGCGAAGTATAGACAAACAAAATTATATGGAAATCAGTTAGTTACAACTTTTCTGAAAGTATTATAAAAATCCAAAGCAGCATATTTTTTAATAAGCACAAAAGTTCAATTTAGCCATTTTAACCCGAAAGGCACCCCTAGAGAGGCAACCAGAATTTTCCCGGAAAATCTGTTCTGTTACGTTTTACTCATATCATGTTTAATGTTTGTGCAAAATTTCAAAAAATTCCAATGCGTTGTTATTGAGAAAAATGCGGGCAGACGAACATACAACGGTGAATTTACTGGTCCAGCCTCCTTTTGTCGGGAACCAACAAATTAATATATCATTTACAATAAGTATTCTGTTTTGATATTAGATTTTCTGGAGTTTATTCACTAATAAGTAAGCACTTATCAAGACTAAAACCCACTTGAACGTATGGGTTAATAAGATAAATGGGTTGTGAGATGAATGACAATGAATATTGTAAAATAATGAAATATTGGGAATAATCTTTGATGAGAACGGTTTACGACAAGTATTTATTGATTCGAAGATAATCTTGTTGTTTCCCTTAGGGAAGACATCTTGTGGTACCGTCTTCCATGGACGGAAAGTCTTTAGAGAAAAAAAAAAAAACAACTGTTCATGAAAATTCCGTTTTATGTTAAGTATATAGAGGAAGAAATGAAAGTTCTTTGTAGTTATGGTAGAAGACGAGTCTTTGACGTAGGGTTGATACGTCATGATAAAATAGGCAAACTAAAAAAAAATCAATGTATCATTTTCAATACGTATTGACTTGCGCTATTAAATATATCCAATCAGCAATATAGTAGAATAACCAAGCCTAAGAATAAAAAAAAACTCTGATGGCAAATTAAATAAGTCGCACTCAAAATCTGAGATTCACCAGAATATATTTGGATCTGTTTACTGACTTAATTCAATTTTTTTTTAGTTTAATCACTTTTTCAAATTCTATTTGAAAACAAGCATATTTACTAAAATTAAAAGAAACATAAACTTGTTTAAAATAGCTATTAAATAATTCTAAAATGTTTGCTAACAGAATAACAACAACAACAACAACAAAACAAAAACTAGTCCAAACTCTGATAGCAAGTTGGATAACCTGTACTGTTTATGCAATACTTTCAAGATTAATTTAGCTACTACTAGCAATCGGTGCCCGGCGTTGCCCAGGTGTTTTGAAGTGTATGCTGAGAAAAAAAAACGGTCAATTTTTTTAAACTTTGACCCCTATTATGACCTCTTAACATTTATTGTTTAGGGATCAAGTAAAGTTAATAAGTTAGATCTATGTCCAAGGAATCTATATCTAAAATATCACGTATGTAGACCCTAAATTGTAGGAGGAGCTTGGTAGAGTTCTCAAAGGTCAAATTGTTGAATATTGACCACTTAATCGCCAAATTTCTGTCGAAAACCTATCACATCGATTTCCCCAAATCTCAGTACCCTGTATATCAAATTTCGAATCTGTAGGCTTAAAATTGACAGAGTTTTAGCGTAGGGAAATGCACACAGACGCACAGACACACACAGACACTATCACTTATATATATATATATATATATATATATATATATATATATATATAAACATAAACATCATATATATAAGGATAATAGTACGCCATATATATAACAAAAGACCATTATTTACTGAAGTGAAAGGAAAACCCGGGGGAACTTTACCCAAAAATAAATCTATATTTTTTTGTGTGTATTGATAGTCTAATCAACACCCCTTTTTTCTATTTATTTAAAAAGAAAATACAACTTTTTTATTTATGAGTCGTGGAATTGCATTCATCTACAAAAGATCTAGCTAATGTGCATATTTTTTATCGT
>NC_136500.1:88872255-88882255 GCF_053919585.1 Euprymna scolopes
ATCTTACTAGCATGGGTGCCCGTCGTTGCCTAGGTGTTGGAGGTTTATGCTGAGCAAAAAAAAAAAAGGGGGTCAATTTTTTCAACTTTGACCCCTATTATGACACCTTTATTTATTGTTTTGGGCTTGAATCGAGTTATTAAGTTAGATCCATGTTCAAGGAACCTATATCTAAAATTTCAAGTGTTTAGACCTAAAATTGTTGGAGGAGTTTGGTAGAGTTTTCAAAGGTCAAATCGTTGAACATTGATCCCTTAATCGGCTAATTTCTGGCCGAAAACCGATCACATCGATTTCCCCAAGTCTCAGTACCCTGTATATCAAATTTCGAGTCTGTAGACTAAAAATTGACATAGTTATTGCGTAGGAAAATGCACACAGAGACACACACATACACGTTCACTTTTATAGATATATAGAGTTTGCTTAAATTTAACCGATGGACGTCTACGAGATCTCTCCATAACCACCTTTTTATACGGGAATATTCACCGGTCACGTGAGAGAGTCGCCATTTTTTTCTCGATGATGGCCACAAAGTGCGTCTTCAATTTAGTAGAACGTTATAATTGAAAATTGATCCTCGACACTAAAAATCATTAAAAAAAATTTTGAAAATTTTTTTTTTTTAATATGTAAGTGAAGTTTGTAATCGATAATATCAACGTGAAAAAGAGATTTTTTAAGCGTAAATTGTAGAATTTAGAAGTGGGATTAATCTTGTAGACGTCCGCCATTTAACTCTAGTTATGTATTCACGGGCAGATTTAAGTGGTAGCCATGGTGTTAAACATAACGACTAGTATATTTCCACCCAAGAAAAAGCTGAGTTTACGTTTACTGTTTGTTTAAGTATTAACGCTGTCTAATGATTTAGAGGCATGGTAGAGGTATAATTAGTGTGTGTTAAAAGGATGTTTTGATGAATTATTATTCGAATGAAATCGAATGGTCCTATAAATAACTAAACTGATAAATAATGGTTTTAAAGAAATAAATAGGTTAATATGTATTGTAAAAATCGAAGTTTTTCGAGACGTTTACCTTCCCTGAGTACATAAAATTAAAATCACGAGATGGAATTTAATCCCGCTATCACTAGACTAGTTTATTGGGTAGTCAACATATATCTCTGCATGTAGTGTACTATCGATTCGCTTGTTTATACTGCATTTGAGTGTTGTAGTCTCTCTTTATTTTGAGAATATATCTTGTTTTTCTTATACGAGTGTCGTTCCAAAAGTAATGTATCTTATTTTTTTTTTATTAAAATAAGCTGAAGAGTTATGAAGACGGAAGTAATACTACTAAAATGAGCGACTTTTTGTTCTCAAGAATTTTTTTCTACATAATCACGATTCTTAACGCATCTAAGCCACGCTTTGTCACTCCCTTCTCTGAAATCGACGAATCCATCTCTTAACGTGTTCACATCAACTACATCGGCTTGGTCGCTCAAAAGGTGTGGATGAATGTTAATCGGTTCAGTTTTTCCTGCAGTTCAATAAATTCAATGGCGTATCTCTGTTTCTGGCGCAGGTGGAGAGGTTGAATGCAAGCTTATAAAGTCAAGGATGACTTTGTGACTTGGTTTGAATCCATCATTGGCAGTAATTATCATGTCCTACACTGATGAGAGCGTAAACACGAACACAAAAGTCTTTAGGTTAAAAGATAATTATTAATAAATATTAGCGTTACACACAAAACCCCACACACACACAACCACACGCAACCACATACACACACAACCACACACACACACGCGCACACACATAGGGGGCAGAGAAAAACTTGAAAAAACAACAGCATAGGGAATAAAAATAAAAATATAGAATTCAAATTAAAATTAAAAAAATAAAGTCAAAATTAAGTTAAAAAAGAAAATTGTAAATTAAAACAGAAAATTTGAAAGAAAATAAAAATATTATAAAAAGAAATCTAAATAAGGCAAAATAAGATAAAAACATGAAAATAATAGGTATGGGTAAAGACTACCATTTTAATTACGAACTCTACTTTTGTATTTAAAACCGCCATAAAATGTCTCTGGTTACTTGTAACTGGCTGGCCGAAACATGTTCGTGTATGTGTAGCTACATATAAATGCCAACCTAAAACAAATAAAAAGTATAATCTGCCCTACTTCAGTATCGAGCACTCTTGTATGAATATCGTAACAAAATTCATATAGGCACCTGTATTATTCAATATTTTTTTTAAAAGAGTAAAATAAAATGGTTTTCCCTACCCAGATTCAACCAAACACACACAGGAACTTACCTGCAAATAAAAAGAAAGGAAATTGTTAAATATTTATGGGAAACATAGCAACAGAAAAATATCTTAATCAATTGCAATATGGGAAGCAATAATTATAAATATAAGATTAAAACATAATGAAACAATATATATATATATATATATATATATATATATATATATATATATACATACATACATATATATATATATATATATATATATATATATATATATATATATATATATATAGCCCCCTTCTTTCTCTCTCTCTTTCTTTCTCTCTCTCCGTGTTGATCCAACCACTCTCTAACAATTTTTAGTATAGTTGTGAGAATATAGACAAAGTGATTCTTTCTGTTCAGCTAATTTACATAATGTGTTCGTACAGACCGTAAACACGTATGTTAATTAGATAGCAAAAAAAACAGGTTTCTCTACTTTTATATTATTCGTGAGTATATTATACATACTATACACATACGATATTATTATATTATAATAATATATTACATATATTATATATATATATATATATATATAATATACATATATTATATGCATACGATATTATTATATTATATATACATATAATACACATATATTATATGTAAGTATAATATATGTATAATAATGGGGTTTATTTTAAGTTTTACAAGGAGACTTTTTAACAGAGATGTCACGGTTTATGACTTTTTGAATGCAATCAAAGTGAAACAAGTACTGTAACAAGATGTCTCGTTTCTATGGAAATTGGATCTAGTCATCATTCAATCTTTGGGAAAATGATTATTTGCTGAAGTTCATTAAATGTTAATTAAACAATGCTGGTTTCTGTTTGTTCCGATAATGTTTTTAATTGAAAAAACAACATTAACAAATGTAATGACAATGTTTGCAAGTCCTATGTTATAATTAGTGCTAGGACAACCGCATATTCTTTTCATTGTATTGACTCTGACGTGTGTATTCGTTGATATCTTATATGCTTTTATATAGAGTGATGTGGTTCTCGGTTGATTAACTGTGTCTAACTGTGTCGGATATATACTAGAGTGTCCAAACAACGAAAAGAATATTCTCTTGTTATAGCCCTAGTTATAATTAGGGCTATGACAACAGCATATTCTTTTCAGTGTATTGACTCTGAAGTGTGTATCCGTTGATATCTTATATGCTTGACGTGGTTCTCGGTTGATTAACTGTGTCGGATATATACTCGAGAGTCAAAACAATGAAAAGAATATGCTGTTGTCCTAACCCTAGTTATAATAAACTAAGTCAATTTCATGTTCGGATATTATCACTCTCTACTGATTAAAATTATCTGTTTTCTGTTGCACCAAACGATCAATAAATACACTTCCATGGTATTCGCATTAGGATTAACACGTTCTATCCAAGACGGTACAGTGATATCGTGGGGCGTTCATGCCGAATGGGTATAGAATAGAACTATGTCGCAAACTCGAACAAGTATTTTAGAAATGGACCTCCATAAGCAGATATATTTTGAAATGAGATCAACTAAAGTACTAAGATGATCATATTTTGGGTTGAATAGAACTGGTACAATAATATTGTGGGATCTGCGATCGTGTCGGACATCCATACAATGGAAATGTCACAAATTCCTTTTAAGTACGAAAGGGAATTTTTTTTTTTTAATTGGGTGGACAGATTATGTTATGGAAGGCATATTAGAATAGTAGGAGGAGAAGAAGGGGAAAGAGGAGGGGATGATGATGAAGAAGAAGAAGAAGGAAAAAATACAAAAGAAAGACAGAATGAAAAAGTAGACAAAATAAAAGAAATAGAAACAAGATTTTCTTTTTCTCAATTTTCTTGTGTTAGTTTAATCCTCTTTTCTTTCTTCTAACTTTTTTTTATTGTTCTTTCTTTCATATTTATTTATACTTTCTTTATTTTTTCTTTCCTGGTCTTTATTTCTCCGTTCTATTAAACACAGCAGCGATATACAACAGATAAAGGATACGTCTGTGGAATTTCCACGGATCCCGCTACTTTCACTACTAATAATGTAATACCATTCTCTGACGATTGCACTGTTTAATCAATTATCTTTATGAGATCTCTTGTAATGGCAACCATTGTTTTATCAACTCCCCCTTTACCCCCACCCCTCTCTCTTCTTTTCACAGACCAATCATAAAATACATCTTATTCCTTTCAACGTAGCATTTTTTCCTCTTCTTTTTTTGTTTCTTTTTCCCCAGAACTAAAAACGCTTTTATTGCTGCGTAATCGCATTAATTTCTGCTGCAGAAGAAAGTTTGACATCAATTTCTGCATTTTTAATTTCATTATATTCGTCAGGAATATTCTTAGTTTTTAGATATTTTTTATTTTCTTCCTCCTCCTCCTCCTCCTCCTCCTCCTCCTCCGATGCTACCAGATCGGGCTGTCTGAAGATACTGCACCAAACACTGATGTTACTGTTTTTTGTTTTGTTTTTTTGTTTTTTTGTCTTTACCTTTGCGTGTTTCGCAAAGTCAAAAACAAAACACAACAAAAGAAAAAAAAAAACAATTTTCTCTACAAAGCAGCCAAATAAAGTACAATTCTAAACGCAGATTCCATAAACCACGCTTCTTTCCTAGAACTGCCCGCCCCTGGGACATTGTTCCATTGACCTGCTTCCTGACTGACTACAATATGGTAGCTTTCAATTTCAATGTAAACAAGTTCTTGTTTGAGCAGTCTCCTGAAATAATCTCAATTCTACCAAATCTACACCATTAGCGATTATTACACTACCACCTTACATTTATAGACCTTTATCCTCGAGTAGCTTTCAGGCCTTGATAAGCGGTGATTTGAAAGTATAAAGAATTAGAAGCGTATTTTTTTTTCTTCCAAAAATGATTAAATTCGGCGTTAAATAATCGGAAAAGGCTTGATATGCCGTAAAGCAGAACAACCAAAAATTTTCTCTTTTCACCTCTTTATATATTTGTTTCTCTTTCTCTTCGTTTTCATCTTACTTTTTTTCTTCCTCTGCCATTTTCTCCTCCTATTTTCCTTCTATTCTTCTTTTTTATTATTCTTCTATTTTCATTTCTTTCCCCCCCTTTTCCTTCGCTCCCTCCTCTTCCTCTCACCCCACCTCCCTCCTACTCTAATATGTCTCCCATCACGTAATGACTCACTCATCAAATTATATTATTTTCAACCTTTTCCGTTTTTTTTCTTCTTTTTTCTGCTTCTCTTTTGATGGTTTCTTTCCTTTTCCTTGTCTTTTCTAGTTTTTACTAATTCAAGTCTTTTTTTTTTTTTTTTCATATTTTGCTTTCTTTCATTTTCCCAATCATTATCTTTTCCTTCTCTTTTTTCTTTCTTTCTTTTTCTATGATTTTCCATTCCAATCATTCATATCTCTCTCTCGCTCTCTCTCTCTCTCTCTCTCTCTCTCTCTCTCTCTCTCTCTCTCTCTTTCCTGTTTTCTACTTTTATTCGATTTTCATTTTTATATTTTTCTTTGCTTTTTTTCTTTTTCTTTGCATACTTATTCTCATTTTCTTTCTTTCCTTCTCTCTTTTCTATATCTCCTTTTCAGTATATCTGCGTCTTAATTTTTGACGTTCTTTCTTTCTTTTGTCTTTCTTTGTTCTGTCTGTCTTTTTTCAATTTTCTTGCTTCCATTTTTTTTTTCATTTCTCTCTCTCTTTTAAAAAATTTTTTTGTCAATATTTCTTCTTTCTTTTGCTCGTTTTTCTCGTATCCATTTCTCATTTTTATCGGTTTTTTTATTTCTTGATTTTATTCTTCATTTCTTTCTTGCTTTCTTTCTTTCCTTTATCCCCCCCTTTCGTTCTTTCATTTTCTCTTCTCTTTGTTTATTTATAATTGTTTTCTTTATTTCTTAATTCATTTTCTCTTGATTTATTTTTCTTTTCGCTTTCTTTATCTCTTTTTCTCTTTTTTTATTTCTCTGTTCTTTCTTATTCATTTGTCGTCTTTATTTATTTATTTATTTATTTTTATTTTTCGTTTTTCCCCCTTTCTTTCTTGCCTTTATTTCGCCTTTCTTTCTTTCGTTTTTATTTTCAGTTTTTCCAATTTTCTTTATTTCTCAGCTTTTTTTTCTTTTGTCTTGCCCCCTTCTTTCCTCCCTTCCTTTATTTCTTTTTCTACTTTCGTTTTTTTTTACTTCTTTTTATTTTCATCTTCCTTTCTTTCTTTGCATTATCTTTCCTTTTTTTATTCTTTCCTTTCTTTTTTTTCCTCATCTTTCTCCTTCGCTTTCTTCTTTCTTCCATTTTCTTTTTATTTCTTTTTTTTCCTTATTTTTTCTGCCCGACATTCGTCTTTCTTTATTTTTCCATTTTTCCTTAATTTATTTTTCTCCTTTCTTCCTTAATTTATTCTTTCTCGTTTCTTTCTTTCTTTCTGCCTTCTTTCCTTTATATGCTTTCTCCATTTTTTCTTTCTCTTTTTTTCTTTCTTTTTTCTTCCTTCTCCTCCATTTATTTCTTCTCCCTTTCCTTTATTTCTGTATTTCTCATTCTATTTTCTGCCTTTGGTTTCTTTCTCCTTTCTTTCTTCCATCTGTCTCCTCGACATTTATTTATTCCTTTCTTTATTTTGTTCTTATCTTCTTTCTTTCTTTCTTTCTTTCTTTTCTTACTCGTTTATTTTTTACAGCATCTTTATATTTTTAAGCACAACAAGAAAAGCCATCCCACCAGATTTGCTTTCAATGCATATAAATACAGCTGATTAATATAGTCGCCATTATTGATCTTTTCAACAAAACAAAAGGGAAATAATCCACCGAACAACTAATCAACTCTTATTAAAATAAAATAAAAAAGTAAAACAATAAATGGAAAATAAATTCCAAGCTGAACAGAAAAAAATCTTTAAGTAATAAATTCTAAGCCAGAATATTACGCGTATTTAATGAAAAGACACTTATTATGAACACTTTGGGTCGGACACAATTTGACAACAATAAAAGGCCGACCACAATAAAAGGCTGATAACATTAAGCGAATAATAAAAAAAAATTGCATATTTTGACTCAAGACATTCTTTTTATGCAAAGCGGGAAACTAAGACTTTCAATGATTTTTTCACATGAATTGGAACAAGATGCTGCAAAGAATGTGGGCTCTCTTTACCGGGCTAGAAAACGTCCACACCTGCTAGTATCCTATGTCTCTACCAAGCCATCCATGCAGGAAGCATTCTTGCTACATGTGGGCTGGTGCACTCGTCTTTCTTGCTTAGACGGAGTCCAAAAAAAGACTCTCTAATCTCTCTCTCTCTCTTATATATATATATATATATATATATATATATATATATATGTATATATATATATATATATATATATATATATATATATATATATATATATATAAGCAGGGGCTGGAACTTGGTAGTCAGTGTGGGACCTGTAGACGCCGCTCCCTGGGTCGATCGGTAGAACTACTGACTGTCAACGCGATGGTTCTAAGTTCAATCCTCGGCTTGGGAGAGGTGCTAGACTAGCGGCACTGATGAATTGTGATACAACAAAACAGGACTGTATGTCGATGACATATATATATATATATATATATATATATATATATATATATATATATATATATATATATATACGTACATATAAAGATGGTGCGTTTATTACGTACATTAGACTTCACTTGTAATCGTTTATTTTGATTGTTGTTGGTGCAAGAAATGGGTCTGAACTTTCGACATTTTTGTAATTGGAAGAATATAATGCGAAATAACAGCAGTCATTATATTTATGTACAAGCGTAGTTGAATATTACAAACGGTGTTATTTAAATATGTTCCTCTTAACTAATGATATCCGCAAAGAAACCAGATAACATTATACAGGAGACTTTGTCCAAATAAATGATTTATGTATTTATTTATTCATTTTTTCATGTTTTAATCCAAATTTTTATAGACATTTTTTTTTATTGTAAAGACCTTACAGCAGTGATTCCCACTTTGTAGGTCGCGACCCCAAATGCCATGGGGTCGCCAACTGAATCGTGAATTTATAGAATGGATAATAACTTCACAAATAAATAACCGCAACATATGTAACTTTGTCGCGGAAAAATACACCCCCCCACACACACACATATATATATATATATATATATATATATATATATATATATATATATATATAGGGTGACCACAAAAAAAAAGCTAAATTAAATGGAGGCCATCTAGAACATATGCTGTAGAACGGAGAAAAAAAGCCAAAGATCCTAGTGTTGTGATGTGATGTTTTGAATATAATAAACTAGTTATGCCCAAAGTTTCATTTCATTCGGACAACACACTAAGAAACAGAGCCTAATTAGAGTTGGGGCCCGTTTTTTGGGTCACCCTGTATATATATATATATATATATATATATATATATATATATATATATATATATATATATATATATATATATATATATATATATAGGGATTGGTGTCGGTTCTGATTACTTGTCTAAAATTGATCGCTATATTTAAAGGTTTAGAACCACTGCCTTATGTTGTTGCTGAAGATTGCTGATTTCTTCCGGTCTTGTTGAAAAAGCTGTCTATTTCTTTTTTTTTTTTCTTGATACATATACTGACACAAAATCACCATTATAGAAATAATTCGCGAAATAATTCGCACAGCTCATTATGCAGTTCGATTATAAAATTCTGGTAACATATTATCGGCTTAAAACTAGGGATGATTATTTAGTTTCAAAGTGGTTGATTGTATGCGATAATTAGATGTAAAAAGAGGGGGAAGTGTGACGCGGGAAAACACACGGCCTGGAGATTTGCAGCGAAGAACAACGCTGATGTCCAATTTTTGATTTTAATTAGAGTCGTGCTTGATGGAGAAAAATGCTTTGGCTCTTACGGAGGGAAATAGATAAACCAGACAGCACAACTACCGAAACGATAGATCGGAGAGGAGAGAAGTGGAGTAGGGGGGGTGAGCATGTCGACGTGTTTTTCCCCCACTTATAATTTCCGTCCCTTCCGCTTTCTTTCCGTCCGTTTTTTTTCTTTCTTCTTCTGAATCCCTGAGGCCCCTTTCGTCTTTTTCATCTTCATCTTCTTGTTAATTTCCGTGAGCCCCTTTTTACGTGTTACGTCGCCGCTCGAAATCAATTTTCGTGTTCGACAGATGGAAATGAGGTTTAGAAACATAACATAAAGGTTTGATGAGATTTTCGTATGGCTTACCTTCTAGTGAGTGTTCGGATTAAAGATAACCACTCGGAATTGCTGCTTACAAAAACTCGTTTGGAGAAAGGGGCTATAGAAGTAGTGAGAGGACTGAATCCACCCTGCCACATATTATAGTTAGTTGTTGGGTTTTAAGGCAAGTCATCCGTCATTAGATAATTTTTTTCCGAAACCGTACATGGCCTTTTGGTTAGGAATAAACAAACTGTAGTATCTGTTTAAAAGGTGTGTGTTGATATATTGCAGAAAACCCGGGAATGAACCAGGAACTTTTAGATGTTTAATTTTGTAATTCCTTCTATTAATAACTGTAACGACGTTCGCTTGTAGTATCAACCGGAGCGATAGCAGTAGTCCTCCCCTTTGTTTTTATATATATATATATATATATATATATATATATATATATATATATATATATATATATATATATTTATTTATTTATAATAATCGG
This sequence comes from Euprymna scolopes, assembly GCF_053919585.1. Taxonomy (NCBI): domain Eukaryota; kingdom Metazoa; phylum Mollusca; class Cephalopoda; order Sepiida; family Sepiolidae; genus Euprymna; species Euprymna scolopes. The sequence goes on from NC_136500.1 coordinate 88,882,210, forward strand.
GCTCGTCAGCCACAAGCGTTCCTGAAGTCGACGTGGAAAACCCCCT
>NC_136500.1:88884755-88904755 GCF_053919585.1 Euprymna scolopes
GCTGGATAACCGAAGTTAAGCAACGTTGAACCTGGTCAATACAAAAATGGGTGACCATTTGGGACTTTCAGGTGCTGTATATGCTCTCCGCTTATCTCGGCATTGTTTCCAGTCGTCCTGGTCTTCTTCTTGCCACTGGACTCAAACAGTGCCGATTCAGGAAAGGTGTGGTTGGGATTGCGCAACCCTTGCCTCACAATTACACGCGCTACTGCCCCTACAGGGGGTATCCTTTGTCTTTCAAGACTGAACGGAAGCATGGGGGGATATATATATATATATATATATATATATATATATATATATATATATATATATATACATTGAAATTGATGCTAGAAGTTACAGATGTCAAGGATCCAACGCGAGAGAAAAAGAAAAGAAAAATCAAATCAGCAGTTGGAAAGGGAGGAGTGTTAGCAGATGAATCTCTCTCTCTCTCTCTCTCTCTCTCTCTCTATCTCTGTGTGTGTGTGTGTGTGTGTGTGTGTGTGTGTGTGTGTGTGTGTGTGTGAACCACTTCCAGCTCCAACTCCACCCAACTCGATACTTTTCGGCCCTATCATGTCACATTTCAAAATACAAGAATCTGATACTTCCTAACAAGATAATCCATTTCATACTATTGTACACGTTTCATTAAAAAAAAACATGAAGAAAAAATATGCCTCGCCAGTGTGCGCATTGATATCCGTATGAGACCATAGAATTACGTCCCCAATTCAATCTTTCACATACAAGTTATTATAATGTGAAACGGCTTGAATATAGAAAAACAACATTTATCATTAACTCTTTTTTTTTTTTAGAGTGGAGGGTTTTTTTCATTTCCCCATCACAACTTGAAATGGTTTTTTTATTCACTAACTTCTGTGTGACGGAACGAATATATATTTATCCATATAAATATACAAATAAACACGCATTGCTCTTTATTCTAGAATGCTGAACTATTAATTTATTTTTATTTCGGACTATTATTCTCATCTTTATTAGTTGTTGTTTTTTTTTTTATCTTTTATTGGTTTTTGTTTATTCACAACGTTTCGGCCAACTATTCCTCTGGCCTTCGTCAGGTGGTAACCGCGACGGATAGGAACTTCGAATCTCCTAACTGCATTCTCAGCCATCACTGCCATCCGTAGTTGTTGTCGTCTCACCACATTTTAGCCAATTTACCTCTGGCCCGCTTTGGGTGGGATTGAAACCGCTATCTTCAGACAATGTTCATCTGGAACTGTAGAGATTCAACGTCTCTATCAACTATTTTATTTAGTTAGGAGATGACAGTTAATAGAGACGTTGAATCTCTACAGTTCTAGATGAACATTGTCTGAAGATAGCGGTTTCAATCCCACCCAAAGCGTGCCAAAGGTTAATTGGTCAAAATGTGGTGAGACGACAACAACTTTGTAATAAAAAGAACATCGCTCATGGAATGTGAAGATTAATGTTGGATGAAGGAATTTGGAGATTGGGCATTCACACAAATTCATGGTTAGCGGAGAAAAAAAGAAAATACCATGTCGGACTTTAACACACATATTGACTTCAGGGAACCAAAAAGGAATTTGTCAGTAAAAGCAAGAGGCTCGACGAACAAAGAGAACAGCGAGAGAGAGAGAGAGAGAGAGAGAGAGAGAGAGAGAGAGAGAGAGACGATCGTTACGTTGTTAGGCAACCCCAACCTCACTTTTCATCACCCTTGCTTGATACGTTCGACGACCACTGCAGGCAAAATAATAATTAAATAAAAACATTTTTGTTATGAAACCGATTCTGTGTTTGATTGCCTAACGTCTGGAACAAGTTAGAGTATATATATTTATTTAGCAGCACGCATCTTCGTAGAAGTGCAACAAACATGATTATACATACGTGGGCGATAAACAGATAAATCATTGCAGAGAGAACGAACTATACAACATTAAAGCAGAGAAGGACTTAATAATAGGAAGTTAGTTTTCAATCGCGTTGTACATTTTATCCGGAATTCAAGTTTGACAAAGTTAAAGTCTGCGCCACGTTTTTATAAATTCGTCTAAATATCTCTTAAGCTTGAAATTCTTTGGTCTGTCAGACTTAACTTTGAAATAGCACATTCTTTGGTCTATCAGACTTAACTTTGAAATCGCACATTCTTTGGTCTGTCACGGTTAATATCATCTTTGTTGATCCGTCACGCTCAGATGTGAAGTAGTATTTTCGTTGATCTGTATTACGTTTTTTTTTTGTTTTTTTTTTTACATTGCATTTTTGTTGGTCTGCAAAGCTTAAGTTTAAAGACGCATTTTTAGTTGATTTGTCAAACTTAACTTTGAAATATCATTTTGGTCTGTCACACTTTAATTTGAAGGAGCTTTTTGTTGGTTTGTTAAGTTTAAGTTTGAAATAGCATCTCATTGGTCTGTCGCGCTAAAATTAAAAATAGAATTTTTATTGGTCTGTCAAGCTTAACCTTAACATAACACTAGCTGTACATACCGTTGTTGCTAGGTATAAACATCTTACCAGGCGGAGGTTTTAGTCACTTACTTTTTAAGATACATCAAATATTCTAAGTTGTTACGCTTTTCCAGAAAGTTGACCATATTTTGGATTTTTGGAAGCATAAAACATAGCCAGCTTCATCCATGAAATTTAAACAGGGAAATAAAACTCATAGCTTAAAGGGAAATAACTCCTATGATAAATGAAAGCTTACGTCCGTTTTTAAATGCGGTTGATGTTGGTTATACTACTAATAAAAAAATAAATTAAATTAAAAATAGATTCAATAAATCAACTTTATATAATATGTATAAATAGATTATTTAAAACAATTCTATTACAAATTTCAATTAAAAATTTAGAGCTAAACAGATTGTTGTTAATGTAATATGCAAATGAGATAACCTCTTTAATGAAGATTCGTTTGAAATAAATAGTGCATATATAGAAATCATGCCGGAATAGAAAATATATAAGGGTCCGTTTTCAGTATTAAATCTGTTTATGAAACAGTGTATCTTTGTATATATAAACCAAACTGTGAACGAACATACGAATACAACTTTATTATTATTATATATATATATATATATATATATATATATATATATATATATGATTAGTTTTTTTGGAAAAAGAATTCCAGCAGAGTGCTCAATTAAAAGGAAAATCCAAATTTTAAGAGCGTACTTATATTTTGTGTACAGAAAGTTGTTAGTTGAGACAGGTCATTGGTACCGTCGGTTTCAAGCCCGATAATAAGGCCCGTTTAAGGTATCCTTATCGAGCTCTCTTCAGCCAATGGATACCTTAAACGGGCCTTATTATCGGGCTTGAAACCGACGGTACCAATGACCTGTCTCAACTAACAACTTTCTGTACACAATATATATATATATATATATATATATATATATATATATATATATATATATATATATATTCATCAAAATAGAGTACTATTTTTGTTGTATCACAACTCATCAGTGTGGCTAGGAAAGCACCTTTCTCCAGCTGTGGATCGCACTTACAACCATCGAGTCAACAGCTCTACCCACAAGTGTACGAATCGGTGCCCACAAATGTCCCTCATCAAGTGCCTATTAAAAAAGCACTTGCTCATCGCTTCACAGTGTTCAATATATATATATATATATATATATATATATATATATATATATATATATATATATATATGTGTGTGTGTGTGTGTGTGTGTGTGTGTGTGTGATTCAAGCAAGGACGCTCGGACAGTTCACAGAGTTTTATAATTATTAATATTTTCGTTGACTGTTATGCTTTACTTTCAAATAGCAGTTTCCTTGGTTTATTACGCCAGTTTAGAATAAAACATTTTCACCGCTGAACACGCGAATATTCTTATTCTGACGACATTTTAAGTAAGGCAAGGAAAAACAAAATTAAGGCGGCCTCCCAAGCAATGCTGTAACCGTCTCATCCGGAAGACCACCCCAGCAGGCTTCGTTCTGTCAAGGTCGATGAGCTCGGGTGTAGGTAGTGCTGGCTCGTCTCCGATCGTCGCTTTGAGATGCCACACAATACCCGAACACTGGTATTACAAGCGAGGCTGGCCGTGAAACAAAAGCGAATTAATGTTCAAATCAGCTGCTCCCTTGAGGTCCGACAGAACATCTATCTTAAAACAACATCTAAAACGTGCGGAACCGCGTAATGAGACATTTGTATAAGCAGACATGATTTAAAAAAAAAAAAAAAAAAAGTGGCGCCTCGCGAGCCCGCTTCAAAACCGCGAATTGTTTACCCATGTTTTAAGATCCCGTAGGCCGGGAAAAACGAGCGTCTCCTATTTTTGCCTAATAAGTGGACGAGGGTATGTTTTTCTAATCACCGATACTCTTGAGGATCTATGCTAGAGGGAAAACAAAAACAAATATATCCATCCGGCTACGGCAGCAAAACTCGCTTCCCTTATAACGGGCTTACCGAAAATTTCGCAATGAAACTATTAATACCATACGTCGTAGCTTAGTTGTGAAGCACGTGACTACAGTGTCTGTGGTCAAGGTTTCTAATTCTGCCTTACTTACCCATATTTGGATAACGTAATGTATATTCTTTCTCTTTCTCTCTCTCTCTCTCTTTCTATCTCTCTCTCTCTCACACACACACACACACACACACACACACACACACACACACACATGTATATATATATATATATATATAATATATGTTATATTTTTTATCTTATTGCTCTGTTTACCACATTGAGCTCTCATACCCGGATTTCCTCTGGAATTATTCCATTATAACACTATATATATATATATATATATATATATATATATATATATATATATATATATATATATATATAGATAGATAGATAGATAGATAGATAGATAGATGGATAGATATAGATATATAAGAACAAGTAGTTAATAAAACATGTTAAAAAACACTTCGTAAAATAGTTAAAAACATATTTATTTTTAAAAGGAAACACTAAATAAATGGATAGTCCTTAATCCGCGGAGTTTCGAAGAAATACTTTCCTTCTCATCAGAGGGTAGGATTTAGCAAAATCCGATCCCGCATTTTGCTAAATCCTACCCTCTGATGGGAAGGAAAGTATTTCTTCGAAACTCCGCAGATTAAGGACTATCCATTTATTTAATGTTTCCTTTTTAAAATTAAATATGTTTTTAACTCTTTTTCAAAGTGTTTTTTTACATGTTTTATTAACTACTTGTTCTTATTATAAGCTCTATTTCCTATTTGGTTTTATCGAGCTTTTACATCTGGTTGAGATTACTTTATAAATATTAATTCTTTAATATTTATAATTTACTTTAATTTTTGCCATCTTGGATCATTTTGGTAAACTTAATTGTAATCCTTATTTTATATATATATATATATATATATATATATATATATATATATATATATATAAATGTAACTTTGTCTGTGTTTGTTCATTTTTACACCAAAACGAATGAACAGATTTTCTTTAAAATTTACAGAACTTTAGTGTATAAGTCTGGAAGTGATCTTAGTTTAGTTTAGTTTTGTCTTAGATTACCCCCAATAATTGCCGATAATCGAAACCATTATTTTAATTTCTCTATCATCGGTAAAGCCATTTTTTCCATAGAACAACGGGCCGTGAAAATTCTACTGTGAGTTAGTTGATAGCGTGTTTTTTTGGGGGAGAGGGGTGCATGACGTGGTCTGTAGGTTCAAACTCCGCATGTAAATTTCTTAATTGTTTTTTTTTCATTAACGGCAAAGAATTTTATAATACTTGAAAATGTTTTTTTTTTTTTTTTTGTTATTTTTGCATGATGTGGTTTGTAGGTCCAAACCTCGCACGTAAATTTCTTAATTTTTTTTTTTCGTTAACTGGAAAGAAGTTAATATAAAATAATTGTATAAACAAAACAGTAGGTCCTCTAGAGTGCAATGTAGAATAACATATAATTTGGACTAAGTTACTGCATGGAGGCATGTGAAGCTTCCTCCAGGTCAATTTCACGGATTTTGATGACAATAAAAATATAGGAGTGTGAAATATTCGTTGATCATCATTCAATTCCGGGCAACGTCGACTCCCCTTGCTAGTATATATATATATATATATATATATATATATATATATATATATATATATATATATATATATATATATATATATCGGTTAAAGAGGCCTCTAGTTATTTGTAACTGGCTGATCAAAATATGCCCGTGAACATTTAGCGAGATATGAATGCTTGTGTAGAACAAATTAAAAGTACATTTGTGTGTGTGTGTGTGTGTGTGTGTGTGTGTGTGTGTGTGTGTGTGTGTGTGTGTGTGTGTGTAAAAGAGAGATTTTTCATGGACTCGAAAGCAGCTGAGCCGATTTTTTTTTTTAATTTCACGCGAAGTTACTTGATGGGTCTGGGAGTGTTCTTACGTAGATTTTGCGTAGGAATGCTTCCGATAAGTATCGAAAATTGATAATCGAAAAAAAAACTGATTGGAGAGGAAAGTCCGACTTTGACCAAAGTTAACACTTTTATACCGTCTAACATCACAAGTGCACTTTAGAAGTTTTATCACCACACAAGCAGAAAGGTCTAGCGTATAAAATCAACTGTAGGTCCTTTTATAAAACGAAGGAGCGATTTCATCAATTTCGATGACAATAAAAGTGTGAGAGGACGGAACATTTGTTGATCATTATTCAATCCTGGCCTCCAGGCTAATATATATATATATATATATATATATATATATATATATATATATATATATATATATATATATATATATATTCCAAATCTTTCGGAGGGTACAGAATTTAATAATGGCTAAATACAGACAAATATACATAATGATTTTAAAAAATAAAAAATGAAAATAAAGGTTAACTAACCAGGTTTCGTTCCTCGTTCAACAGAACTAAATCGAGGAAAATACGATTTAAAAAAAAAAAGTCATTAATATGGCGGGGGAAGGAAAAAAAAGAAGAAAAATTGAAAAATAAACAGGGATAAAATTACATAGAGACTAAATTAAGTCCTAGAAGACTTTCTTTTTGCTTGCAAAGAGAAGGTCTCAAAGACTTAATAAAAATAGTCTCTAGAATTTTTAAATGAGAGGGAGAGTGCGACTTACTAAGGATCGTAAACATGTCAGCACTGAAATTCGTGGCACACGCATGGTTATTTATAAGATGGTCGCAAATCGCAGAGCCATACGTATTACTCAGAACATCCGAGGGTGAAAAATTTGCATAATGAATCTTTGAAGGCACAAAAACGGTCTCCAGAGCTGCATCAAACGATGGGAGAAATGCATAACTCTGGGTGGTTCCTATGTAGAGAAAGACTAAAAAGTGTGCCAAGTTTCGTTGCTCTACTCCTATAGGAAATGGGTCAGGAGCATTACTTATTGCACGCCCCTCATGTGTGTATGTATATATCTGAAAGCATTAGTGTAACTTATTGGACATTTATCTTATATATTCTAATCTGTTGTTAACGACTTTTTCTCGATCAGCAGATCAAGTCAGCGATGGATAAATTATGTATACGATTTTTTTTTTTAGATTTTTTTGATCTTTCGTTATTTATTTTCTCATTATAGAACCTAGCCTGCGGCTCAGCATAATTTGGCATGTATTTTGTGTGAAAATGAATTGAATATTAAAAAAAATCATGATCGCACAAAAAAGAATGTAGAAATTTAAGATGTGCCATGCTGAGAGCAATTCCAGAACTTTGGAGATGATAATCTAAAATGGCGTCCTCTTTGTAGAGAGTATGTCAAAAGAAAACTGGTAGAATTATGACAGCTTCACAATGGAACAACGGCAGTATCAAAACTATAGAATATTATAAGATTTGGTGAACAGAGATGCTGGTCTCTCTCTGTCACACACTCTCTCTCTCTCTTTCTCTCAAATTCTCTCACGCTATATATATATATATATATATATATATATATATATATATATATATATATATATACTCTTAAAAATTTGGTTTTCTTTTGTGTGTATCGATATTCATATTAAACTCCCTCTTTTCTATTTATTTAAAAAGAAAATACAATTTTCTTGGTCTGTCTTTGTATCTGTCTGTGTACATTTCCCTACGCAATAACTCTGTCAATTTTTAGTCTACAGACTCGAAATTTTATATACAGGGTACTGAGATTTGCAAAAATCTATGTGATTGGTTTTCGGCCAGAAATTTAGCTGTTAAAGGGTCAAAGTTCAACGATTTGCCCTTTGAAAACTCTACCAAACTCCTCTGACAATTTTCGGTCTAAACACTTGAAATTTTAGATATAGGTTCCATGGACATGGATCTAACTTAATAACTTAATTAGAGCGCCAAACAATAAATGCCTGAAGACGTAGTCCCCCAACGCGGGTGATTACAGAAACATGTATGCACATATGTAGCCATTAATGTTTGTATAAATAAATTTAATATACCTGCTCTGTTCACTCATTGAGAACTCTTTGGTAGACACATGTTGTTTCATTGGATATACTTCTAGGAAACTAAACTCTACTGGCTATAAATATATATATATATATATATATATATGTGTGTGTGTGTGTGTGTGTGTGTGTGTGTGTGTGTGTGTGTGTGTGTTTACAAGCAAAAATATACCCACGCTTCGTGCAGGACTTTTCTATACAGTCGTGTACCCATTTCGAGGACGCCCTTGCAGTAAGTAGATATTGTAAGAGTTACACCAAATATGACCTTAACCGTTGACCTTGACCTTGAAAAATGGTGTGTACTATTTCTAGGTCAAAGACAATCCTCGTGTCAGGTTTGGTTATATATGTGGTTGTGTAGGAGAGTATATATACATAGGCTATAGCCTTGACCTTTGACTCTTACCTTGGAAAATGGTGTGTACCATCCCTAGGTGAGGGGCCTATCATCATGCCGGGTTTGGTCATAATCGGTCCAGTAGCGTGGGCTGTAGATGAATTGTACACACTGACACACATACGAACGCTATTACTTTATATATATATATATCGTTTGTTTGTTTAAGAACATGCGATTCGAGCACTATAAAAGTGGTGGCGGGTGTCTATTTAAAATAGAGATTCCGACGAGTTATTTACGGGCGTCGATTTCATGGTCGAGTGGGAGAACTGCCGACTGTTAACACGACGGTTCTAGGTTCAATACTTGGCTTGGGAGAGATGCTAGTCTAGCGGCACTGATGAGTTGTGATACAACGAAACAGGACTGTATGTCGATAACTATATATATATATATATATATATATATATATATATATATATATATATATAAAAGCGTTAACAGCCTAATCTTCTAAATTTATTTCAACATTTTCGGACCTTTGTAAATGAGGAGAAGCAGTTAGGTTAACGACTGACTTCGAAAATGAGAAATTTATAAGTTTTAGTATTTATTAGGAAAAAATAGGAAAAGAAGAGGTAAAAAACGAGGAAAAGAGAAGGAATAAAATGGAGTTGAAGAAAACGAATGAAGTCTTTATACTTCGTTCCCAACTCTATTTTATTTCTCCTGCTGAAAAAGCACTACGACCATGCCCTCTACCCAGGACACGTAATTACTAAGACTCCAAACAAGCTAGCCAAAAGGTAAAGCCAGCCGACGTGCTCAATAAGGCAGAAAGATGTTACAACGCTGACTTCAAAATAAAGGTCCTCATTGCCTATGACGCTCAACCTTTTGCCATCACCTGCGAGCTTTCCGATTTGGTCAAAGTACGAATGTTTTGATTTTGAACCGAAAATTTTACTAGTCAGGCTTTTTCAACTTCTTTGGAAAAATGAAAATTGCAAATATCCTAGAGTAATTGAAAATATTAAGACTTTAAACAGAAGACCATCATGCACATGAGATAGATACAAAAAAAACAAACAAGTGTGACTGTTACCATTGCGACCAAATAATAACATGGTTTTTAGAAAGACAATGGATAAAAACCTAAACGTGACGATAGCAAAAGGAAAAGAACACAACGTTTACATTGAAGCACTTTATGCATTAAACGTAAGAGGGAAATTAGAGAAAGGACATGGACATACGTTGTATTGCAAAATTAACTATTATTTGCATGATTTCCCTTTCGTCCATGCAAGTTCTTTATTTATTTATTTATTTATTTTTTTTTTTTTTTGTATTTTCTGTGATGATATATAAGGTGGATGTAATTATGTTAACACACCGGTCCTCGTTAGATCACCGAAGTTAAGCAACGTTGATCTTAGTTACATAATTTATTCATGCACAAAATTTACATTTAATGTTGTTACAATAAATCCAAAATTCACAAATAAACAAACTTAGGCACGAAGGCCTTTAAGAAATTTGGGGAGGGGGAGGAGCACAGGGTCTTTCTATTTGTCTATAAAACGTTGGAGATTACTCTTGACTGGTCCCATTTACTACAATACCGCATTCACACGCATTAATAAATTCCTCAAGCGTTTTTGTAAAAATTATGTATATGCATGCGTGTGGGTCTATGATTTTTTTTTTTAATTAATTTTTTTTTTTAATATATAAACAAAAACAGAAAAAAATTTATTTGATGAGTCTTTGAATTTGATAGTGTAAAGTTCGATATTGTAAAAGTTCGTGGAGTGGGGAAAAGCTAAGAACCCCCCCCCCCTGAAAGAAAAGATTGAATCAAATAAAATGCCAATTGGGGTGTGTTAGTATGATCCCTTCCGACCCTGATCAAGTATTAGATCGCCAACCGTTTGCCGGGAACTGAAAACAAGCAGCACGGTATCTAGTGGGGATTGGGGTGACTTAATGGGGGATGTGGGGGAAAATATTAGGGGGGAAAATGGAGGTAAAAGGTGACACCCGATTGGGGGAAGACCGGGGGTAAAAAGAAAAGGATGCATGGGTTGGGCCAACTCGGAGGTTCTCTAGTATCAAAAAACAAAACAGGAAGGGGATCTTATTTGTACCACCAGCCAGGAGTCTAGCCAGTACCAGGTGGATGACAATTTGGGAATACCAGGCGCTGTACATTAGAGGATGTCGACACTTCCGACAGTTCCTACATCCCACCTGGCCTCCAGCTGTCTCAACCCTGTCCTGCCGCTGGATCAGGCTGGTTGGGATAGGAAAGTGAAAACCAGCTTCACTTTAAACAAACTGTAAACGTAAGTGATCCATCATCTATAGGATGATCAGATAGTTTTCGTCGAACAGTTTTATTAGGTTAATAAAAGGGTGTTTTGTTAAACTGTTTTTTTTTTTTTGTCAGTTGCTGTTTCTTCTCGAGTGTTGTGTAGTAGGGGTGTGTATATATCAGGGACATGTTTATAAAGGTGGACGACATAGTACTGATAACGGACGATGAGACATTTATATACTGCGTACATCACGACGACGATTGTGATGGCATCACATAGGTGATGAACATTCAGTATTGAAACAGGATTCAGTTAACATTATGGGTAGGTGTTTCATACAAAGTTCGTTTACAAATATGATCACAAAACGCATATTACCTTTCGGATGATGAAATAACGACGGAGGCAACAGTTTACATATACATGAGGATGTTTATTTTCCCAGCTGGATGATTGATGATCAGGAATTCAATTGCCTTTAGATTTCTACATTTTCTGGTTTTCCTTTCTGGTCGCTTCCAAAAGAGCTTCAGCTAACTCAACACTCCTCTCTGACTACGAACTCCTAACTGAACTGACTCTCTGAATATATTGTACCTATTTACAATGCCTTCCCATGGGACAGACTTAGACACTAGGGTCATTTTTTTTAACGTGGAGAAAATGTACAAAAAGAAAATTGTCTCAGTCGTGAAGAAGTGCTCCTTCACCGAAAGAGAACAAGAAATGGAAGTGCTGCATCTGAATAACAGATACTACGCTTTGATCTTGGTCAAAAGAATATATTGTAAATATATTTCTTTGTGGCGTCAAAGACGTGCTTCAGCCACGTGAATGTTCTCACGTTAATTTACATACATGAGTTCCAACATGCCTTCGGCCACACAAAAAAAAACATTTTAAAACTGTTTTATTTTCCATTGACCTCTGCTTTATCATTATTTAGTTATTTCTACTATAATGGACAATTCACTAAATTCCAGAGATTGCAATATTTAACTTTTGAATACTGGGTTCGATTCTAGCCTTTTCCTTTTAAACAAATATTATTTACAAACTTATTTACGTTGCCCTTTTCATTACTGAGATCTGTACCCTTTCATGTGTAACAATAGATATTGAACCGATTTGCTTCTACGAAACGGTAGGACATAACGAAGGTTGTTTAAAATCGCACGGATTTTCGATCAAACTACTTTTATTAGACGACCTGTGAGTGGTTATTCTCGATGAATCACAAGCATCGTTACAGTTGGGGTCGTTTAATGGTGGATAACTCTCTCTGAATATCTTATGATAATCTTTATAAAACAATTTATGCTGAATAGGAAAAAGGAAAGGATAAGAAGATTCAGTAAGAAATATTAAAAAGATTTTTTTTTAAATGGATAAACAAACCCTAATATTTCAATGTCTTAAAGTTATATTAACATTGTGCTTTCGTCTTGTGAAAACATTTCGACAAAGAAAAACTTATCTGCAGCAAAAAAAAAAAAAAAAAAAAAAAAAAAACGAGTAACTCTGTTATAGAAAATATGTATAGAAAAACACCGGCGTATTTTTTAAAAAATAATTTGTTGTTATTTTTTAAATAAAATACGTATGTTATACGTTTATTCGCAAAATGCAACGCAAAAGTTTTGTAAAACAGTTAGCTCACTTATTTATTGCAAACTATTATCCTCATTTTTTTATTAGTCTGTCACGCTTCAGTTGAAAATAGTATTTTTCTCCGTCTGCCATGCTTAAATTAAAAACATTACTTTTAGATGTAACGCTATAATTGACGGACCCGACAATGGAAGATCAGATAATAAATAAATAAATAATAAACATTACTTTTAGATGTAACGCTATAATTGTAACTACACAGTTAGGGCCAATCGATTCGTCACGCTTAAATTTGAAAAGACATTTTCATTCATTTGTAACGCTTAAGTTTAAAATAGCATTTTAGTTGCACTGTCACGCTTAAGTTTGAAAAGGCGTTTTCGTTAGTTTATATAAGTTTGAAAATTGTATTTTCTTCAGCTGTCACGAATTTTATTTATTCATTTATTCATTTCGGACTATTATCCTCATCTTTTAGTTGTTGTTTCACGACATTTCAGCCAACTATTCCTCTGGCCTTCGTCAGGTGGTAACCGCGACGGGATAGGAAGTTCGAATCTCCTAACTCCAAATAGTTGGCCGAAACTTGAAACAACAACTAAAAAAGATGAGGATATTAGTCCACAATGAATACACGAATAAATAATACTCATCTCAATAAGCATTCCAATTAATTAAATAATATAATCAGTTAGTTGTTTAAAATCAATATTTCGACGTGATACCTCTTCCTCCAAATATTTTTCTTCTTTTACGTGCCATGATGTTAAGAGGAATTTTTTCTACCTTGCTTCTTCCCCTCTCTTCCTAAGTGTTTTTCTTAATGCAGTACTCCCAACTACTTTTACTTTTTTTCCTTTAAATCTCTTAACAATGAGTTCAATCTCTTCCACAATACACAGCACTTCTCCTTTCACTCAATGCATTTCCTCTATTTCCCAATATTTTATTTCGGTTTTCTTTACATAATACTTTGCGTTATCCTTGAATTCTGCGAGATCTTTTGGTGTAGTGGGGTAAAGGCAAGGTACTACCGCATCGCATAGCTCTTCTCTCCACATTTGCAGCTAGTTCGGTCAGTTTTCTACCATAGCAGTTTTTGAGTTTTCCATTCCTGTTTTCATAAAGTTGAATGACATCCATGGATCCAAGGTGCTTTTGGGGCCTGTGGGGGAGGGGGGCTTCATAAATGGGAATTTCTATTTAAGAGCTGCAATCTAATCTCTTCCTGAGATGTTGGTAAGGCCTGGATATTGCTTTAGTAGTTGGGCCTTAGTTGATGCCCATGAAAAAAAAATTATTTCATGGAATGTACACTTTCATCACAAAATGTGTGTGTGAGAGAGAGAGAGAGAGGGGGAGGGAGGGAGGGAGGGAGGAAGAGAGAGGAGGGGAATGCGAGAGGGAAAGAAACAAACAAAGAAAAGAAAGAACGAATCCATTAGACTCTGCACACTTTCACCCAATTTTTCATTCTAGCATAGGTTATGAAAAGTCTAGTCTCGTTTTCTTTTCGATCGCAAAATTTAAGAGAGGAGAAAAAGTATTGGGCAAATTATGAAAGAAAAAGAAAAAAGAAAAAAGAAAAAAGAAAAAAGAAAGAAGTACATTGAAAGAAAGAACAGGGCAAGGCAAGGACTGTTTCAGAATAAAGCAGGTCGCATGTATATATGATCACCAGTGGATGCAAAATCAAATTTATATTTAATGAGGAAAGCAATTATGACGGTGGCCATTTTCATTTTTCCCTTTAAAGATCATTAGTTTTAATGAGACACGAATAATGTCAATATTCGCCTTTGCACATCATTGCCTGGACGAAGTTGGATGTTAATAAACGAAGTGCCACTCTTTTCAGTGTCTGGAAATGACGAAATAAGCGAATAATAATAATAATAATAATAATAATAATAATAATAATAATAATAATAATAATGACGATGACGATGATGATGACGACGACGACGACGACGACGATGATGAAAAATTCCAATGATAAAAACAACTGCATTCTTGAATACGGATATCGACCCACGCAAACCACGAGTGCTATCCAGCCACATGAAATGCACAACAGAAAAACATAAAAAAAGAACATCTCGTGAGACCAAGGGAACTGAAATCTCACTAAACACCTCCACTCTGTCAAAACAGACACACATATACGCAATTTGTTAGTGCTACACAAAATGGCCTTGAAGGATCAATGAGGATAGATGGAGCGAAGAGTTAAAGTCACTAACCAGACCTCCACTGGCAGGTGCATATAATACAGGATCCTTAGGGAGCATTATGGCACCGCACATTTTAGAGAAGTTGTTGTCGGTGAAAAGTTAGTTGTAAACTACAGAAAGCAAGGATTGAGAAGACAAAAAAAGTAAATGCAGACTCTGTGGACAAAAAGACGAAACAATAAACCACATAATAAGCAAATGTAACAAACTAGCCCAACACTGACAGATGGTACAAGAACAAACCGGCAGCAATGCTTAAAAATGAAAGTCACAAAATTCTATGGGACATGAATATACAAACAAACAAACTCATTCAAGCAAGAAGACAGGATGTCATAATAGTTAGCAAGAAGGAAAATTCCTGCCAGATTGTAGATTTAGCCATCCCAGCAGCCACAGAGTGAGGGGCAAAGAGACAGAAAAGAAGAACAAATGCACAGAACTGGCCAGGGAGCTGAAAAGAGTGTGGGAGATGAAGAAAGTTGAGATAACACCAATATTAATAGGAGCACTAGGAACAATACCAAAAAACTTTTTAAAAATTGACGTGATTGAAACAGAGAGATTGCTAAGAAGATAGAATAATGAAAATGGCTGAAATATTAAGGAAACCCCTTGAATGTGAAGATTAATATATATGACCCGCGGACGCTAGTCGGGAATACAGAAACTAATAAAGAGGTAAAACACGAAGAAACACCACTTGAAAACTGTATAATTACATAATTGTAAGTTAACCCCCCTTTTTTTCTAGCCACCATAAACTGGTTCCACACCAAATAAAACGAAGGATGAAAAGACCGAGGAGAGAAAGCACTTACCAAACCTCAGTGGATGAGTACTGGAAGGACTGGGAACTTGGGGAAACACTTATTGCCACCCATATCGCAATGAAGTCCAATAGTCGCTACCAATGAGAAATCAATGGCAAGCCACTGTTGTGATAACGTGAATTAATTTTCAAAGGTTTTCAAAAGAGGCGGACAGTACTGGAATTCTGGGAAGACTTGTCACTCAAACTCCAGGGAATACCACAGGCTGTTTTCAAAGAGAATTTATTGATTATGGCTTGTGTGAAAGCTCCTAGTGAGTATTATTATTATTATTATTATTATTATTATTATTATTATTATTATTATTATTATTATTATTATTATTAATAATAATAATAATAATAATAATAATAATAATAATAATAATAATAATAAATAATCAGCCTCTGCTGGTACTATACAAAATAATCGCAAAGGTTCAAGAAGGATGAAAATATCCAAGTAAGAAATACTGACCAGACCTTCACTGGCTAATTGCAAAGAATGCTGGGACTTTGGGAAAACTTATTACCACCTAAATTCCAGTGAATACCAACAGTCGTTGCCAGCGAGAAATCAATGGTAAGCGGTTGTCGCGACAGTGCAAGGTCATTTGCAAAGGTTAGCACTGGAAATATGTGGAGACTTGTTATCACCCAGACTCCAGAGAACATCACTGCTTATTATCAGTAAATAATCTCTGATGTTGATGTGTGTGAAAACTTGTGAGCAACAACAACAAAAACAACAACAATAACATTAGTAATAACAATAACACAAAGTAAAATATATGCAGGTGTATAACTACAGTTAAGATAAGCACACATACATATAATTATTCCCACAACCGAACAACGTCGCAGCTCACAAGAGCCATGACAGCCAACAACCGGAAGTTCAAGACTCGAGTTTCGCCCTCATTTGGGCTCATCAGTTAATCATATCCGAACTCGAGATGCGAAACCCGAGCCTCTTGCATATTCGAATCCCGAGTTCGGATATGACTGATGAGCCTAAATGAGGACGAAACTCGAGACTTGAACTTCTAATTTGTTGACTGTCATGGCTCTTGTGAACTGCGACGTTGTTTGGCTGTGGAAATAATTATATAATCTCTCACATTCTGAAAATTCTATTTCTAATTGCTCGCTAGGTTAGCATTGCTGGATGGCGTCGTGAGTTTAAAATTCCTACGTGTGAGACATCGGCCTGGGTTATAGCTGGTTGGATAACCGCGTCCCTTGTTGAGACGAAGTAGGTCCATTTCACAGTCAGATTTCACCGCGGTTTGCTTCATCTGCGTTAGTTATTAGACTTTCTTGTGTGTGGCTCGTTTATTCAGTTGGCAGAGTGCTTGTCTCGCATGCAAGAACCTCGGGGTTTGAATCCCGAGTTCGGACGTGTCTAACTGATGAGCCCAAATGAGGGCGAAATTCGAGTCTTGGACTTCCGGTTTGTTGACTGTCATGGCTCTTGTGAGCTGCAACGTTGTTCGGCTGTGGAAATAACTATATAATGTCTCAAATTCTGAAAACCTATATATATATATATATATATATATATATACACTGATTTAGTGCATTCCAATGACCAAAACAAAAAAAAAAATCAGTTCACCTTAATTTACTAGCAGGGAGACCAGACGTTATCCGATATTGAATGTTGATTAACGAATGTTTCACGCTCCCATATTTTTATTGTCATCAAAATTGGTGAAATTGACCATTTTTCAATCAAATCGATTGATTGCTCTAATTGGAGACCCATCGTGACACACACACACACACACACACACACACACACACACACACACACACACACACACACACACACACACACACATTGGGGCGATACTTTCTTTTTGCAGAAGCATGTTCAGGTTCACCATTTTCAGTTTGGCACCATCAGATCCATAATGAAACCGATCACAGAAAACACGTGCGGCGCACTCGTGCTGTTTAATGTTTCATCCAGCTCTGATGACGTAAAACTGTGAAACCCATTTGCATTGGTTGAACGACGCGTCTGAGCTGTCGAATAGAAAGCGAGAAACAGTATAATACATTTCGTAGCGTCTCTCGCCCAAGAATCATGTTTTCAACGCGGCTTCCCCGGGTCGTTATTCAATATTTTTGTTTGCATATTTCTGCGCATATCCAGCTGTAGACGGCGGGTCTAGTGGCATCAATTCGCCGGCAAGGTAGACGCGTTGCCAGCAATTATCGCTTGTTTAGTTTAGAAGTAGGCGATCGTGCAAGCAGGCTTCCAGTGCGTAGTAATAGGAAAATACTACTCTACAACTATTTACGAAAGTTAGATTTTTATAATTACGCATGTCCCAAATAACACGTACATGTTCTCCGTCTCTCCATAACGACATCCTAGTCTAATGCACAGATAAAAGTGAAAATTCTCAAAAGTGCTCTCAAAATATTATTGTATATTAAAGTGGTGTCATTTATTTTATGCATATTGTTTTTAGTTAAACTTCAGGGGAGTTACCGGGTTTCGGGAGTTTCTTTAGATGTTTTGATTTTGGCGAGATATTTTGGGATGAGCCTGTTTCGAAGAAATATTTTCAGTTATTTTTATTTATTTTTTTTTTTTTAGGTTTATTATTGAACTACCTTTGGTGGCCGGAGTTGCCCGGGTGTTTGGAGGTGTGTGTTGAGCAAAAAAAAACAAAAAAAAAAAAAAACAATGGTAGCAGGTTGGCAGGCTCGAACCTGTACCGCAAAGGAGGAAAAGAACATGAAAAAAATGTGATGTCTTTGCTGTTGCGTCCATCGCAAAACCGGAAGTGGTGAAGGTTTTAAAGACTAGTCAAAAACCAAAGAGAGGATGACTTTCAAAAAGTCTAGTAAAAAGCCAAAGAGAGGATGACTTTAAAAAATATTGGCGAAAAATGTGACCTCTCCTTGTAGAAAAGTGCCCAGTTAAGGATGAAGGAATTAATATTTTTAGCCAATTTTTCGATATTTATTGCCCGGAGGGTCGAGCTTCAAAACGATACCGATCTCGTGAAAATCCGTCGCCTCTGTCGAAAGTTTTAGTTTACATACATACATACATGCATAAATTTAAACAGACGGGTGAGATTTATATAATAGATGTGAGAAAACGAAAAACGAAAATCAAAATAATAAGTTTAGACGGCATACATTCACAAAATAAATATTTTCTATACGTTTAAAATGGAAGTTTACAGCAATAGGAAAAATATAGAATGTTCATGAACATTTTAAAATCTTCATAAAACAAGGAAGATTGATTAGTTTAGATATCAAAGAAGTCAGAATCTATATTTAAGGGCTCTGCGTTACACGGGTAAGAAACTCGCATTTAAAATTTCGCTCAATTAAATAAATTATATTACATTAAAAGTTGTTAATAAGTGCCAATGTTCATTGTTTTCCATATTAGAAGGTACGTTCAGTAAGAAAAATTGGGAATATTTCAAATGAGTAAGTTTATACAGATTAGCAGACGATAATGAATCAATGAGCTGTGTGTGTCTATGTGTTCGTTAATGTTTGCGTACAATTGTTGTGTGAGCGGAGAGATGCGACAGACTCAAGAACTAATCGGAAGGGATATTGACGGACGCCGGTCCGTGGACTCTGATAAATGGACCCCACTCGTTTATTGAAGAAAATCTGGCCCTTTAAAGGATTGAGGTGGTTCCCAGAAAAAGCTATTTCGAATAAATTAAGAAAATCCTCCGATGGGTCCCAAATATAATTATTTGTTTTTATTAATTCAAGCTAGTGTATGCGCAGACTAATGTGAGCAGAAACAAGTTAAATCATTTCTTTTTGGCGGCGCCGATTGGTAAACCTCGGCGGCCATAAAACATAGCACCATGATTAATTTATAACTTTTCATTTCAGATCAGCGAACCGTCGTTCCTAGTTTTCTGCGCTATTCTTACCCATGTTGACCCGAAAACGAACTTTTTTCAGTCAACAGAAAGCGAGCCATCTTCCATCATGATAATGCTTTTCCTCACATAGCATTATTGTAACATTATGTGCTTTCGCATGCGTAGATCCAACACGTTGTAGTTGCAGTCGCAAAGTAGACAAATAACTTGAACTCATTTTTTTCCGTGAAACAACGACATTTATTTTCTTATTCTCCCACCATGCGTGACTTCTTGTTACGGCTGTGATCGTGCTCTCAAACGTCATCTACGTTTCTAACGTGATT
>NC_136500.1:88917255-88942255 GCF_053919585.1 Euprymna scolopes
ACTCAGTAACAACTGGAGTTGATACTGGAGGCATGAGAAAGTTGGATTTCAAAAGGAATCACAGCTCAAACATGTATGCACATATGTAGCGAATAACGTTTGTATAAAGAAATTTATACCACATACACACACACACACACACACACACACACATATATATATATATATATATATATATATATATATATATATATATATATATATATAATCATTTACTATAATAATTATTAAAATTATTAAATACCTACAGACACTAGTGTTTCATCCTTTCGGAAATAATCAGTAGAAGGTGTCACGATTAACACTGGTCGATAGATTCGAACTCGGCAACAGAAGAGATCTCTGACTCCATTAGCAAGGACCTAATCCAATCGACCACCGTAAACCGTGAGAAATATTGTTGAAATTTAAATGTTTTTAACGTCTGTCAGAGTGATCTAATCATTATATGATGATCTGCACACACACACACACACACAAACACACACACACACACACACACACACACACACACACACACACATTGGTCTTTATTATAGACCGGGGGAGGGTTGTTCTGTACTTTACAAGAGGATCCCTACTCGGATTTATCCTGCAAACGACTCTACATCCAACCCACTTGGATCTACCGGTTATAAGAGCAAAGTGAGCCAGCCATGCCACAGTTCAATTAACTCGGCGCACTCCAACAAGAGGAAACGTAATAACTGACATCTTAAATTCATCATTAAAAGCTTTTGTAAGTTGTCAAAAAGAAAGAAAAGGCGTGTTATGTAAACTGTGTTTATATTTAGCCCGAACGAATCAGCAGCTGAAAGGCTTGGCTTTGCCGGGGAGCGAAGGTGGGGTGGTGGGTGGGTATGGAAGTGTTATATTTAAGCCGGCCGAGAAAGAAACGGTTTTCCAGAATAGACGCAGGCGTACCAGCACCGAACAAAGAGGTACGACCGACGAACAAAAACAGGTAAACCTATATTTTTGGCGTGGGTTAAATGTTGGGATCGGATGAGGAGCGGGGATCGGGGAGCGGATCTACTACGAAACTAATGAAGCTTATACTTCGGGCTCCTACCTGATCCCCGAGGGGGTCCCTGGTAGGACTCATGAAAGTAGGCAATTCAATAGGCATGCCGGTCCCGGACAAGAAAAGAGAGAGAGAAAAAAAGAGGCAGGTAAATTACAGATTTTTTGTGTACCCACACGCTACGAGCATATATTCTTGGAAGCGTCTACAAATAGAAAAAAAAGGGGGGTATTTCCTACGTCTTACTTCATAATTCTTTGACGCAATATCCATTCTTGTTCTAATGCAGACTTGGCATCGCAATGTATGAAAGTACATCATATTTATTTACGTGAGCTCCGAAATAAATTTAATTCCAAATTGACCAACATTAGCTTATATATATATATATATATATATAAAAAAATGAACGTACCATCACGCATAGAAATTTCATTTTTATGAGCAAAGAAGCAGATGCTTAATCTTAATAATAACTGATAATAATAAAAAGAATAAAAACCATTAACAACGCATGCAAATTCAATTCTATGAGCAAAGAAGAAAACTGGTAGTAATTATAAGAAAAGAAAGAATAACCACGTATACAATATTAAATTAAGAGCGAAAAATAGGGAGGCTAATCTCAATAATATCTGATAATAATAAAAATAAAATAATTTATTTTACTTTTACTAAAAACAAAAAATATTACAAACAGAAAAAAATAGGGAGAGAAAGAGTTTTGTCCTCTTGTCGATTAGTTTTGTCTTTTTGTCTTATTGCGAGATGGAGGGTATCTTCTTTTTTTCTCATCGGTCAGTTTCGTTTTAACGATTCTATGTAGTATATACGAATTAAACTTTAAAGCGACAACGAACGGCGAACGGTGAAGACTGCTGGTATTTAATGTCGGTCGATTTGCATACATAAACGCTCATGTATATTTATAGAGCTCTAAGCGGCTTTGAATGTTGGGATCGAGGTAGGTGTGAACCATTTTGCCTTGTCTACCAAGTTTCCGTTGCGAAACTTCAACAGCCTTTGTTTTATCACCGTTCGATGATATGTGGAGACACTTTGATGATCGTTTCATAAGTAGAAATTGTGATCCTGGATAGGTTTCACACTCATTGGATCTTAATCACCATATTTTCTTGGGGGAGGGGGTTCAAAGATGATATCTATAAAAACAATCCCAAAACTATTTCTGAATTGATCAGGGCATTCACTGGCCAAATCAAGTTAAAATGAATGTGCCAGAGTTATTAACAATTTTGAACGTCGTATTCAGGTGTGTTTATCATTTAATGGCAATAGAACAAAGACTGTTGGACATTCATGACTGAAACTTAGTGGACAAGTCATGTAACATGACCGTTTCACTCGACCCATGTTCTTTACAGTTCAAACCTCTCTCGGACCCCTAAGTCGTCCGGCACCGTTGAAAAAGGACAAACAAATAAAAATAAATAAATCCAACTCGGCTTTTTGTTTTTTAACGCAAGTCATTTATTGATCCGCCGACAAAAGGAGGGTGGACCTGTCAATTCACGCTCGTTCGTTCGTCTGTTCGCACTTTCCTCAATAACTACGCATTGGAAATTTTTGAAATTTTGCACAAACATTAAACATGATATGAATAAAAAAAAGTAACAGAACGCATTTTCCGGGGCAACTCCAGTTGACCCCCCCCCATGGTGCCTTTCGGGGTAAAATGGCTAAAATTGACACTTTTGTGCTTATTAAAAAAAATTGATGCCTTGGATTTTTATAAAACTTTCCGAAAAGTTGTAACTAACTGATTTCTATATAATTTTGTTTGTCTATACTTCGTGATAACTCTTGGGTGTGCCTCAGGGCTCTTTTAGGGCTAATAAAAACACTCCATTTTGGGGACTCTTTTACCATATTTGTCTAAATTTTTCTGTGTAATTTTTTTTTTTTTTTTACATAGGCATCACCACTTATCAAGGTCAAGAGGCCACTCGAGGATAAGGGTTAAATGTCTATTTAGCAGTTTTGCAGGGTGCTGAACCCAAATTTAAATATGTTATGGCCTTGGGGACTTTGGGGGCTAAATGGGGGGCAATGATGGACTTAGTTATTTCTTTTTTTGCATGGCGCAAAACTCAATTTTAATTGTTCATCTGTTAATTGTTAAATTGTTAAAGCCTAAAACTGCACCGTTTTTTTTCATTGTCACCAGGATTTGACGTCCTCTGGGGGCTTTTGGGGCTAAATGGGGGTGGGGGAAAATGTTAAATTTAGTCATTTTTTTATACCCCGTTCACTGTGCACGCACGGGAGGGGGCATGCATGCTTTACTTGTATCATTATCGTTTTTCTTTCTCCCCGTCTCGACACTAGCTTTAAAGACTCTTGGTGCCATTGCGGGGGCCACATGTCCATCTTACACGGAGCATTCTTCTTTCTGGTCTACAACATACCGGCCATAGAAATCATTTCTTGCGTTCAACTTTATCTAAAATTTCAAGTGTTTAGACGCAAAATTGGCGGAGGAGTTTGGTAGAGTTCTCAAAGATGAAATCGTTGAACTCAGTACCTATATATATAAAGAGAGAGCGAGAGCGAGAGAGAGAGAGAGAGAGAGAGAGAGAGAGAGAGAGAACAAATTGTGAATGTATCAGACTTTCGGGGAGAATGTATCGGACTCTCTCTAAGTCGATGTGTGACTTTGTTTATATATATATATATATATATATATATATATATATATATATATATATATATATATATATAGAGAGAGAGAGAGAGAGAGAGAGAGAGAGCAAAGTTTAATTTAATGTATAAATACTTTAAAGGGACATTGCTGATAGTACTGTACATATATACTAAGCCCAATAGGTGTATTTATCCTAGAGCTATGTTAATATTGAGGATAAATATTAATAATTGTAAATTATGAAGCAGTTTCAAAAGAAGAAACAAAACAAAATCAAATAATATATATATATATATATATATATATATATATATATATATATATATATATATATATATATATATATATATATATATATATATATATAGGAACTGTAGTAATTTGACTGTTAGTCAGGGTAGCCAATCCGTGACGTCAGAGTTTGCGTCAAGTGAGTACTCATATTGTTTCCAAAGCGTTGCTGACGTCATTGGGTACGCGCAGAATGATGGCGACTCTATGATTAATGACGCGTGCAAAGAAAAGGGATATCCGTACAGACCACACCAGCTTTTACAGACCTACCTCGACGTATGTGTAAGTTTGTAAGCAGGTAGCTAAATATATTGGCAAGCAGGTTGAAGTATATATATTTATATATATATATATATATATATATATATATATATATATATATATGTATATGTGTGTGTGTGTTTTGTTGCTCTTTATAACATGCCATATCGTCTGTATAGTGTAACACGCGTTTATTTATATACGTATCTTATGATACGCACTCCCCTCTTTGTATGTGTAACTCGACAATTGGTTACTGGAGATCTTAGGTTATATTACTTAGGCATCCTACCCCGACTAATACCAGTTCTTTCTCAACTCGTCAAGTTCCTTCGCTAATTACTCAGCATTTGCTTAACGAAGCGTATTTCTGTGTTATTTATGTCTTTCTTATCTGAGACCCAGATGGAAAAGAAAGAGAGAGCTAAATATTCATCTTCTTTATTTTTTCAATATGTGCTTCTCCCATGCAAATTATTTTCTGTAACTGTTTTTCCCACAATGCTTTGCTAGTTTTGAATTAAAACTCTGGATAATAGACTGGTTCTGTAAATAAAGATGAGGTTATAGAATTGCTGCCGAATTTCTTAACAAATTTACCAATCGTTCAGAACTTATGCAAATACTTGTTCGTGGCGTATTTTACTCACAATGCATTGCGTTTGTCTAAAATGAAAACGGCACGAATTTCATACATTGGGTTCGGTCAAAAAAAAAAAAAATGGAGCCTAACAATGACTGCCAAAATAGTCATATTCATACCAAACATTAATTATACAGATTTGCATTGCTCTCGTTTAAAAATAAACATTATAAATACTAGGAGTTGCTAGAGAGATCTTATTTTGCCTTGACAGAGTTTAAAATAGACTTCGTAGCCCAAATACTAGGTACTTGCTTTCATAATTTCCTAACAAATGTACCAACAGCACGAAATGTTTGTAGCTGTTTTACCCAAAATCCATGGAACTTGTTTAAAATGAAAACGACACGAATTTTATATATTAGCTCTGAGGGAAAAAATGAAGCTTAATATGTTTTTTTTTATTTGTTTGTTTTTTACATAAAAGTCACTACTTATCAAGCCCCGCAAGCCATTCGAGTACAGTAGTCAATGGGATAATATTGTAGTAATCATTAATAGTGGAAATTTGGTAAGTTCGACTACCTAAGGGATTGCCTCATCAAGAACTTGTTTACGCTGGAATTGAAGACGACCAAATTGTAGTCAGCTGGAAAGCAGGCAGACGGAAGAGCGTTCACATGCGTTCAGTTCTAAGAAATAAGCTTTGTTTATGGAATCTACGTTTAGGTTTAGGCACAGATAAAGAATAGGGGAACTTATTGATTTTATTGATAGTGGTTTCAGCTAGACGAGCTTTTTTCGTTAAAGTTTGGCGAGGGGAGACCATAGATTGGAGATCAGAAATTGTCATCGCCATACCAACATTAATTATACAAATTTCCGTGGAGAACTATTTTTCTCCCACAATGCATTGCTCTCGTTTAAAAATAAACATTATATATGCTTGATTCCATAAGTAAGTATATACATATATAAAGTTGAGTTATTTGTTGCACTGGCGTTGATATTAAAATGCCATTTTTCTATTTAAAAAATGAATAAAATTTCCTTAGGGACATCGTCATGAATACATCAGCGACTTCAAAAACGAGAACTAATTTGCATATTCCTTTAAAAACGAACTTTTATTAATTCACTTTCGTTTTGGATTTTTTTGTCTTTTGTTTTGTTTTTTTATTGGATAATTAGTTTCGTTTCATTATTACCCATAATTCCATTTGTGCATATTTTCTATTTTGTGCCCAATTTGGAGCTCTATTTACTGTAAATCTATATCTATATCTATACCTGGAACAATCTCTATACAAACTGCTCTATCAATTTTTGGTCGACACACTTGAAACTTGATAAACAAAAACCTGTGAAACAAACTCGATTTGATTTTTTTTTTGCCAGATAATAGCTGTTACGGGTCAAAATTGATAAAATTAGAATTTGGCAGACATTAGTCTACTTAAAGTATATATTTATGCGTTTAAGTCGGTTAATTTTTCAAGTTTTTATACGCACGTTGTCTTAGCTCAGATGGCAGTGAATAATGCTAGAAAAGCAAAATGTTTTGGTTTCGATTCTAGCTGATGGCACTCAAGTCATATGTTTTTTTAACTTTTGAAATCACTGAAGATTGAGAAGATATCATCATGAATCCCAATACGTTTGGAAACTTAATCAGTATACAAACAGCTATTTGGAGTATTTTCGTGGCACCATGGAAATCGCTCCAGAGAAGGCATGAAGCCACTTGATACGAGGAGCTAAAAATAATAAATTAAAAAATAAAAATACTTCTTCAAAGTCCAAAGTTAGACAAAGATACAAGTTAGTTGGATATATTCCGATTCAGAAAACAGAAATCCCCCCTTTGTCAGAAACGAGGTTCATGGAGTACGAGGACTAAAAGATAAAATAAGGGAAGTGAAAGTTATGAGGTCCGCTTTCTACTCTGCGTACTTTTTACTAATGTTTATTTCGTACCTAAGTAAACCTGAAACGGCACTATTACTTCTATCAATGTACTTGTTATAGCGATCAAAAGCTAAAGGGGAAATAACTTAAATAAAGGAAGCAAGAGTTATTGCTCTTATATAGATACAAAGATAAAGACTAGAGAGTTCCAGGGAAAAAATGGACAATATGGCGGCTGCGCTAACACGCGCATATCGTACTGTATAATTTCTGTTTTTGCCGTAATAAATAGTATTTAACCTATAATGAGCGGTTGTACTTATCATTCAAATATTCCATGATTCCGACAACCCATTTCTCCGGACACAACAGTACTACTGCAGTTTTATAACTAATGAACATTTGGTATATGTACTGACACTATACTATTACTATATTTGGCAATCACGCATATTAACTTATTCCAGCGATTACTTGCTGTCTACGCCATGACACGTCATAGCAAGTAGACGGTGTTAATCAATTTAGCGACCCCGTCCAATTATGTTCCACGATTTTTTTTTTGTTTCATTTCAATATTATCTTTAAATATAATGAATAAGAAAATTCATAACCCGATTTTTCCCCCGATTAAATATGTTTATTCAATTGTATGATACTTCCTAAAATAAATGTTTATTTCATCCAATTGCATTCCACGATTTCTTGTTTGTTTCAGTTCATTTTCGGCCAATTTTTTGATAAAAATATTACTTTTCAAAAATATAACTAGCAGAGGCGCCCGGCATTGCCCGATCGTGAAATGCACTTAAACATGACATTTTAATTTACGCAGACTTTGTATTTGTTATTATAGTGTCAATGATTTCATATTATATAGTCATGATTTCAAAAGTAAGGAAAATATGATTTGAGTGCCATCAGCTAGAATCGAAACCGAAACCAAAACATAGTTTATGATAGAAACTACATGTACGTAAATCAAAGACTGACGTTTATGTGTACTCAGTATGGTTGGACTGTGCAAAGGTGTGTGAATTTTATTCAATACAAGCTGGTTTCTATGACCACATTTTTTTTATAGACAAGATGTAAGCAAGGGCAGTCGGGCGGTTCACAGAGTTTTATAATTTTATAGATAAATAAGATTCGTAAGCTTTTTCAAATAAATATGTTTAGATACGTATTTTTTTTAAATATTCATAATGTATTTAATATTCGTTATTTCTGTGAAAATGCGTTTGTAAATAAACATTTATTTTTAAAAATATGTATGTGAAAAATTCGTAAAAGTAAATAAAAATGTATCTGAAAAAGAAAAAAAATATTTTTTCTAATATTATAATGTTTTTTTGTTCTTTCTTATATTTCAGATTTAACTACAAAATGTTGTAATATCTGGAAAGCTGTCGCCTGGAGCAATCTTTCTTGACAGAGTAGAAAATCGAATGAGCTATCTAGTTGGAAATGATGTATTCTCGTCTCTTTAGCCCATTTCACATGGAAGAGATGTTGCTAGCCTCTCTCTCTGATGTATCGTTATGCT
Source organism: Euprymna scolopes (assembly GCF_053919585.1). NCBI lineage: Eukaryota > Metazoa > Mollusca > Cephalopoda > Sepiida > Sepiolidae > Euprymna > Euprymna scolopes. The sequence goes on from NC_136500.1 coordinate 88,925,537, forward strand.
TATAGTAGGTGCTCGCCTGACTTCAATCCCTGCAACCCCTGTAAAATATGCATAGTAATTACTTGTCTATTTACAACCACAGCAAAAACATTTTTCCCCTCTCTATTAAAATCCAAATGGAATTTCCATAAACAAAAGTTCTCTCCTTGGACATTCAATCTTTAAAACGAGTTTGCTTCTCAGCCAACTACGACATCGACGTTTTCAAGTCCAATGTAAACAAATACTTGTTGAACCGTCCTCTTGGATAATCAATTGCTTTTAAGTAATCTTCTGTCTGTCCCATCCCTTTGGTCTCAATAAAGATTCGATTAACAGAGAAAAATAATAATTTAATTTGCATTCATCAAAGTTACTTAGAAGCGAGAAACACGCAGGCATACGAGATATTGTCTGATAGCTTCATTAATACAAAGATTACCGAAGTTTCTTTTTGTATGTACCACTATATCTAAATCATTTGATTTGATTATTCTAGTGTTGGGACGATTAGTTGGAATCGTGAATCAGAAACATGGTAACCTTTGGAGTGTAACGTTACCCATGTTTACACACGCGTTAACATGTAGACATTTGGGATCCAACACGTTGTAGCAGAGTACGGCACAAGGGACAGGAGACAAGTAATAACTCGACTCACATTTTTTTCCCTTTTTAACGATGACACTTATTTTCGGTTACTTTCCCGAACAAAACATGATCGTGCCCCTTTTCTCTAACCTTTATTCTCTTGAACGTCATCGTCTGTCTGTGCACATGTTCTTTTTATAGTTTTTCTTTTTTCCCTATCGTGACGTCACTTCGCACACGGCTCGGCATTTGCATACGCGCGTCCGCACTCTGTTACAGAAATACCGAAAGAAAATTGTACTTATTTTCCGATGCCAAAAAACAATTCTTTCAGTTGTTCATTTTTTGTTTTTTTGTGTTTGTTTAAAACTTAATTTTCCATCGCCGGAACTAATTATAAAATGATAAGTATTGAATTTAAACAAGTAAAACTAAAATTTATAAATCAACCCTCTACAAGTGTATTGTATAATATATGCACATATTATACATGTTGTTGTTGTAGTGCTGCTGGTGGTGGTGGTGGTGGTGGTGGTGGTGGTGGTGGTGGTGGTGGTAATAATCCGAAAATTAAAAAGAAAAACTCTATAGTTAAATAAAAATGTTTAAAGAATCAGAATCGGTAATTGTATCGGAATCGAGAAAAAATATTGAAATCGCCCCATCACAAGATTTTACACGATTATTAAAGGAATAGCTTTCCCTTGGAAATCAGAAATGATCACCTCAGTTCAAATAGTTTTAAATTGAGGCGAGTCAACTCAGGGGACAGCTAAAATTCATGGTCTGGTGTATGTGAGGTACCTGGATCATACTTGGAGGTTGAGTTAAGCTTGAAGCCAGTTTAAAGAGGGATGACAGCATCTTACTCCTCAAAATAGCTGAGAATGTGCGCGTCAGCATTTACCAGTAGGGGCGCATATGGCAACCGATAATAAACCAATCATCTCAAAAGAGGAAGTAATACTTGGGAGGATGGACTCCTAAGAACGAATCGAACTAAACATTATCAAAGAGCCGAACTTTCTAGCAAAACACACTCTAAAATCAGACTATCTTAAGGCATCTCTCCCCTCACTTTCAGGGGTGAGTACATGGCCACTGACAATGTTATAGGTAACATAATGTTAATCAAGTTAACGAATATGCAATGGCGATAATGATGTGGTTTCAATTTGGGCTTTGGGAGTCGTAGTACGCCATCTTTGATTTTCTTGTGTATTTATGTTTTTACAGCCATTATTTCGTATCTATTAATAACTGAAGTCTCTGAAAAATCGTATGTTTTAATAATTGTGCGCTAATTTTATAGCGGTATTCCTGCTGTGTCTGTTTATTGCTGCATTCTCTTAAAATAAAAATAAAACAGCTGAAGTTTTTTTTTTTTTTATATAAAATCCCATAAATTTGAACAGAGGTTTGCTAGAGATATGAAAATAGACTAAATGGCTAACCTAAATTGGTAATTAAATGGAAAACACTTTATATTTCACATTTCGATGTTTTTTGGGTTTTTTTATTTATTTTTCTTTTTTTCGTCTTCGTACTCTTTAACCGTATGACATTCATCCTTTTCCGGTGTCAGAAAATGGGAGTATTAAACGAGTCTACTATGATTAAAGAATCGCTATTTATTTTTAGACAGTTTACACACACACAAACGTGCGCGCGCGCGCGTGTGTGTGTGTGTGTGTGTGTGTGTGTGTGTGTGTGTGTGTGTGTGTGTGGTTTTCTTATAAATATTCCAAGAATAATGTTTTTCCAGCTATATCCGGATAGGCAATAATATAATATAAATAGTACAATACCAAATATACTACATTTGTCTGAAGCTCAATAATATTCAGAACATATATCTACATATTTATATATATATATATATATATATATATATATATATATATATATATATATATATATATAAAGTCCGAACTTGCCATTTTTTCAAAACACGTAAATTTAAGCTAAATTTAATGCAACTTCTTAAACAATCCATACCTCATTTGATTGGCATTTTATTCCTCTATAATTTTACCTGTTCATATTTGACTTTTAATTGAAGTATGTTAGTATCCACGTCAATTAAAAAAAAAATAACTTCAAATCGTGAGGGCAAAAAGAAAGTCCGCACAATGGAAAATTGTTATTTAAATGTAACTTTAGGGCATTGATGCAGCACAAATACAACAGGAACACAGTGAACTAGTTAATACTTAATAGTATAGCCCTTCTGCAATCTTTTGGGCATTCCTTGAATTAATCGGCGGCAATACTCCGGTGAAATGGCATCCAACTTCTCTTTAATTTTTGTCCTAAGTTCTTCCAGGTTTGCAATTTTATTATATCAAGTAAAGGTTGTGTAAAACAGTTACATTCAATTTAATGATGAGCCGTTCCATATAAGTTATCAACTTTACCAAATTTACATTACTAATGATTACTATAATGTCCAATTTCTACTGTACACTCCTTAACCCTTATCCTTGAGTGGCCTCTTGGCCTTGATAATGTGGTGATGCCTATGTAAAAAAAAAAAAAAAAGAAAAAAAAAAACTTAAATTTGCGGTTATTAAAAAATGGCAAAGGCGGACTTTATGTCGTCCATGTGCGAATGTATGCGTATATTGTTGTCTTATTTGTCCTCGGAGTTGATGGAAACGGTATGTTTGTGTCATTTTCTGTTTGTCCGTAAATTTGTTTGTCCGTTAATCCGTTAGATTTTTTATTTTTGAAGTTTTTGCTCGAAATTCACCATAAGTTAAGGTTAACGATTATTTACATAGGACAAGAATAGGTGATCCCAAGAAAACGCTACTTTTACTCATAAGCTGAAAAATGCATCACTCCTCAAATTGGCAGTAGTTGCTCGTTTTAACAAATATCTAAAAAAAGAAACATGCACACACACACACACACACACACACATATATATATATATATATATATATATATATATATATATATATATATATATATATGATTGACCTCCCACATATCTAAAACGGTTGTTTACATTATTCAAGCAACAGTGATCGCAGGGGGGTAACTCACGCGTTACTTGCTTTATAGATACGTATGTTTTTTTTTTTTTGTTTTTTTTTTACAAATGAGCCACCAATTATCAAGGTACGAAGGCCACTCGAGGATAAGGGTTAATGACTGTACGGTAGTCATTTGGACAATAGCGTAGTTATCGTTAGTAGTGGAAATTTTGTATAATTTATTTATTCAAGGGGACGGTTGAATAAGAACTTGTTTACATTGAACTTGAAGACGACTATATTGTAGACAGTTGAAAAACGGGCCAGCTGAACAGATTTCTACAGGTTAGCAGTTCTAGGGAAGAAGTTTTGTTTATGGAATTTACGTTTAGGTTTAGGCACAGACAGAGCGTGGAAGAAACTATTGATAATGGTTTTAGGTAGACGACTGTTTTTTTTTGTTTTTTGTTTTTTTTTAAAGTTTGGCAAAGGGAGGCCATGCATTGGCGTTAAGATGAGCACTTGTTATGATAATAACAATAGAACGGAGACAGGCTAGAAACTTTTTGTCTGTAGCAAAGAAATTGTAGGGAAGAGGGAAGAGCATCACCTATCAGGTCTCGAAGTTAGTTTTGAACTGTTAAGGCAGGATAGAGTGCTCCAAGCAGCTCTTGTCAAGATGTGATAACAATGCTCCATCCTAGGACGCACTTAGCTCTTATATAGATAGACGATTGCATCAGCAGTGAGATATGTAGTGGTAGACTGATCCAATCATTTTCCCAACGACCTTGGCAACGGATTTGATGCATGTTCTCCATTTCAGATCAGGAGTGAAGGTCAGACTTAGAACCTTGTCAAAACATGGGGTTCCCCATATCGATAGCTATTCATTTCAGTTGGAGCCAGATAGGGGCCAGAGCGTTGATGATGAAAAGAGAGAAGCCTGGTTTTAGATGCCTTAAAATAAACAAGCCACCCTTTTCCATCATTGCACCACGTGCTCAAGATCAGAGGAGAGAAAATCAAAGAAATCTTGGTCATTTCCGGCCTTTGAAGTGTTGCCATAGATAATAGTGTCGTCAGCATAAATGTCTACGAATGTTATTTGGAAGATAATTGATGAAGATCAGGAAGGATGGAACACTGAGGGATGCCATCGTTAATACTGTGAGCTTCTGATTTTTGTGTTTATGTAAAATTTCTTTTCACGGTGTTATATCTTCTATCCATTTTTTTCTTTTGAAACCACGTGCACGCATATCCACACAATAGAAAATGTAAGACGACAAACGCCACACAAGTGAAACAATAATTAATGAGAGTGTATGCTAAATTCACCTTGATGTTTCACAGACGGAAACCTATGGCATAAATATCATCTGTGTGCGTGCGTACGTGCGTGCGTGCGTGCGTTGGGGGTGAACTTGTCCCCAACTATAAACGACTGATTTTAATAAACTGCCGCGTTTCGCACAACATACATGCCCACCTAGAGTATACTTAGGTTTGTTCCTCGAGCAGTGATGGGTGGATTGTGTAGGTATCGAGAGGTGCCTCACAAGTGGAATACTCTAGGGCCCCCACCGATTCGAAATCCGGTACTGCTATCTCACATATCGCTGCCAAATATCGAATAATCCCGACTCTGCTTCGCTTCCTTGCGCAGAAAGGCGGGCATATACGTATATCTATTTTTTGTTTGCCCCCACCCCCGTGATTTGCATCCTTTCCGCTTTTTGTTGGTTTGTTTCCTTTTTTTACCGAGAGGATAGGAGAAACACAAAAGTAGTAGTAGTAGTAGTAGTAGTAGTAAGAGGAGGAGGAGGAGGAGGGGGTAAGGTAATCGCTTATTTTAAAGGACGCAGAAAAAGCACGTTTCTAAAAAATTAAATACATATAGACATCGTTAAGCTATTACACGTACGCACGTGCGCGCGCACACACAAACACAAACACACACGGGCATTGAAGATCTCTCCTGTTTTCCAACAGGCGGATGCCATGCATCACACACTATAATATTCACTCACGCTCGTGCGCACTCATCTTTTTCTTCATCTAATGTATCCTCTTTTTTGTCGACCTGTTCGTATCTATCATTCTGTCTATCTTTCCCAAACTATCTTGTCCAGAGTGTTCTTCAGTCTTTCTCTACCCTCTCTCTCTCTCTCTCTCTCTATATATATATATATATATATATATATATATATATATATATATATATATATATATATATATATATATATATATGTATATATATTTTTATATATATATATATATATGTATATATATTTATATATATATATATATATATGTATATATATTTATATATATATATATGTATATATATTTATATATATATATATGTATATATATTTATATATATATATATATATATATATTTATATATATATATATATATGTATATATATTTATATGTATATATATTTATATATATATATATATATATATATTTATATATATATATATATATATATATATATATATATATATATATATATATATATATATATATATATATATCCTTCTCTTATTGAGTTCTCGGGAACTGATAAAATAAGAAAATACTTTTTTTTTTATTATGACTTCATTCATTTCGTTGTGAGCGGAAATGGTTAATTGCTAAGATTGTTGACTACTGCACAAGCAGTCGGGTTTCAAATCTGGTTGAAACATTTGCTCTGTTTAGCTACATAGCGAAGCAGCTATATGTGGATAACACACACATACATACGCGATGCCTGAGAAATGTTCGAGTTTCAGACTGGTATTTCCTATTTACTAGTATATATATATATATATATATATATATATATATATATATATATATACACACACATATGTATATATACATATACATATATATACACACACACACACATATATATATATATGCATATATATGTGTGTGTGTGTGTGTGTGTGTGTGTTCATATGCCGTATACGAATATTATACGGCAAAATCACGTTGACGCACCGGTTCCCATCAGATCACTGAAGTTAAGCAACGTTGAGCTTGGTTATGACATTCGACAGAGAAAAAAAAATTTTAAATAAAAGAGAAATATACGATACGCTATAACCTATAAATATTCCCCCATCTCCCGCATTTAACAATGCTTGACAAACATGACAGTATGAATAAAGTCGTAGAATGTTTCGTACAGATTTAAATACATGACGCCAAAGCATCTATAAACCTCAAAGACTTGCAGCTTTTCCCAATGACGGTGGTTGATCAGTAGACGTCGGAAGTCTTTGACACTGACTGCTTCCACCTCATCCTCCGTTGCCGGCAAGTTAATGGTGTCCTAATTGCTGTTTGCCGTTAACACCTAATGTAACATCTTTGTCACCTCTTCTGATGCAACGCAGTCTTCGGTGGTTTTAGTCATGCGCGGCTCGGCGCCATGAAAGACGGCTAATTTATGCTACATTTCTCTCTATCTTTCTCTCTGGATGGCGAAAGCGTATGAGTGGACGGTTGATGATCTGGACAACAACCATCAAAGAGAACAGGGCTGAATTCCAGGTCAACAGAAGGTTTGCATTTGACGGTGGAATCGCGATTGGCTCGTGAACTCGTGCGAACTTGCGAATGGGTCGCCGTGATTCAAAAATATATTGCAGAGAAGAAGTCGGTTTAATCTGACTAGAATGAACACGGCTGCAACAACAACTGTAAATCTAATACGTATATAAACAGCTATCTATCTGCCTGTCTGTCTGTATGTCTGTCTCCATATTTTAAAACTGTATCTCCTCCGAAACTAAAAGTCGCAGAGCGGGGCTAGAGGCCTCGATTGGATTTTTTATGGCCCGTTTTTTTATGGGTCTTTTAAGAAGTCAAAAATTGGTCAAAACATTTTATACATTCATCTTAGTTTATTTTTAATTTTTAATAGGTTTATATACGTGTCACGTTGGTACAGTGGTAATGTCACCAGATTTGAGCGTTACGGTTTCGATTCTAGGGGATGACAACTAAATACTTTTTTATTTATTTATTTTTTTTTACTTTTGAAATCACGACTCTATAATAACGTATACGCAATCTGGACAAATTAAAATATCATATTTAAGCGTATTTTACGCACGAGAAAAGCCGGGCTCCCCCACCCCGCTAATAAATTATATATATTAAGAAGAAAAAAAGAAAGAAAAAACTGAGTATCGACAAAAAGATCAACAAAAGAAAGAAAGAAGAGAAAAACAATGCGCGAAGGAACGAGTGAAAAATGTCATTGTTGATATTGTTTTATGGGGTCTACATTCGCTTCGGACTTAAGTTAGCAAAATCAACGTTTTTAGGAAAAAAAAAATAAATAAAATGGTTATATGTGTGTAGGGCCGAGAGTAGAGCAACACATGAGCTAGGGTTTATTTTTTGCTGTAGATATCACTACTAAGCAAGGTCAACAGCCACTCAAGGATAAGAGTTAAAACGACGGAATGAACGCCAACCGAAAAATGAAGAAATCTATGGGAGTACTAAGATATGAATTGCGTTTGATTACTTATTAAAAACTACATAAAAAATAGTTGCTTTTAGATTTGAAGGCGGCAAAGTTGTAGTCAGTAAATAAGCAGTTCCGTGGTAATGTGTTCCGTAAGTGGGAAGCCCTTGCAAAGAAGGTCTGTCCGTGCAAATTCTGCCTGACGCAGGGAAGAAAGGAATTTTTTATTGTGGTAGTAAAACGAGTTCTTGCTGTGAATGTCTTGCAAAGACGAATTACAGATCGAGCTCAGTCGAGTACCTCTGATGGAAATAACAATAGATTAAAGATATATATATATATATATATATATATATATATATAGAGAGAGAGAGAGAGAGAGAGAGAGAGAGATAGATAGATAGATAGATAGATAGATAGATAGATAGAAACTAGCAACGTTACTTTTGTTCGAAAAGATTTATATGGAAGAGTGGAAGTCACATTTACCCCCATTGCTAGTAAACTATAAACTTATGCTCTCTTGATTTCCGGGATAATAACCTAATCTAATCGTGTTAAGTCAGCAGTATCAACGACAACGGGTCCATCTCTAGTTAAAATGTACCTGTAGCACCTATATAGGAGGTGGTTGCCTTCTTCGACATTCCGTACATGATTCTTAGAATAGAAATACGTGATGCGCTTAAAATAGACACAGAAAAATGAACGCTGTGAATGTAGATTCCATAGATACCAACTCGGAATAAACTGGTAGATCCGCTGTTGTCATTACAAATGGAATTATGTTATCTGTCCCTGTTGTTTTATTAGTTTTTCCATGCGCAAAGCTGCTTCACGTTCCGTATCTGACAGAGCTGGATTACAGAACAACACCTACAGTGAATCAATAAAAAATGTTGACTGATATCGCTTGCCACGTTGAATAAAAAAGTTTTTATGAAAGTTTATTTATCTGCCCCCACCCCCGTCTCACTAATCAACGGTAAATTAAGACAAAGACCAGTTTATTTTGTAACTTAAAGCCAACATATATGTGACCATTGTTCTTCAGATGCTGCACTTCAATTTCTCGTTCTCTGTCAGTGGAGGAGAAATCCTTCACGGCTGAGACAATTTTTTATTTTTGTTCCTTTTCTCCACGTTAAAAAACGACCCTGGTGTCTAACTCTGTCCCGTGGGGAGGCATCGTAAATAGGAACATATATGTGACCAATGCATTCTTTGTGTTAGCCATATGTTAATATTGTTTTCTTCGTTCCCGTTGGGATTTTTCCTAGTTGCAAAATTAACCATGAGTGGCCCCGTTGGGATATTTCGGTGAGGGCGTCTCAGGCAATCGGCAATAAAGGACCTCCTCTGAAAAAAAAGGGGTAATGTCTGGAAGCATGGCCTCTTCAGAGTCACCAAAAGTAATACACTGGCCGAAATGCTGTGAAGATCACACCCAAGATGAAAATAGTAGTCTTATAAATCCAAATAATACGAATTTGGTTTACAAAGAGTATTGGTAAATGATGAGATAGCCGTTCTAAACAGAATGCGATAAGAACTGTGTATAAACAAAACGGTTTTATGTTTTTATTCATTTACTTATTTGCGGATTATTCCTTCTCCCCCTCCTCCTCCTCTAGTTCTTGTTTCACATCGTTTCCGGCCAACTATTCCTCTGAAGAAAGCTGGAGGAATAGTTGGCCGAAAGTGAGGATAAATCGGTTTTCGGCCAGAAATGTAGCTGTTAAGGGGCCAGAGTTCAACGATTTGACCTTTGAGAACTCTACCAAACTCCTCCGACAATTTGGCGTCTAAACACTTGAAATTTTAGATATAGGTTCCTTGGACATGGATCTAACTTAATAACTCGATTTGAGCCCAAAACAATAAATTTTAAGGGGTCATAATAGGGGTCAAAGTTTAAAAAAATTGACCTTTTTTTTTTGCTCAACATACACCTTCAAACACCCTGGCAACGCCGGGCACCAATGCTAGTATATATATATATATATATATATATATATATATATATATATATATATATATATATATATATATATATATATATATACACTACTACTACTACTTTAATATATACTACGTGCGATTTTTTAAACCGAACAAGCAGATACATTTATAAATTGTAGTGGGACTTCAGTGAGAGATGAAATAGGAGTAAAGTTTGTGAATGGATCGTGTCTTTTCCAATTTTGCAATAAAATTACATTAAAACCGAAAAGAATGCAAAGTGTATTTTTTACAACTGGTTAAGTTGATGGAAAAGCAGGATACGATTTTGGAACAATTCATTTTAAAAATAGGTGAAAGCATTTTTACCTTAACGACACCAGTCAGTTGATTTTTGGTCCCCCGGCAAAAGGAGGGTGGACCTGTAATTTCACCCGTATCCGTTCGTCCGTTCGTCTGTCCGCAATAACAACGCCTTGGATTTTTTTTTATTTTGCACAAACATTAAACATGATATGAGTAAAAAAGTAACATACATTTTCCGAGAAAACTTCGGTTGGCCCCCTAGGGGTGCCTTTCGGGATAAAATAGCACTTTTGTGCTTATTAAAAAAAAAAATTGATGCCTTGGATTTTTATAAGATTTTCTGAAAAGTTGTAACTAACTGATTTCTCTATAATTTTGTTTGTCTATACTTCGCGATAACTCTTGGGTGTGCTCCAGGGGATCTTTTAGAGCTAATAAAAACACTCCATTTTTAGAACTATTTTACCATATTATTTAGCAGTTTTGCATGGTGCTGAACTCAAATTTAAATATGTTAATGCCTTGGGTGGGGGCTAAATGGGAGCGGGGAGAAGCAAATGATGGACTTAGTCATTTTTTTTTTTTTTTGCATGGTGCAAAACTCAAATTTACATATGTTAAGGTCTAAAACTGCAGTGTTCGTTAATTTTCACCAGGATTTGACGTCCCCTGGGGACTTTGGGCTAAATGGGGTGGGGGGCAAATGCTGAACTTAGTCGTTTTTTTCATGCCTCATTCACTGTGCACTCATGCATGCTTCACTTGTTTTGTTTTCGTTTTTTTATTTATCTATGATAACGTATATATAGATGCAAGTAAACTTATTATTAAGATAACATTGTATACATTTGCGGCTTTACTCAATTTTGTTTGAATCCTCCCCCTTTCCTCTAAACGCCTATAAGAGGGATGAGAGAGAGGCTTCATCAATGAAAATGCTTAGGGCTTCACTTTTTTTCTAAGCCCGGCATTGGATTCGCCCCTTTTCCCAAGAGTATTATTATTACAACGGAACTTGAGCACGTCGTGTCAAGCACAGAGTCCAGGCCAGCAACCATTAGACCACTTCCGCATCCGCGTATTGCTAGAACAAACCATAAACCGTCACTTCCTGCCGAATTATCCGCTCTGGCATCAGGCGATTGATATTCATAGCATGCACAGCGCAACGTCCCTCGCATTATCTTTATTTATTCAAACACAGGGACGCTTCTACTGAAGCCTGCTTTTGATCGAGAATATACACGTCTTAATATTTAATAAGGATTCGCGAATAGCACTTTACACGTGTGATATGACACTGTTAAATAACGACACTAGGTGGTTGAGTCATTTCTATTTTCCCTAATTTTCTTATCTTGAAGACTGTAACGCCGGGCATGGGATAGCCAAACCAGCCGCCAACATTGCTCTGCTTTTCACTGACACCAGCCGAGAGCTCTCTTCAGCATCCCCGTTGTTCTCCCAAGTGCAACTATCCGGGTCTCCTCCACACCAGGCCCACCAGGAACACCAGCTAAGCCCCGTGGCACTCACAATAACTGGCATGACCAGCATCTCCCCAAGACTCCAGTCCCCTCTCACATTTCTATTAGAGTGGCTCTTTGAATGTAGACCTTACATCGAAAATAGAGTTATTTTTACTATTGCTCAGCAAGACCTTTGCTTTTATGTACCTATTTACTATGCCTCCCCACGGGACAGAGTTAGACACCAGGGTCGTTTTTTAACGTGGAGAAAAGGTACAAAAATAAAAATTGTCTCAGTCGTGAAGGATTTCTCCTCCACCGAAAGAGAACAAGAAATAGAAGTGCAGCATCTGAAGAACAGATACTACACTTTGATCTTGTCCCGAAGGCCAAGTAGTCAAAAGGAAAAGTAACAGTTATCATAACTTATACAATTACGTTCCAAAAGTAATGCCTCCTTTTTTTTTTATTCCGATGGGATTGCAAATTGCATTGTTATGATGACTGAACTTTGATAACTTCAAAGTTTCATCTATAACTTAAAAGTTTCATCTTTCTGTTGCAGATATTGACGGTGTAAGACTAAGAAAGCAACCCCTGCCATCAACGTGCGTCAGGAGCAGAGACGCGTTTTTGAATTTCTGGCAAAAGTGCATTGAGAATGGTGGTGACTATGCAAAACAAGAACTTCTGGAGCACAAAACGCCCGCTTGTTTTAATGGTAACACTCCCATCTTCGTATCTCTTAAACTTTTGAGTTAAAAATGTGAGAGGCTTTACTTTTGGAATGACCTCCGCTTGATAAAGCGCGCTCCGTACACACATGCACAGCTATCGGTCATTTTTGGTTAAAATACATTGAGAACGATGGTAAAAATAAGCAGGTCTGTCTCTAAATAAAAGAGACAGATTCGGCAACAAAGGTTAATTTTCCCCACTCAAATATATGATATGGTGGCTCCCCACAATTAGACTAACCTTTGTGTTAAGTTTTGTATTCACTAAAATTCGAAGAATCGTTCAATTTCAATGAAATTGTGACATTCATCAAACATATTATAACTAGTACATAAAATAAAACTAGTCTGTTTCTCCATTCTTTGTACTTCTTGTGGATTTCTTCCTAGAAAATCAATATTTAATCGTGATTCACCATTTTCTTATGCGAAACATTGGTCCGTGTTCTTAATAAGAAAAATATATTTTATAATCACTTTCAAAATGTAATTCATTCATTTCGAGAGGTTTTAAAATGGTAGCCATTTTTAAAAATTAACTAGATTGTATCAGCAGAAGTTAATATGAATAGATTGTTTTAACAGAGTGAAAGGAAGTCTTGATGTTCATTTTTTTTTCTTTGTGAAAGAGAAAGAATGCGATTATATCTCCGGGAAAAAAAAAATCGCTTATGTCTAGATTTGGTAATGTTCTTTGAAAAAAAATTTTTTAAAGATTTCTGAACATCGGCAATTTTCTACAAATTTATTTTGATTTCGTTACAATGGAAAACTCAGCGAAAATAATGATAATTTTGACCTAAAAAAAAAAAGTAGATCTGTATTGAATTGGATATTGTGGTGTGGTCGTGGAGGTTTGTGCTCAAGAAGTATAAAAATGTTTTAATATATGTGTGTGTGTGTGTATGTGTCTGTGTGTGTGTGTGTGTGTGTGTGTATGTGTTGTCGAATTGGACACGTGTTGCAAAGTGGGGAGACAAAAGGGGGAGGGAGAGAAGAACGAGCGAAAGAGAGGAAGGAGACATAGAAGAAAAAAATGGAGGGATAGGAGACTAGTTTTCTACTTCCGGAAAATAGAAATTAAAAGGTGGAGCCGAGGACAGGGATATCCGGTCTTTTAGAAGATGTACCTATCTTTTTTTAATCATTATTTTATTTCAGCATTATTTTTTCTCTTTCATTCATAAAAAATAAGTTATTTTTGTCCTCTTCCCCCTCCCCCCTCTCTCTCTCTCTCTCTCTCTCTCTCTCTCTCTCTCTCTCTCTCTCTCTCTCTCTCTCCAAATAAATTAATGGCGAAAAGAACGGTGAATGTAGATATAATATCTATGTCATCACTCCCTTAAAACGTATTTTGCTAGAGTAGGGACATCTACCGGAGGCGCCGCCATCCCCGTGGGAGTATTGGATAAATTATAGCAAAGACGAAAGAAATAAAAGGGGTTTTCGGGTATGTGAGTTACAGCAAATTTGTAATTTTAAATAAATTATAATCTTTTTACAGAATCTATTTTTAAAAAGTCTATATTACATCTTCGGAATATTAAAAATTTTATCCTTGAAAGTTTTATGCTATGGTCCGAAGTCGTAATAAAACGTTCGAACGTTTTGAAAATTTTGCAGTAAAAACCACAGAACGAAAAAAATGGCAAAAACAAATATATAGAAAATAAATATCATCAAAGGCAAGATATGTTACTCTTCTACCTACCTGGAAAAGATTTTTGTATGTTTTAACTTATTTTAAAGCGTTTTCTTTATTTAAAACACAAGTAATGCCGAATTACTAAGTTAGAACGAGAACAAAATGGCTGACATGAGACGTCGCCTGGGGAGATTCGATAATAACTCAAAACTCGAAAAGTAAACAAAATATTGATGGAAATCCACTCAATCAATGCCACAGTGACAGTTATTGGGTTGGAGGGTTATATCAGCATTTTGTTTCATTATCCGAGTTGTGAGCGATTATCAAGGCTTCAAAGAATACTGTTTAATGTCAGCCATCTTGTTCTCGTTTTAACTAAGCAACTCGATATTATTTAGTTTACTAAAAAAAACATGCTTTAAAATAAGTTGAAACACAACGAAGTTATTAAGGTAGATAGAAGAGTAAGTCATCATTTATTTGTTATATATTTGTTTCTTTAACACCTTTTTTTTTGTTGTTGTTTATTTGCTGTCTATATTAAACGATGCCCGAGCGTTTATTGTTTATATCAGGTTGAATATGAGGATATGAGGCGCTAACGCGTCAACCAGAACAAACAGGCCGTGGGCATTTTGTCTATTTATAATTTATTTTCAGTCATCAATCAACCCAAATAAAACGCATCGAGTATCAATTTGCAATAGTGCTAATGCCAGGAAGTTTTGTGCGTGTATATCAAAAAAGGGTGGCATCAGCTCCATCGTGGTCATCTAATGTTATGAAATTGATATTTACATCGATTAAAAATAAAATGGATTCTTGTAATATTTTGATTACAAGCACTTGATTACACATTACAATTTAGGACAACACACACACATACATTTTATATATATATATATGTGTGTGTGTGTGTGTGTGTGTGTGTGTGTGTGTGTGTGTGTGTGTAAAATGTTTTATTTTTCAATTATATTTCACTCTTGGGGTATACCAATCCTTTTTGCTTAAAAGCTCAATGTTTTTTTAAATATAACAACAGAGCACAAATAAGAGAATGACAGTATAGATGCATTCCAAGATCGAAATATTTATTTTTCTTACTCTTTCAGAAAATTTGAATTGAGAAATTTGAATAACTGAGAGCTGTTTGATAAGAAAAATAAATATTTGAATCGTACAATGTAGCTGTACTGTTATATATATATATACACACATACATATATATATATATATATATATATATATATATATATATATATACAGCTGTACTGTTATATATATACATATATATATATATATATATATGTATATATATACATAAAGAGAAAGAGAGATGTTTTATTTTATATATATATATATATATATATATATATATATATATATATATATATATATAAGGTCAAATCTTATGCTACTGGTACCATGTAACTCAGTACTACGTGACGCATGATCGGGTCACTGGCGACTAAACTGGTTCCCCACCAACTCTGTCTGGTGAGAAGTGTGGCTAATCTCCTAGAAGAAAAAAAAACAACATCTTTTAAAGGTCGTATACCCCCTATGGCTAACTAACATCTATGTTTTTTTTTTATAAGGGACAGATTAGGCTCCCCAGCTTGAGAAAGCAACTCATCTGGGACAAAATAAAGTCTGATATAAGACAACATGAAATGTACAGGTAAACATTTAGGAAGTTTATCACGCTGGAAAACTCACATTAAACCTGAGTGTCTGGTACGGACCAATACTCTCATTATATGGGACATTGGAAAACTATACCATACCCGAAAAGTGAATTTCGTGCAGTGTGAGCTCAACTCACTATAAATAAATTCACGCATCTTGAACTTTTTTGTGTTGTTTTTATGCTGTATTATTACAAGCAACACTTAAAGTCCCAAGTCCATTGGCAATACATGCTTTGGCGACGCATACAGACTCTCGCCAGATCACCGAAGTTAAACACCGTTGAGCCTTGCTAGTACCAGTTGGGTGACCATTTGGGAAGGCGATGCGCTGTATGTATCGCGAGGTAAAACACCAGGTTGAGAAACTACTGCGGTCTGTCCTTCTCTCGACGGTAGATGGGACTCTCTTAAGCCGTGGTAGGCAACCCATCTAGTGATGGCGTCACGATAAAAATATCCTTAATAACCCTGGCGAAGCATCAAGTATCCAGCTACCGACAAGATTTGCACTACAAATTCGTGTAGTGAGTTCAATATCGACTGCGGCCGCGTTGGGGTTAGGTGGGGGTGGGGATACAGGTCTAACAAACTGAGAGTATGTAGCTCGAACTTTGCTGGAGATGGGTCTCAAGTTGACACTAAATAACTAATCTTAACATCGCTTCAATGTGTCTAATCGAGGCGAAAGGCATGGTTCGGTGAAGTTATGGGTGTCAAAGCAGGTTTTCTAATCGCGTAGGGATTAGAAAAAATATCTACGTATTTATTTGCATAGTTGTTGTTGTTTCACAACGTTTCGTCAGGTGGTTAACCATGACGGGATAGGAATGCTGAGTCTTCTAACTGTATCCTCAGTAATTACTAAGGCTATGAC
>NC_136500.1:88949755-88972255 GCF_053919585.1 Euprymna scolopes
ATTTGATTACCATCCCCCACCCCCCACACATACACACCACGTACCAATTTTAAATTTTGACCTCTCAACAGCTCTTATATATATATATATATATATATATATATATATATATATATATAAAATGAACTCATTTTTTCCTGTCTGATTTTTACCTTAATAGGATTATAAATCAAGATATTTCATGCAAATATAATATGCACAAACGGCAGAACAATATCTGAGGTGTGTTATAGGCTTATTATTTCTCAAATTCCTCGATAATCTTAGATTTCTATACTTTTTCTGCTGAGAAGTCACGGCCAAAATCGGTTAAGATCAATGGAAGTGGTAAAATATTTTATCTCTTATAAATTCCTTCTCCCCCTGCCACCACTTAACACCGTTTGGGGATCGTTCACAAGGAACAGTTGAGAAGAGAACACCGGTTTGGCTTCGTAGTTCTTTCATGTAAAGTTATTTAAAATCACTAAACTAAGCTGCAGTGCTCTGTGGCGTAGTGGTTAGCATGCTGGACAATTCACATTATATTTTCACGTTCGCGCCGACCTACCGTAGTCGTTTTTTTTTTTCCCCTAAACAACTGGAATGGACTTTTCTTGGTGGCCGAACTGTTAACGTTGCAGATGTTGTTTTTTTTCACACTTTATTTTCCAACTTTTACACATGACTCCGGGTTTGATCCTTCCTACTTACCTACCATAACATTTTTTTAAACTCCCCCCCCGTCCCGGAAACAAACACTCCGGCAACGCCGGGTTCCCCCGCTAGTATATATATATATATATATATATATATATATATATATATATATATATATATATATATATATATATATATTTAGCTGGCTTTGTGTTTGGGTTCGAATCTCATGACCAGCAGAAATTGTAGCCCCTACATTGATGATTGCGTAAGCATGAAATACTAGTGTCTATATGTATAAATAATAATTAAGAATACTAAAGGATTGGCACTGCCTGCGAAATAATAATTAAAAGGCAGTCAACTAAGCGTTTATGCAATGGTAACGACTTCTGTTCGTTCGAACACTTTAGACTGTTTAATGTATTCGCCCGAATTCGCTGTTTAATAGTTCTTAATTCAGTTCGTCACCGTGATAATTATTTGGTGGCCCTGGAGTAAAGGCCAAGCAAATGGAGCAAAGTGTGGCTTCGTGTCTGAGTTCGAATTTCATGACCGAAAGAAATTGTAACCCCTCTACAGTGATGATTGCCTCAACACGAAATACTAGTGTATGTGGGTACATAGAAAAATTATATATATATATATGTATGTGTGTGTGTGTGTGTGAATTATTATATATATATATCTATAATATAAAGCTGAATGTGTGTGTATGTGTGTGTGTGTGTGTGTCTGGTCACGAATAGGCTCCTATATGGTTGACTATTTTAAAGCCTGATTACATATAATGATAGAAGATTATCGAGACACAGGAATGGGTATATTTGAACCGGCAGAACGGTGGTTCATTAAAATTGTGGGGTCTGCGTTCGCGCCTGGTCCACAAAGTATGGAAATTAAAAATTTTAAAATTAAAAAAAAAAGTTTACAAGTGTTTTTGATATAGATTTACATAAGAATATTTTGATAAGTATGTTTGAACTTAAATAAGGATGGTATAATAAAATTGTGAGGTCTGCATTCGCACCTGGCCTCCATAGAATGGAAATAGGCACAAACTTTAATAAAGACTTTTCATATCTATCTGCGTAAGTATACTTTGATAATTATGTTTAAGATTGAAGAACTATGGTATAATAAAATTATGGGGTGTTCGTTCGCAGCTGACCACCACAGAATGGAAATATGTCACAAAGTTTAACAAGTTTCTTTTTAATATAGATCCACAGCATATTGTGATAAGTGTTTCAGTGTTAACAGGTATGGTATAATAGATTATGGGGTTTATCTATTTTATTTTTACTTTTATCATATTTTGCTTTGGCTTTGATACCCCCAAATTCAACCCAAATTTATAACCCTTACTTTTCATAATCTATCATACTTTCATAAATCAGAGTCCATTTTTTGTAGGCTGTTTTTGAACCCAGTCAACGACGGGTACTTTTGCTAGTATATATATATATATATATATATATATATATATATATATATATATATATATATATATAAGCATATGTGTATATATTTATATAATCATATATGTATAGATATACAATTATATATATACGTATATAAATATATATTTAGATAGATATACAATCCTATAAATAGAGAGAGATACAATCATATATATATATATATATATATATACAATCATATATAAATATATATATATATATATATATATATATATATATATATATATATATATATATATATAGATATACAATCATATATATAGAGATATACAATCATACATATATATAAATATAGATATAAAATCATATATATATTTGGCCTTTTGGATTATTTTGGACCATCCACCAATTGCACGATTTCCTTGGATTTTACTTGTGCGAATGGAAATTTAATTAACTTTCTTGAATTTACATTCTTGGATTTTACCGTCATTGGATACTTTACCTTACACCAGACTATCCATTCACGTGCAATCACCTTTTTCTTCACCATATTCCCTCTGTTTCACTTTTTGTTATCAAGTAAGATCTTTGACTTCCTTGCAGTTTCATCAAATACTTTTGCAAGCAAAATCCAATCCCGCATTTTGCTAATTTCTACCCTCTGATGAGACGGAAAGTATTTCTTCGAAACTCTGCGGATTAAGGACTATCCACTTATTTAGTGTTTCCTTTTCAAATTAAATGTTTTTAACTCTTTTTCAAAGTATTTTTAACATGTTTTATTAACTATTTGTTGTTATATATATATATATATATATGTATATAAAACTTAATTATTATTTTTTTCTCTATTAATTGTTATATATTACTCCCCCATATAATAATTTCTCGTTTCTTTTTTATATTTCTTTTATTTACTTCTATTCTTTACTATCTTGTGAGCCTCTGTATACCTATATTTTCTTTTCTCATACAATACTGTTTCGCTGTTTCACAGCTTATCAGCGCGGCTAGACAAGCAACCACCTTTAGCCAGAATCGAAACCCGATCGCCCAAAAGATAGTTGGAGCTTCTAACCGTTGCGCTTTACGGCTGCTTCTATACGGGCACTGAATTAACAATTACATATATATGTAGGATAATTTCCTAAACTAATGAACGGATCATTATGATTTTTTATATATATTCTCGGCAAGAGAGTCAATACTCTAGGCACATATGTTTTGTAAATGTTAACCTTAAAAATGATGGATTCGTGATTAGTGCCCCTATTCATATTTGGCAACAATACTTCATCCACTGGCGGCTTTATAGACGTATAGGATACTCACAGATATAAGAAGCTTTCTAGCCCGTTAAAGTTGCTTACATATTTTACATGTTTATTTTTTTCTATTTGTTGCTAGTAGTAGTTTTTTGGCTTTTTAAAATCAAATCCGAGCTAAATAATGAAGTAAATTCATGTATATAAAACCCCGATGCATTTTATCATGGTAAACAACTGATGAAACGTATATAATAAAACTAGTGTAAATTCTTGGATGCGAACTAATGCCCTGATTACAAGAAATTAATTGACTTACAAGCAAAAGAGTTTTCCATCGAAGCACTAAATATTAAGTTTATATATATACTAGCAATGGGTGTCCGGCGTTGCCCGGGCATTTTGAGGTGTATGCTGAGCAAAAAAAAAAAAGAACGGTCAATCTTTTTAACTTTGGCCCCTATTATGACCCCTTAAAATCTATTGTTTAGGGCTCAAATAAAGTTATTAAGTTAGATCCATGTCAAAGGAACCTACATCTACAATTTCGTGTGTTTAGGCCCAAACTTGTAGGAGGAGTTTGGTAGAGTACTGAAAGGTTAAATCGTTGAACTCTGACCCCCTTAATCGCCAAATTTCTGTCTGAAAACCAATCGCATCGATTTTCCCAAATCTCAGTACCCTGTATATCACATTTCGAATCTGTAGGCTGAAAATTGACAGAGTTATTGCGTAGGGAAATGTACACAGACACACACACACACTTTCACTTTATATATATATATATATATATATATATATATATATATATATATATATATATATATATATATATATATATATATACTAACAAATGTATCCGGCATTGCCCGGTATTACACGTAACGTTAAATTCCTTTTAAAAATTTGAAGGAAAAAAAAAGGGAAAGAAACTGACACATGTGTATGCAAGTATTATGTTTTTTCTAAACAGTTCACTTCTTGTAAGTAAAAAATACTCGAGCTGAGAGCGAAACAAAAGGCTGAACGCAGTAAGTCAATTACGATAACCATTAGGCCTACTTGACACGTTTTTAAAAATTGTTTTAATACGTACCTATTCTTAACATAATGTGAACGATTCAAGCATGCACAGTTATGAAACAGTTGACAAAGAGATAAAAATTTCATGACCCTCCAAATATTGATTTTTCAATTTTTACTCCTTAGCAGCACTTTTTCCGGATGAAAACCGATTAAAAAGTGTTCTACATGCTTGAATATACTATTTACCAAATTTCAAGTCTGTAAATAAAAAAAATTCGTTGAGTATATAGGTTGAGAAGTGTCCTAACATGCACACACATACTAACTTTTGTAGATGTATGGATGAAATTTGTGTTTTCTGGACATGAGAAGATATTCTTCTCGACAAAGATCTTGCTGACCGTTAAAACAAAATAGAAAAAAAAACAATTGCAGATTAGATTCGGCCCGCAGAGCGTAGGCTGCCCACATATATCTAGCTGCCCACTTTCTGAGCTCAGCGAAAGGGAGAATACGAAATAAACATGGCGTCAGGCATTGCATTCTCGTAAGCATAATAACAATAAACATGATTAGCGTTTCCTCATTAACATTGATTCATAGAACTACAATGACCATAATAACTGGCGACATCTTTCCGCCATAATCGTCTGCAGATGAGAAAACGACTGAAACTGTAAAAAATTATTAGATAACCTCATAAGCCCCGTTCCGATTTCAATTTGCTGAAATTGAACACTAACAGGCAATGTTTGAACACTTTGAACTATTTTAACAAGGGAGTCACCACTTATCAAGGCTCGAAGGCCACTCGAGGATAAGGATTTATGAATGTAAGGTGGTAGGGTAGCAATCGTCAAGGGTGTCAGTTTACTGGAATTTGATTATTTATATGGGCGGCTCAACAGGAATTTGTTTACATTGGACTTAAAGTCTACGATATTGTAGACGGCCGGGAAGCAGACTAGTGGATCAGTGTTACACAGGCGGGCAATTATAGGAAAGAAGCTTTGTTCACGGAATCTGCGTTTAGCTTTAGGCACAGAGAGTAGGAGGGGGATTGTTGATAGTGGTTGTAGTAAGTCGAGTATTTTCCGTAAAAGTCCGGTAAGAGGGGAACCATAGATTGGAGCTCAGACGAGCACTTGCCACAAAATAACGATAGAGCTGAGACAGGCTCGCAACGTTTCTTCCGTTGGAAAGAGGTTGCAGGGAAGGGAAAAGGCTAGGTTCATCTGCATTGATCTTATATCACTAGCAAGAAGACCCGGTGTTGCTCAGGATTGAATGAAGATCACTACTAAGTATTGCTCGCTATGCTCATAACACCATCGAGGTTTTCCATCGGCCCCACACCCACTAGAGTCTAAGCCATTGTTGAGACAGCTTTTTCTCTGTTGGTTGAGGTATGGTCCACCCTCCCAGGTTTTGTTTTTTCACCTTTTGAGAAGGAGTTAATTTATTGCTAATTGCCTGAGGTGCCCCTACCGACGAATACCGACAGGACTGCCCATACATTTTTTGTTCATGATCTTGTTCTTGTGTCGCATTTTCAAGCCGTGGGAGAGAGATAAACATACTACATTTCTCTCTTTTTATTGCTCTCTTCCTTTGTGTCGCCAAGGTGGTCGCAAGAAGCAGAAATCAGTGTCTTATACAACTGATGTATATTTCATTAAAATCAGAAATAGGCTTACAAAATTTTAAGTGGGTTCTGTTCTCATGGGCCATTTGGGGTTGGGGGCAAACTGGAGTCGGAGTACTGGTTCATTTCTACTGTCATTGCATTCGTCGTAGAATTTTATACATACGATATTAATTTCATCAAAATATGATATATTTAATGTTTTCACGGAATTATGTCTTCATACGCCTTGATGAATGCACTTAGAAATTCTGGAACGCTTCCATTATTTAACCTGATAAATTTTACATAACACGTAGATTTTATGTACACTATTTGATCTGTTTTCTATAGGCAACATATAAACATCACGCTGACATACATTGAGTTTCAACGTTAATGCATATATGTTTCCGTACATACAAGAGACCTTTGAGTCGACTTACGTCTACCAAGTTCCAATTTCCTTCGATTTTGACCTCTTAGCAGCTATTTTTACCGACTAAAGACCCATAAAAACGGTTTAAAAATGCTCATGCTGCTCCGCAACTTTGCGACCCGGGGAAGATGCAGTTTTAAAATAATTGGAGACAGACAGACATAGAAAGTGTTATAAATTAGATTATACTAGGTCTGAGTTAATGAACCCTTGTCTTCTTAAAAAAATTAACGCTCTATATTTTTTAATGACACTTCATGGTCTTCGTGACGTATCGGTTCTGAAAAACGTTAAGTCGTTCATCTTGGCTGAACCCGAAAAGGGGGAAGAGAGCATTGAAAATGCATCACTATTGATCGTCTTCCACACGTCTGGATTATTCAGACACTTGTGTTATTATCGTAAAAGTTAGAGTAAAATCTAATGCATTTCATGTTTCGTTTGATGGTTTCTTGCTGTTTTTTATTCGTTATCAGCTGCAGATAAATGTGTTAATTCTACTTGGTTTTAGCTTCGTTTATTACGCGTTCCGGTTATAGATATGTTTCGGATGTTTGTTTATACATGGCGGTAAAATAAAATAACTTTATATAAACACAACATCCTTAATGAAATCGGTCATCCAGTTTCATTCTCACATTCATTCCCAAGAGTGCATAGTTTCGCATAATAGACACGATAGGAATTGAACTCAGTGTATTTCTCCGATAATACGCCGCGGTGTCGATTTCTTTAATCCTGCAGTTCCCGCGCCATATGCTGGGGATTTCCGTATTCCCATTAAGCAAACGCGAGCAAGATTGGATGAAAGTTTTATGTTTTTTTTGTTTTTTTTTTACTAATAATCAACTCGGCTAGGGATTTTTTTTTTTTATCCTGGGCTCCCAAAATCAAGAGATTAGACTGCTCTGAGAAGATTCGGTTCCTGTTGAATTTGCGGTGGGCGTTTAGTTCTGTGCAGTTTTACAAGGTCCACCCTTCCCAGGCTTTGCCTTCTCTCTTTGAGAAGGGATTAGTTTATTGCCAATCGCCTGAGGCGCCCTTGCCTAGAAATGCCGACGAGACTGCCCAGGCACTTTTCGCAGGTCATAAGGTCTCTCTTTTGGGCCGCTGACTTCTATATCCCACTTTCCGACCTTGGTGTCTAAGTGCTTGAAATGGGAGAGAACTCAAAACCTTCACTAATAATCGCCGTTCGTTCTCTCTCTCTCTCTCTCTCTCTCTCTCTCTCTCTCTCTCTCTCTCTCTCTCTCTCACACACACACACACACACACTTGTTCTCGCTTTCCTTCATACTGGCAGCAGAAATGCGTGTGGCATGTTTGTTGATGGTTCGCGATAAACGGTGAAATGTTTCGAGAGAGCAGTATCGGTAACCGGTATTCCTACTGACTTTTTCATTTGTCGAAACAGGGAGCGGGAGGGGAGGGATTTCGGCAATCAGTAAAGATAAAATTGTCAGAACATTTCTTCATCTTCGACTATAAACAAGTGCGAAAAGGATTTTGTTTGTTTATATTCTTCTTATTCCTACTTTTGCTGATTTTTTTTTTTTTTTTGTATCGTGTTTCTTTTTATCATTTTTTGTTTCTCCTTTTTTTTACGACAAATCAACCCTTTTTGTTATTTCTTCTCTTTGGTTTCTTACAGGATAAGTCATCCCCAATAATAATAAAAAATGCCACCCATGTAATCATTAACAAAATTCATAATCATATCAAATACAAATAAACTGAAGTGCATCATGTCCGACTTGTTGGTTGGTTGTTTTTATTTTACGGCATATCAACCTTTCTAGGTTATTTAATACCGAATCCAGTGATTTTTAAGAAAAGGTTTTTAATAGAATGTATTTTTTCCAAGTCGGGTTCTATTTAACCTATAGTTGAGATCCTAACAGGTACTACAACTCTGGATCAGTGGCAATTAAAGCGTGACTCCGCACTCCCCAAAGCCCGCAAGCCGGGACCTCACCATCGGGTATAGTTTAAGGTCATATCCAGGACCGCCTGACTTGTACACCAAGTTTCAGTCATTGATGCCCAGTATTATCGGACCAACAAGACTCGAATATTTATCAATCCGTGCCGTCACAAACTCATTTTTTGACCTCATTTCGCCTGTCACGTGATTGCAAATTGCATTTAATTACAAATATTCAAATACAAGTTGTTGTTTTTTTTAACATAACTCAATCTTCAAACTGAGGAATATTTGAGCATGTATTTTGTATCCTAAGATATATAGGTAAAAAGGCCGTAGAAGAACAAATGTTGATTAACTCGGCTTTAATATAGTAACATATCAATTGAACACACATAAACCAACGAATAAAATGGTTACGTTAGTACATTTTGACAAATGCAAACGTTCTATTACAATACGGCCCTGTCGGTGGACATTAGAATACGCCGACTGCCCCCCCCCCTGCAGAGGGTAAAAGTCCCTCAATGGGGGTCCTGGATATGACCTTAAACTATATCCAGTGGTGAGGCCCCAGCTTGTGGGCTTTGGGGAGTGTGGAGCCACCCTTTAATTACCATTGCTCCCAGGTCCATTCTGACCCGGAGTGGTAGTACCTGTTAGGGTCCCAACTATGGGTTAAATAGAAACCAACGTGAAAACAACAAATATATTCTATATTTGGCATTAAATAACCCGAAAAGGGTTGATATGCCGTAAAACCAACCAACCAACAAACTGTTATAATAACATACGGGTTGGCGACTGAATAATGGTACATAATGAAACGATAAGATAGGATGAACAAACAATAACAATCATCATCATCATCATCATTATCATTATAATTATTGTTGTTGCTGCTGCTGCTGCTGCTGTGAGTAATGCGTTTAACCAAGGAGTGCTCAGACCTAACAGCTTTTCCTCATTAAAACCCGGAACTGCTCGAGGATTCGAATATTACGCCGATCTAATATAATATCAGAAAGTTATTTAAATGCTTCAAATTATCATAAATAATGTCTGACAAACGCTAATTATTCACTTTGATCGTGACTTTCGGCGAGACCTCACACGTCTGAATACTTTTTTTGTTTATTCTTCGCAGGAGCGTACATTGATTGAGTAGACCCAACTTAAAAATACTCCTTCTTTCTTTTCTCAAGGTTATGCTATTCTAAAGACTGTGTGTGTGTGTGTGTGTGTGTGTGTGTGTGAGAGAGAGAGAGAGAGAGAGAGAGAGAGAGAGAGAGAGAGAGAGAGAGAGAGAGAGAGAGAGAGAGAGAAGACTAACTGCCTCAAAATTCTTCACCCGCTTGACGGCTCCACTTTGCATAATTTTTTTTTGGGGGGGGAGGGGGGAGGAGAAGTTCACCCGCGAAACTATCAAATATGTTATACTATCCCGAATATTTTTTTAATTATCAAGGAGTAAGTTCCATATTTACTGATTTGATATGAGAAAAACTCATTTGAATAAGAAAAAGATATTTGAAGATTTATAACACAAATCCATTGTCTTCTATTGTTTGTTTTTTATTCAAATATAGTAGCACTTACTCTCTCTCTCTCTCTCTCTCTCTCTCCCTCTCTCCCTCTCTCTCTCTCTCCCTCTCTTTTCCTCCCTCCTTCTCTCTCTCTCTCGTATAAGATGTTGTTGTCGACAAAAACCAAATCAACTTTGAAAATATTGAATTTTAAAACAGGAGGTTGTGCCAATATTATGCACGGCAAAACATTTCAGATACGGTACAATTCAGGGATACGGCATTAAAAATTCGTAACAAACTACAGTACAATTTATAATACGCATGTATATAATCAAATAACATTATAAATAACCCTGTAGGGCCGGGGGGTGAATATCGTAACCGTAACCATTGTATCACGGGGTTTTACTGTACTTCAAAGAACTTGACATTTGAGGTATGTATATTAATGGATGCCTCTTATCTATTGCTAAAATTTCATAAAAATTAGAGATGAATAATTTTCACATCAGGTTTTAACTCTCTTTATTAAGCTCCTTTTGTGTAAAATTAAATTAAACTTAATATAGTCCACATCCCTCCCCTTACCCCTAGGACATGTGTGGAAAGGAATTATGACGAAACAGCTCTACTCAGGTAAGGTGTATTTGACACGAATCGTCACAGAGTTAAGTCCGTAGTAAACAAAGCGACTGCCTGACAGATTTGAGACAGAATACGCACGTAGCATCTGTAACAAAGACGCCGATGCTCCAATAGGATGGACAGCTGGGATGCTACTCATGGTTAACCCTCGCCAGTGGAAGCCTTAGAAATACACTAATAACTACCTATCAATGCGTGTCTGTGTGTGTGTATATATATATATATATATATATATATATATATATATATATATATATATATATATACTAGCATTTCAGCCCGGCGTTGCCCGGGTGTTTGGAGGTGTATGTTGATAAAGAAAAAAAAAACGGTAAATCTTTTTAAACTTTGACCCCTATTATGACCCCTTAACATTTATTGTTTTAGGCTAAAATCAAGTTATTAAGTTAGATCCATGTCCAAGGAACCTATATCTAAAATTTTAAGTGTTTATACCCAAAATTAGCGGCGGAATTTGGTAGAGTTCTCAAAGGTCAAGTCATTGAACTTTGACCCCTTAACAGCCAAATTTCTGGCCGAAAATGAATTACAAAGATTTTCCTAAACCCTGTATATCAAATTTTGAGTCTGTAGGCTGAAAAGTGACAAAGTTATTGCGTAGGAAAATGTACACAGACACACAGACACACACAGACACGTTCACTTATATATATATATATATATATATATATATATATATATATATATATATATATATATATATATATATATATATATACATTCCTTCCATTTTCACTAGTATAAGCTGTCGTTGTCGACAGAGAGAACCATGGAATGGGGCCCGTAAATGTGTGATAACATTTAATGCTTCTAAGACTGGGCTTCTTTCCTTTAACAACTACAAACACCTTCTCAACCAACGATTGCCATGACAAATAACACCTTACCGAAGAGGCAATCTTCCAAACATTCACCGGCAACTATAATTGGAACAAATACACTGAGGTAATTGCCAAGGCTGCTGCGAGGAAGGTGCATTCCATCTATCGTGCTAGAAAAATTAATCACATCAGAGAGCACCCTAAAGTCTCAACTTGCCATGCATGGAGTATTGTTGCCACATATGGGCTAGTGCACCAACCACTAGTCTCTAACTCTTAGACATAGTCCATGACAACGTCTCATATCTAATAGGTTTCGCGCTATCGACCAAGCTCTAACTTCTGTCGCATCACCGCAATGTTGCATCCCTATACCTGTTTTACAAGTACTTTAATGGAATGTGCTCTGATGAACTGACAGCACATGTGGTCCCTCGACGTTCAGATTTCCGACTAACCCGACTAGCAGCAAAATCCCACCCTTCACTTTTGAGGTCCCTAGATGCCGGAAAGTCTTCTACTCTAATCATTCCTTTCTTCGGGCTGCTATACTCTGAAATATTCTCCCTGTTTCCTACTTTCCTGATTGTATTAACCTGTAAAACCTTAGCTATAATGTGAACAGACATGTAACTGCTCAACTCCCCCAAAGTCCTCCGTTAGACACGATCCCAAATAGTAACCCCTTACGCCCCAAGTGGTAGCATGCCTTGTTTGGGGGTGAAAAAACTAGTGAAAAAAAGATATCGACTGTCTTACTGCTGAAAATGTCGGCTTGTACTTGAAGAATAGAGAGAGAAGGCGAGAGACAGAGAGTAGCTACGCACTGGCTTCATGTTTTGGCTCGTAGTAAAAACGGTATTATTCTTTCATTACTACGCGCGTATCTTCTCTTTCTTAACGAGTAGTATTTATTGTCTATCGGATTTCTTCTATTCGGACTTCTCGAGGCATTTTGGCAAACTTGTTTATTTAAACATATATAGTGTTACGCGTAGATAAAAGAAACTCGTTGTTAAATTACAAACTATTTTTAACTAGTGTACATACACTATATTAAAAAGGAAAGTTATGCTTCGGCAATGTTCACACTCGCTATTTATCTATATATATTAGAAAAATATATAAAAGGCAAAATGTGTGTGTGCATGCGTGTGTGTATGTGTGTTTGTATGTCTGCCAAAATTAATTTTTTTAATAAACACAAAAGTGTCAATTTTAGCCATTTTAACCCAAAAGGCACCCCTGGGAGGGGGGGGAGGCAACCGAAGTTTTCTCGGAAAATCTGTTTTGTTACTTTTTTACTCATATCGTGTTTAATGTTTGTGCAAAATTTTAAAATATTCCAAGGCATAGTTATTGAGAAAAGTGCGGACAGACGAACGGACGAACGGACAAGGGTGAATTTACAGGTCCACCCTACTTTTGTCGGGGGCAAAAAAAAAAAAAAGAATAGAATATATAGCGTACCAACAAGTCATGAGAAAGAAAGAGTTACATATTTAAAAAAATAGACCTGTTAAACATATATGGGACAAGAGGAACAGAGTAGCAACCTTAGTTGAAGTTACTGTCCCTAATACTGCTGGTTGAAAAAGGGAAGCAGAGGATGACCAAATAACAAAGTCTTATGTACGACATGAAAAGAAATTGGAATCTCAGAAAGATCAACACATTAAATGCGCTTAAAGGGGACGATTAGAATCATAAATAGATTGATTGGGGTCTCTGGAATTAAAGTGGCAGTAAGCCTCTCCAAAGTTCCAGTTATTTTCAAGCCATTCCAGTGGACGTTTGAAATTTTAACGTCGGTTTCTCCACTTCCTGACTATTAATGACTATTCTGTTCGATACTAGCAAGGACTGGTTTGTGTGTGTGTGTGTGTGTGTGTGTGTGTGTGTGTGTGTGTGTGTGTGTGTGTGTGTGTGTGTGTGTTTTATTTGATGATAATGGTGATGATGATTGTTATCATGATCATCATAAGCATCATTATTATTAAGAAAAGAATCAGATGTTAGTAATTACATATGACCGACTGATAACATATGACAAAATCGTCAGACAGACTAATGCAAACTCAAACAGCAAATATACGCACGTCAAGGTCCATTAGTTGTTAGGATGGCCGTTTTGACAATGATCGACTCAATTAAGCCGAAGGATTTATCCGAAAGAAAAGCCGGAAGCGAAGCGTAATTTGAATCTCATTCTTTCCGAAATGAAGTTGTGGGCAAATATTGCAATTAAATCGATGGTCATTGCGATACAATGGCATTACAGACAAGACGAGCAACATGACTATCTAAAATCGAATATCAAAGAAATTGTTGTTGTTTTTTTGTTTGTTTGTTGTTTTTTTTTGTTTGTTTTTTTCATTTAATGTATCCGGGATTAGTAACAATAAAAATCATCAATTGAATAATTTCCTAAAGAAGAAAGCAAGTAAAAATATGTTCTTTGATACGTCAGGGGCGCGTTCAGAAAATTCACGATTTGCTGTTTTATGAATACACATGCTATCAATAGCTATTTCAATCCTATTGGTTCACCACTTGTCAAGGCGAATATCCGATCGAGGATAAGTGAAATTTTTAATTGGATGACGGAACAATAATATGAAAGGATTGAACACTATCATTGGCACTTATTTAACTTGCGATCAATCTTCGGCAACTTTGTATCGGCATCTTCTAACAGCTTACGTAAGTATCCGGAATATGCCGAAGCGATTATCCAATAAGCTGTCAGAAGAGAACAAATTTCAATGAAAGCGTGAAATTAATTAAATCAAGAAAAAAAGGTTAACCGAAATCGACTTTCAACACGATATGTCAACATGAAATTCTTTGCTTTCCCCATGTTAAGAATGGTTTTCTAAATAAAAAAAAAACATTTTAACATGTTTTTGAATTAATCGTCTATCTGTCTTAGATTCGACATTTTCTGTCTGTTTACGTAACCTACCGGTAGATGCCGACGCGAATTTTCCGGAGAATGTGTCATAAACTGGTTAAGTACTCTATGATTAATTCACAGGATGACTCGACAGGTATTTGTTGATTTTAGACTTGAAAGCGACCATGTTGTAGTTAAAGAAACAGATGGGAAACTCTTGGAAAGAAAGTCTGTTCATGGAAGTTCCGTTTGTGTTAAGGTACAAAGAGTAATAAAGGATGTTTTTAGTGCAAAGGTAACAAAAAAATTCTTGCTGAGAAGGATTTACAGGAAGAACTACAAATTGAAGTTCAGTCGAGCACATACCATGGAAATACTGAGAGGGTATGGAAAGACTAGCAACGTCTCTTCTATGAGAAAAGTCTGTAAGGAAGAGCAGATATCATTACAACTGGATTTCAAAGTCGATTTGTACTCTTTCAAGATAAACAGTATTCCATCTTGGGTCGAATTCTTATAAAAGTAGAGGATACTGTATATTGTCTTGGAGTCTGTGCATAGCCAACCTTTCGAGCTAGCGTTGCTAAACTTTTGAATATGACAGTTTTTTGTGATATTGCAGTTTTTTTTGTGTGATATGACGTTTTTTTGTGATATGAAGTACTTTATGATATAACGTTTTTTATGTGTTTTTTTTTTTTCATTTTTCTTAAACTTTTTCTTCTAGGGGATGGGACATCCAACCAGATGTCTGACATTTACCCCTATTTTAGTGAGTCCAACCAAGAGATCTTTTCCGGATTCTAGCCGTCCCTTTCAGTGCAATCGTTTGTATTTCACTTGCACTTGGTTCACCGGGTATGCTTGCTATGTACTTTTTAAAGTTCTTTTTCATAAGCCCAGTTGCTCCTATGATGACTGATATAATTGAAACGTCTTTTAATTTCCAATTTCGTTTCATATCATACATAAGTCCTTGATACTTTGTTATCTTTTCCCTCTCAACTCTGTTAAGCCCTGTATCATTGGGTACACTGACCTCTATTACGGTCGCTTTTTTGTTTGCCCTGTCCCAAATCACTATATCTGGTTTAACAGCTGCGTTTTCAAGATATGTAGCAGTAGGGATTATGTAGTCATAGTGAATAGTGTAGTTGTCATTCCCAACTGTTCGTTCGGGTATATGTTCCCAGGAGTTTTTACTACACTGAATGTTGAGTTTCTTACATATCTTCCAGTGAAGGTATTTGCAAACTCCATTATGGCGATCTGCATAATAACCGTCTCCAAGTAGGACTTTGCAACCAGAAATCAGGTGGCCCACACTCTCAACCTCAGTGCTACAGAACCTGCATTTATTATTGTTGCTTAGACCACACATCTTTTTGAAGGCGTTTGTCATGAGGCCCTAGTCTTGTGCAGCCAATATCAACCTCTCTTGGTCGTAATGGAGGGATCCTCTTTTGAGCCAGTCCAGGGAACCATCCCTATCAATATATTCTTGGGATAGTTCAGTCGGTAGGTATTTTGCCCGTTTATGGTTGGTCCATTCTTCTGTTTTAACACTATGGAACTGGCTAGTGTATTTTTTCCGACTTTTCTGGGCTATGTCAGTGGCAGGCTTGTTTGGGTTCTCAGTATCATTTGTAAGGCAATCTTTTCCAAAATGAGTGGCAAGTTGCGTTATAGATGTTGTACTACTTGCTCGATTCTGATAATGGTCTTTTTGTGTGGTATGAAATATTTTATGATATTACTTTTTTGTGAAATGACGTTTTTGTGATATGACGTTTTTTTCTGATATGACGATTTTTTTGTGATATTACTTTTTGTGATATATTTTTTGTGATATTACTTTTTGTGATATGACGTTTTTTTTTGTGATATGACGTTTTTTTTGTGATATGACGATTTTCGTGATATTACTTTTTTGTGACATTACTTTTTATAAAATGACGATTTTTGTTATGTTACTTTTTTGTGATATGACGTCTTTTGTGATATGACGATTTTTTGTGATATAACGCTTTTTTGTGGTATGACGTTTTTGTGATATGACTTTTTGTTGTATGACGTTTTACGTTTTTCCTAATATTGTCTCAGAATTACTTTAGCGAACTCATTAGAACTGATTTCCTAGTTATTTCCCTGGAATCATTCTCGCACCTTTAGTTCTACTGTCCGGAAATAAAAAAAAAAAAAAAAAAACTCATTCTACGTAGATTTTCAAATTTAAAATGTCTGACTTATATATTATATCGGGAGTGTTCGAAAGTCGAAAGTAACTGACCCTGTGTCTAACGTTTCCCTTGTGAGAAGTAAATGCGGATTCCAAATTTACTTTGGCAAATATTTGGATAAGAATATTTAAAATAATAAATTGTAATCAATCATAGCAAACCAATTATATTTGATCTTACGATGGTCACGTGTTGTCTAACAAACGATATAGCGGTTCAGAAATATTTTCCTTTGTTTTGCGTATGATGGACTATTATCCTTATGGTATCAAAATCGACAAAAATCGAACACACACGTTTAAAATAATTCATGTCCTTTTTTTTATAATGGGGTCATGACTTATCAAGGCCTGAAGACGACTCGAGGATAATGATTAATGAGTGTAAGATGTTCAGTGAGACAACAATGTAGGGACAAGTAGTGGTGGAAATCGGGTAGAATTTGATTATTTAAGAAGACGGTTCAACAAGAACTTGTTTACATTGGACTTGAAGTCGACCATGTTGTAGTCAGATAGAAAGCAGGACCGAGGTACGGAGTTCCACGAGTGTGCAGTTCTAGGAAATAAACTTTATTTGTGGAATTTGCGTTTAAACATGAAGCCATTTCATGTAAGGGGATAAAAAAAGGGTAAAAAAACAAACAAACTAAGTAACAATAAGTATTAAACAGATTCGGACCCAGCGAACAGCAATTCTTGCCCTTTTGTCAGAAACATCGCTCATTGAATGTGAAGACTAAAGAGCAAGATAAGAGAAGTGAGTGTTACGTGGCTGCCGAAAGTAAACCAATGGTCCCCTTTCTACTTTTGACGAAAGTATTTCTGTGGAACGAACTCAACTCGAACTTGGCACACCCAGATTTCTAGTCCGTGTAATTAACCACTTAGCCAACGTCACGTTGATTATTTGCTCAAATAATTTTTGTTTTAATAAGAAAAATAACAATTTCTGTATTAATTATGTTACTTATTATTTTTATCTAAAAAAATATTAACTTAAAAGAAATATTGAGAACAACATTATTAATAGATATTTTCCATTATATTTACTTGTTTTGTTTTTTATTGTTATAATCGTTTGTCTCCGAATTTATTTTTATTTATTTTGTAACAGTAAAAACATGTCGGACATGTAAACTACTTTCAAATACTTTTTCAACACGTTACTCCTATACGTTCTGTTTTTAGATACTCTTGTTTAGTATGCCCTTTTTCCTCTGGTGATCTATCCTATTACGCCAGTACATGAACTCGTCCCGGTACTTTGAATAGCGGTAATCGCGATAACAGACAGAGTCTCTATAACTAGTTGAAAAAGAGTCACTGGCACCACATTTACTAAACTACCTCGGTAAAACTTGTGGAGAATGCTCTGTTCTGCGGTTATTGTAAAAATGGAACGGAAATTTAAATTTCGTTCCGTTATAATTTTTTTATTGTGTCCCCGAAAAACGAAAGTAATCAAAAGAATAACATTTAACAAACTTTATATATATATATATATATATATATATATATATATATATATATATATATATATATAATGAAAGAATTTATATATATATATATATATATATATATATATATATATATATATATATATATATATATATATATATATATATATATATATATAAACAAAATTGTATTAACGAAAGCGGATTAATTTAATTCTTAAACGAAAAAAATCAATTTAGTATACCTTTTTGGTATTTTTTTACATAGGTCCAACTCACCGTTCATATTGGAAATATCGACTTTTCTAAGTTTCCGGGTATGCTTACAACGAATGAAAACCCCCAACCTCGCCAGGTTAAGAACAGCTTTCGGAATAGACACGCCCAACGTCCTCATGTTAAGAACCACTTTCGGGATAGGCATCCCCAAACTCCCAATGTTCAGAACGGCTTTTTGAATAGACACACTCGAACCTTTCAGCATACCTGAAAACCTATAAACGTTGACCTGTCGAGTGAACGATAAGTGGACGTCATGTAAAATGTACCGAATTTGAACGGAACGAAATTTAAATTTCCGTTGTTGTAAAAATACAACAATCGTAAAACAGAGCGTTCTCCGCCAGTTTTACCACTACCTCCTTGTTGTCTTATTTCTTTTCGATACTTTAACGACAACTGCAATAGCATGTTTAGATTTCGCTTAAAATGTAAGGGACACAAAGGTTCACAACTTTCTCGAGAATTTTAACAAGAAAGGGAGCCGGGATTATTTAGTTCTCTGCCACTGCAACAGCTGCGACACCAGAGTCGGAAAGTGGGATTGTCAGCAGAAAGTTAGAGCCCCCCCCCCACCACCACCACCACACTTTCGAGGAAAAGTTACTCTGACCTGCCAAAGTGAGCGAGCAACATTCACCCGTAAAGGCAATTCAGGCGATTAGCAATAAAATTAACCCCTTTTTCAAAGAGAGAAGGCAAAGCCTGGGAGAGTGGACCTCCCAGAATTGCACAGAATCTGCATTACACTACAATCAACAAGGGCTGTGTTATCACAGGAATGGTCTAATCTCTGTTGCTTCTGAGGGGCCAGGAAGGGGACGCAACGGGTCAGACAAGAATTGAAATTCGCTCGCTGATTTCCACAGTTCACGTCGATGGGGAAGGAGAATAAGGAAATTGCGGAAATTGGGTTTAGTCTCCGATACAAAGAAAATCACATGTTGGAGCTCTCCGCAGGAAATTGGTTAAAAAAATCGAAAAAAAAAAAAAAAAGAAGAAAGGCAGAAACGAACTGTTAAACTTGTTTCTTTTTTATTTTATTTTCTTCTATTTTCTTTTTTTTTATTACTCCTATTTCTTTTTTTTTCTTCTTTTTATTATTTCGTTTGCTTTTTTTTTCCTCTCTCTCTCTCTCTCTCTCTCTCTCTCTCTCTCTCTCTCTCTCTCTCTCTCTCTCTCTCTCTCTCTATTAGATAACCGCTAAAACGGCGAAGTAATTATTAAGGAAACACCGATTCGCAATAATGACATGTTCGCCCTTCTAATGGCCAATCAAGTGTTAATATTGAGAGACGGTAAATATTGCAATTGGGAAGAGAGGGCTGGGCGACCGTCGCAACAATGAATGCCGATTGCGCTTTAAGGAACATTTAAATGGATGTTTCGAGGATATTCAGCTGAATCGTGGGATTTACTCATTAAAAAATAAACGCAGCACGCGCCCTTCTTTCATAAATAAAAAAAACAGCTGAGAAGTACCGAAGGTACTTGTCGGTTGAACTAGATCACACATTAGATAGAGGGCGAGGGGCCATTTTGAAATGGTTAGAGAAAATTTATTTTCAAGAACTGCTCCTCTGTAGAACACAATACCACGATGCTGCTTCCTGATTAACTACAAAATGGTCGTTTTTAAGTTCAAGGTTTACACATTTTTGTTGGGCCCTCCTCTGAAATAATCAAATTCTACAAAGTGTCAATCATCGTTACCAATCCTTACCGTCCACTAAATAGTTATTAACCTTTATCCTCGAGTGGTCTTTTGGCCTTGGTGAGCGGTTCTCTTGGGGACGTTTTTCCTCTGACGTATCTTTGTCGTTGACTTATTATTACATAAAATAAGTAGAGCAGTTCTTGTTGCTCAATAATAAACATAACCGCCCTCTTGTGGGTCTATGGTCGCCGACAATATAGAAGTGACATCGAGATTCCTAGCAGTTTATTCTGTGACTAATAAAAATAAGTGAAAACGTGCATAAGATTACCCTGTGAATGTTTGGCGTCTTAATAAAAGTTTTAAAATGTATTGTTATTACTAGGGCCATGACAACAGAATATTATTTTCATTTTTTTGACTCTCGAGTATATAGCAGTTAATATCTTATATGTTTTTATATAGAGTGATGTGGTTCTCGACTGATTAACTGTATCCAACTGTGTCGGATATATACGCGAGAGTCAAAACAATAAGAATATTCTCTTGTCATAGCCCTAGTTATTAGCGGGTCCTGGATATGACCTTAAACTATATCCGATGGTAAGGCCCCAGCTTTCGAGCTTTGAGGAGTGTGGAGCCACCCCTTAACTGCCATTGCTCCCAGGTCCACTCTGACCCTGAGTGATAGCACCTGTTAGGGTCCCAACTATGGGTTAAATAGAATCCAACTTAAAAAACAAATATACTCCATTAAAAATCGTTTCTCAAAATAACTAGATTCGGCATTAAATAACCTGAAAACGGTGAATATGCCGTAAAACAAAAGCAACCAACCTAGTTATTAGTATTGCCTGCAATACGTAGTGTCCATGTAGCTCTCATTAAAGAAGAAGAAGAAGAAGAAGAAGAAGAAGAAGAAGAAAACAGAAAAAGAAAAAAAGAAGAAAGAAGAGGATGAAGAAAATGATGGTGGTGGTGGTGGTGGTGGTGGTGGTGGTGGTGGTGATGATGATGATGATGATGATGATTACGAGGAGGTTGATCTGGGAGGGGGTTATTGACAAAGATATGGAGAGATAGACCGAGAGACGGAGGTTTGATTGTTTCTCTTGGAAGCTTTTTCCCTCCGACGTACCTTTTAGCGTTGATATATATATATATATATATATATATATATATATATATATATATATATATATATATATATATATATATAATATAAAGCTGAACGTCTGTCCGTGTGTGTGTGTGTGTGCGTGTGTGTGCGCACGAGCGTGTGTGCCTGGTCACGAATAGGCTCCTATATGGTTGACTGTTTAAAAAAAAATGATTACATATAATGATAGAAGATGTATCGAGGATCAGGAATGGGTATGTTTGATCTTGCAGAACAGTGGTCCATAAAAATTGTGGGGTCTGCATTCGCGCCTGGCCTCCAAAGTATGGAAATAAAAAATAAAAAAAAAGCGTTTACAAGGGTTTTTTTTTATATAGATGTACATAAGCATACTGTGATAAGTATGTTTCATCTAAAGTAGGGATGGTATAATAAAATTGTGGGGTCTGCGTTCGCGCCTGTACTCCATGGAAATATGGCACAAAATTTAACAAAGACTTTTCATATCTATTTGCGTAAGTATATTTTCATAATTATTTTTCAGTTTGAAAATATGGTATAATAAAATTATTGGGTGTTCGTTCGCGCCTGACTTCCATAGAATGTAAATATATCACAAAGCTTAACAAGGTTTTTTTAAAAAGGGTGAGGGTCCACAATAACACCTTAACTTTAATTTTAATTCACGTTAGCTTTAATTTATTTATTATTTTACTTGAATCATATTGTGTCGAATTCACCTCATAAATTCACGTTCTTATTAAAGTGAAAGCCAAAAAAAAAAAGTCGGAACTTTAGACAATTCTTGACACAAATTTTGCATAGCTCTGTTTT
Source organism: Euprymna scolopes (assembly GCF_053919585.1). Classification (NCBI taxonomy): domain Eukaryota; kingdom Metazoa; phylum Mollusca; class Cephalopoda; order Sepiida; family Sepiolidae; genus Euprymna; species Euprymna scolopes. Next base: position 88,971,601 of record NC_136500.1, read on the forward strand.
TTCTCCTTCTACACTTGCACGTAGCACTCTTTCGAAAATAGATAAATAGAAAAATAATAAGAAATAAGAACGTTACTTGTTATCGTGTCAAAAGAAGGAAAAAATTCTGCTCACGTAATTACGTGTCTTTTTAAAAACATTTATATAACCTTTTTATTTTTATTTATATATCTGTTTAAGGTTTTTTGTCAGTGTACTAGAAGAAATTCAGTTGATTACAACCCTTTCTGTGTGTTCTTTACATTACAATAGTACAACCCTGAATCCGACAGCGCAATACTACACCGTTCAATACTTTAAAACTGAAACGAAGCTGTTCTGCTTGAAAAGGGCGCCATTTTCTTCTTATTCATATTTATATCGATTCTTTGCTTTAAAAAACTAAAGTAATTACGTGTTTACTTTTTTACTATCCACTTTTGCTGTTTCGGATTATTTTACTAAAGTAAGTAAAGCTTCATTATTTTTCAAAACTGTTTTTCTTTCTTTGTTTTTCGATATTTCGTTAATATTATTTAGTAAGAGTGTTTAGCAGAAAAGCCAAAAAGCGACTACCCTAAAAAATAAATATACAAGAAATAAATGTTACCATGGTCAATAAAAGTTCAGTTCATGTTTTTTGTTTTGTTTTGAAATAGTTTTTAATGCTCTTTAC
>NC_136500.1:88977255-88997255 GCF_053919585.1 Euprymna scolopes
GATTTAGGATGATTTTCTATGATAATATGCAAAAATATTATAATATAAGTACCTGGATTTCAAATAATTCCACTTATTCATATAGGCAACCAGTTACTTCGAGTCGATTTGATTACTGTTTACATTTGTACATGATAAAAAGCAAACTACGAAAGACCAAAAAGCCAAAAAAAAAACTTATTTTTCAGTGACGAAAATTTCAATGTATTATTAACGCTGAAGCTGGCCAGTACCAGATGGGTGACCATTTGTATGAGTTTTGTTTTTAATGTGTATGCGTGTGGGGGCCAGGCTCCCCAAAGTGGGGATGGGGGCAATTTAAAGCAGAATAAAAAAAAAATTTCAGCATGGTTGGTCCACCGTAGTCGAAAGGTGGCAAACGTTTCCAAACTTGATCGAAAAAATAATGATATTTTTAACACAAAGGGCACAATATTTATCGAATTTTTTTTTGTATCGATTCTTCAAAGCATGCCCTGTTTAATAATGGTTATGCATTATTCGGCTCGCTAAAAAGAAATTGTTAATTTATTTATCAAAGATTTTAAAATGGCTTTTTTCGTATAAATATTAAAAAAATATTTTTTTTGTTTTGCTTAACTTAAATTAATTATTTTACTTAACATATTCACCGAATTTCACACATCAAAACTCAAAAGCGGGATAATTAAACACAATCGAAGTTCTGATATTCAGACATCAAAATAAGGTATGCAAATAAGTTTTTTTTTTTAAATCTATAATCCCGTCCCTTACAACAACATAATATGTTTTGTTCAGTTTCAGATAATTATTTTAAGTATATTTGAAACCCCCTCAAAATACGGGGGGGGTTGTAAGCAAAAATATATATATATATATAAATAGCGTTTATGAAAAATAAGTACACTGTTATAAAGTTCGTTCTTCTCTTAATAATCGCTGAAAATTTTGTATTGATTGGATAATTACCTGATTTTTGGTAGATTTTTAAAAAGACGGTCCGTCAAAAAGTACTTACCTGCCCCCCCCCCCAGTTTTGGCGGTGCATATATATATATATATATATATATATATGAAATAATCGCGCTGACACACCGGTTCTCGTCAGATCACCGAAGTTAAGCAACGTTTAGCATGGTTAGTACCAGTTGGGTGACAATTTAAGAATTCTAGGTGTCGTATGTGCTCTCCGCTTATCCCGGCATTTGTTTCCAGTTGTTCTGTACATTCACTTCCATTGCTACTGTTATTTAACAATGTCGACTCAGTAGAAATGCGGCTGGAAATTGCGAACCTCCAGCCACAAAATTTCATGCGCAGGCACCCCTTCGTGGGTATCCATGGTTTGTCAAAGACTGATGGAGCTCGTGTATATATATATATATATATATATATATATATATATATATATATATATATATATATATATATATATATATATATGTATACATGCATATATATATATACATATATATGCATATATATACACACACATATACACACACATATATGTATATATATATGTGTGTGTGTCGGGGGGGGGGATAAACCCCAAAGAATATCCACTGGGTTTATATAATAGTGCTTAATGACATATAGAGCTCTTTATATTAATATTTATTTATACGGGCATGTAAAGGCTTTGTTATACTGGCTTGGCAATATTTTGATCTGTAGCTATTCGCAACTAAGATCTCATCAGGTAAAAAAAAGTCTGTCTCTTTCTGTAGGTGTTCTTATTAGAAAGTCCTTTATTCATTCCTACAGAGAAAGATAGACTGTTTTCACCTGGCGATATCTTCGTCTTAAAAATTATAGATCGAAACATTGTCATGGCAGTGTAGCAAAGCTTGTACATATGTGTATAAATATTAAAATATGTGTGTGTGTGTGTGTGTGTGTGTGTGTGTGTGTGCCAGAGGGAAAGAAGAAAGAGAGAAAAAGAGAGAGAAAGAAAAAAGAGAGAGGCTGGTTACAAGATGGCGCCACTTGGGTTCGAATACTTCAACTGGAAGGTTAAGTGAGAGAAGCGTGACCTTCAACTCAAGGAGGGGTGTGGGCTGTGTGGCATAAAAGAACGGGTGGATATCTCGAAGGGAGAAGACGAGACACAGAGAAAGGAATTGTTTGAGCGCACGTGCCAGAAAGCACTCACGCGTGCAGAAAGAGGAAGACTGACGTACAAATTGAAAGCGGGTGAGATATGGGAGAGGGGCAAGTGAGAAAGAGAAACTAACAACTCTTGGACTGACGGGGAACATTCAATTTACGAACAAACAGGTTGAGAGTTTGAGGTTTTCCTTCTTCTACCTTGTTGTTACATATTTCCGAGGTTATATATATATATATATATATATATATATATATATATATATATATATATATATATATATATATATATATATATAAAAAGTTGATGAGTAGAACTGCCGACTGTCAACACGATGTTCAATCCTCGGCTTGGGAGAGGTAGCGGCACTAATGAGTTGTGATACAACGAAACAGTACTGTATGTTGATAACTACAATATATACATATATATATATATATATACATATATATATATATATATATATATATATATATATATATATATATATATATAATTATTTACTATGATAATTATTAAATACGTACAGACACTAGTGTTTCATCCTTTGGAGAATCATCAGTGCAGGGTGCCACGATTAACACCAGCAACGAAGCCGTCTCTGACACAATGAAGCAAGGAGCAAATTCATTCGGCCACCAAACATAGATATATATGTGTGTGTGTGTGTGTGTGTGTGTGTGTGTGTGTGTGTGTGTGTGTGTGTGTGTGCACAAATAAAGAGGGGAGAGACAATGTATATCTGTGAACGAAAACTAAGACATTTTCCTTTCCTTATCCTTTTCGTCATTCAAGTGAATTCGTTTTTCTTTACAACGATTTTAATCCTCACATATCCCTCTCTTCTCGACCCAGCCTCCATTGCCAAATTCACCCAAATCCCGACCCTTGCACATTTAATTGCAATAAACGCTGATTTTGTCCCCATCCTCTTCCCACCTCCATTTTTGTCTGACCCTTTCACCATCTCGTCCGACCAGTTAACGTTCAACCTTTTGAAAAGGTTATTTTTTGTATCATTTAGCAGAAAAAAAAGGCACAACCAAAAAAGCACACCTCGCCGCATACCCTTCTCTCTCCCTCTCTTTCCCCCCTCTCTCTCTCTCTCTCTGTCTCTCTGTCTCTCTCTCTCTCTTCCTGAATGGTCCACTCATGCCGACATGATTACAATTGTGATAATGTATCTCTTCGCGTCAATCCTAACGTTGGTGTTCAACTTCTGCTCTAACCAACCCACACCCCTACCTCAACATCCGGATGAGACCATTATTTTTTGTGAATCCTCTCAATGGCGTGCTCATTAGTTGAACAACTATGGACGAATTCATTTTTCACGCATGTTTGCTTCCAGGGTTTCTTCTTATTCCTCATTATTATTCACATTTCTACGCATCGTGCAATGGCCCCGTTTGTATCAAGGCGAGTTTTTTTGCCCGCCATAGTTCTGTATTTCTCTTTTAAAATTTGAAATGGGGATTTTTCTATACGGACAGTTCAAATGTTTCTTTGTGTGTGTGTGTGTGTTTCTTTTTTTTTTTGTTTGTTTTTGTTTTGTTTTTTGTCCCCCAAGAGATGGGTGGACCCGTAAATTCACCATTGTTCTTCCGCCCGTTCGTTTGTCCGCACTTTTCTCAATAACTACAACTTCGATTTTTTTTTTAAATTTTGCACAAACATGTAACATGATACGAATAAAAATGTAACAGAACGTATCTTCCGGGAAAACTCCGGTTGCCCCACTAGGGGTGCCTTTCGGTTTAGAATGGCTAAAATTGACACTCTTGTGCTTATTAAATAAAAATTATGCCTTTGATTTTTATAAAACTTTCTGAAAAATTGTAACTAACTGATTTCTATATAATTTTGTTTGTCTATACTTCGCGATAAATCTTGGGTGTGCCCCAGGGGCTCTTTTAGGGCTAATAAAAACACTCAATTTTACCATATTCGTCCAAACTTTTCTGTTTATGTCTATTTAGCAATTTTGCATGGTGCCGAACTCAAATTGAAATATGTTAAGGTCTTTAGGACTTTGGGGGCTAAATGTGGGGGGGGAGCAAATGATGGACTTGGTCATTTCTTTTTTTGCATGGTACAGAACTCAAAGTTACATATGTTAAGGCCTAAAATTGCACTGTTTGTCCATTTTCACCAGGATTTGACGTCCCCTGGGGACTTTTGGAGCTAAATGCGTGGAGGGGGGAAGGCGCAATGCTGAACTTGGCCATTTTTTTTTAATGCCTCTTTCACTGTGCGCTCACGGGGGACCATGCATGCTTCACTGTTTATTTTTTATTGGGAATCACCGAAGGTCACTCAAGGATAAGCGTTAATGAATGTAAGATGGTAGTGTAGTAATCGTTAATAGTGTAAGTTGGGTAAAATTTGATTATTTATGGGGACAGCTCAACAAGAACTTGTTTACATTGGATTTGAAGGCTACCATGTTGTATTCAACCGGGAAGCAGGCCAGAGGAACAGTGTTTTATAGGCGGGCAGTTCTGGGAAATAAGCTTTGTCCATGGAATCTGCGTTTAGATTTAGACACAGACAGAGGATGGGGGAAATCGTATGTAGTGGTTGTAGCTAGTCGAGTGTTTTCTTTTTGTGAAAGTTTGGTAAGGGGGAACAGATTGTGAATTCAGTCAAGCACTTGTCATGAAAATAACGATAGAGCAGAGACCGCTCGCAAAGTCTCTTCTGTGGGAATGAGGAAAAGGCATCACCTACTAGGTTTCGAAGCCGTATCAAGGTTGGATAGGGCGCGCCGAGCAGTTCCTGCCCAGAAATGTTTCTGTTCATTCAACCATTAGCGATCACGCATATTAACTTACGCGAGCCATTGCTTGTCTACTACGTCATGATCCGTCATAGGAAATAAATGGTGGTAGTCAATTTGGCGTCATCTCTCAATTACGTTTTACGGTTTCTTGTTTGTTTCTTTTTCCAGTATTGTCTTTAATAAGTATAAAAGTATAAAAGAAAATAATAGGTTGAAGTAGTTCGCTTGAAGCATTATTTACTGTGTTTATTCTTCCGTCTTACTGGTTTATTCAAACAGATATTTTTTGCCAGTTACATTCCGCAATTTCTAGTTTCATTTCATTTTCACACTTTTTTTTAATAAAAAATATTTCTTTCAAATATAATAATTAAAAATGTTCGCAAACTGTTTTTTTTTTGTCTTTAAGTAAATATGCTTACTTACATATGTTTTTCAAATATTTTTAATACGCCGTTCTTTTAATTAATCTACGCAATTTATTCGATCCTTTAAATAAACATATTTATCTGAAAAAATTTTTACGTGAAATATTCATGCTACATTTAATATTCATTATTTCTGTGAAAATATGTCTGTAATTATTTAAAACATTTTAAATAAACATATTTTTTAAAAAATATGTAAACCACCATAAAAATTTGAAAAAAAAAAACTATATCTGTGAAAAATTCATAAAAGTCAATAAACTTAATCGTCAACCATGTTGATTTATAATGTTTGAGTCGACTCCAATTTTTTGATTGATTTAGTCGTTTTGGGCGCACTCTTTCCCGCGCTAATGCTTCATATCAATCAACAGCCTGATGTCTAATTGACAATTGCGTCATAACACGGCTTAAACGAATGGAGTTATTGTCTACAAACGTTTAATTATAATCACTTTTATAGTTACGCCTCTTTCCCATACATGATTATTATAGTAAATAATTATGTCAGCCCCTTTAAGAAACTCGTTTTATATTGTTTAGCACTTTGCAGTTAAAATAAAGTTGGTCACTTTAGCTCGCATGCGAATATAATCATATTATAATGATTAGATCACTCTGACAGACGTTAAGACATTTAAAAATAAATGTTTAAATTTCAATATTTCTCGCCGTTGACGGTGGCCATGTGGATTTGTATCTTGCTAATTGAGTCAGGGATGGCTTCGTTGCCGGGTTTCCCGACCGGCGGTAATCGTGACACCCTGTACTGATAGTTCCCGAAAGGATGAAGGTAGGTATTTAATATATATATATATATATATATATATATATATATATATATATATATATATATATATATATATATATATATTAATAATTTCTTTTACTCTAAGATATCAGTGGTTAATACTTACTCGATCACCAGTGCAAGAAGTGATAATTTCTACTAGTAGAGAGATTCGAACCCAGATAACAAAGCTAACCTTGGTTTTGCGGGCTAGCATTTTTTTCTCTAGGCCACTAACAATTAACCTTTAAATGCAAGTGGATTTAGATACTTATCAAGCTATATAAGCGAACTGTTATAATCAACAACTATGAGAGTATTCAACAAACAGAAAGTTCTGAATGATGTATGCATACTAGTTGACCGCTTTTCCCCCAGTTCACTAAAGTGAGCTCAACCTTAATCGGGGGTTTATAACTACAATATTTTGCAATAAATATTAAATTGTTTTATACCTTTAGTTTTTCATGCTTGCGCAATCATCAGCACAGGAATTGATAATTACTGCTGGTCGAGGGTCAAGGAAACCAACATTGGCTGTGTGTGTGTGCGTGTGTGCGCGTGTGCAGGAATTGATAATTACTGCAGGTCGAGAGGCATTGAAACATCCATTTGCTCTGTGTGTGTGTGTGTGTGTGTGTGTGTGTGTGTGTGTGTGTGTGTGTGTGTGTGTGTGTGTGTCTATGTGTTACGTCCTTCCATTTTTTTATTTATTTTTTTTTACCTCACGAGTACCTTTAAATTGTGGTGATTTATTATTCTCACTGTTAGATTCCTATTTAAAAAATGGAGATGGAAGCAAAGATGGTAGATAGGAAGACATGTGGGCGTCGTCGAGTGCTGCGTCGCTGCGATGTGTCCGGGCGATGCCACAGTAAATTGGTTTGATGACAGAACAGTTGGTCGACGGGCGCCAAATGAAAGGAACGAATTGAACCGGATGTCCATAAACCGACAATACCAGAAAGAGGCGGCCATCCATGGTGGATTGGCATGGAATCTATGCGCGGCCTTTTCCGACTGATGAGAACGATGCGGGTTGTAATCTGATCGGGATCAGGAATGCCATCAAACCGTGGACAATTCCTACACTGCTCCCCCCTCCCCACACTAACTCTCTCTCCCTCTCCCTCTCTCACTTTCTCTCTCTAAGCATCACTGTCTTTCTCTTTCTCTCCCCATCTCTCATTTACACACATTTTTATCTATTTCTCTAGCACACTGTCTAGCTTCGCTTTTTCATATTTCTCTCTCTCTCTCTCTCTCTCTCTATATATATATATATATATATATATATATATATATATATATATATATATAATGGTTAGGAGCCTTGACTGTCATACAGTCAGTCGGGTTTCAATCCTGGCTTAAGGTAGTTGTCTGTCTGTCTGTATGTCTAGCCGCACTGATGAGCTGTGAAACAGCGAAACAGTACTGTATCTGGATGACTATAATGCTCCTCATTTTGAGTTGAGCATATTGAGAAGTGATACACGAATTGCCATTAGTGTATAAAGCGATGCTTTTTGTGTAAACAAATCGAGCTTAGGTATTTCGGACGACGTCAAAACGTCGTTAAACTCACGAGTCGTTCAGCAGCCCCCGATAGCATAATGGTCAGTCGTACAGAGGGTCGGGTTTCAGTCCTGGCTTGAGGTAGTTGTCTGTCTAGCTACACTGATGAGCTGCGAAACAGTACTGTATGTGGATGACTATATATATATATACACATATATATGTGTGTGTGTGTTTGTATGTATGTGTGTGTGCATGTGTGTTCGTTCACATGTCTCCCGTTTTCACTCTCTCTCTCTCTCTCTCTCTCTCTCTCTCTCTCTCTCCTTATATCTCTTATTTCTCTCTCACACTCTTTTTCCCCCCTCTCTTGGTCACACACGCGCGCGTATCTAGCAGATAGACGCGAAACAACAGTATGAGAGAGGAAGAGATAGACTCGCTTTTTCATATCCCCCCGTCTCTCATCCCTTCTATGCACACACACACACACACACACACACACACACACACACACATACATGCACCTCTATTCCTCCTCCGTCTCACTCTCTTCATATGCGTCTCTCTCTCCCCCTCTCTCTCTCTCTCTCTCTCTCTCTCTCTCTCTCTCTCATCTACATAAACGTATATCTGATTACTTATGAATGGACTTGTTATCTGTGGTATCGCTTTCCCGCTTTATTTCATCTAGTCTTTCTGCACATGCGCATACACACGCACGCATGCGTTCATAATTGTCCTCCGGCCCTTCCGGCATCAACATTGATCACCTGACCTGCACACACATCGTTGGATTCTTAGCGATTCATTCGATGGAATGTTGTAATAATAATTCACAACCTATATTTGTCTATTACTATTTCTTACTTGTGAACACTAACTAGCAAAAAAAAAAAAATCGTGGTGTTCCCTAGAGTCTGAATGACAATAAGTCTCCACAAGGGTACAGTTACCAATCACTTTTTCATTTTCACATCAGGTGTTTACCAAAGAGTTCTTGGATTTTTCTTAAATTTGAATAGCACTCACTCCTCAGCTTACTATTACCCTCTGTTCCCCCTGGATGGCGATTGCTCCTCCTCACTTCTTAGGGGATGGGAGAGGGTATCACAATATGGTACTATTGGTATTTAATAATCAAGAGTTATCCTCAGTCACTGCCAACAAGCGGTAATCCCGGGGGTCTGAGTGACAGCATGTCTCCCAGTATTCACATTACAATTAACTTTTTATTGCCGTTTTAAATCAGTTTGTTTTCATACAACAGTCCTTTATCATCATTATTTTTATTATTATTATTAGTAGTAGTAGTAGTCGTAGTAGTAGTAGTAGCAGTAGTAGTAGTAGCAGCAACAGTAGTAACGCTTAATGTTCAGCTATGTCAAGGATGCTTCATGTCAATGCTTGTGCAATTCTGTTGGATAGTAGTAGAACCTATAAGTGATCAACAGATAGATAAAAATGCTTATCATAATATAGGTGCTATTATCTCTACTTTGCCTGTGTGAGTATGTGTGTGTGTTTCCTATGGACTCCGAAACAGCTAAACCGATTTTGTATGTATATTTCGCACCATCTTCTATACCAATAAAGTAAAGTCAATTTTCCCTTGTAAATTGAATTACCACGTGACAGGCGATATATATATATATATATATATATATATATATATATATATATATATATATATAATTTTAGTACAAAATTTAATTATTGCAATCATGACAGGGAGACCCGTTTTGATGATTTTATTCATGATTAAAAGTAGGAAATGAGAGAAGAAAAAAAAAACGATTTAATGAGGAAGGCCAGCTGACCAGTTTCCCCCTCACTTTTCATAAGTTGGATCGAGGGATTTACTTTTTTTTTCTTTCTTGTTAAATTTTATTAATAAAATCGAGTGAAATGGGAGACGATACGTCTAAAATAAAATTGGAATTATATAATTATATATATATATATATATATATATATATATATATATATATATTTCTAATATGATTACGCTTCCTGCCAATAACTGATGCATGTTTTCGAAAGTTATTCGAAATATAATCTACATCTAAAACAAAATGTACACCAAAAAAACTATAAAAAAAAATCCAAGTCATTTATTGTAGGTAAAACATGTTTAATACGAAACTGTGTCAATTATTCAGAAAAACTAAATAACTAATTGTTCATTCTACGTTTTACTTTTAAAGCTGATATTCGTATTATGTGGATTATTCGGATTACTGTTTCCTTCTTGCGTGTTATTTTCATAACGTTTCGCTCAACCTTCTTCAGGTATATCTGGTCGGACTCGGAAAAATCTCGTGGCGTTATGGATAAAGTACTTGGTTATAATTTTGTTGCAAATGATACATTCTGGATGTTAAAGGTTCAATTCTCCTTTCAAGCGATACCAGAAATACAATTGCAAATTACTTACGATTTCTACACGGATATAACTGATGGAGCGAAATCATATTACCTCATAAGATTAAATAGAAAGGCTACGTTGGAAATTCCGCGCAGATTCCTGAGTTGAACGGAAAGAGTTTCTAAGATCGACAAGATATACTTGAAGATGGTCGCGGGTTACATCGGCCGAAACTTTACCTCCGGGCCACTAAACAATTGTTACGCAAATAAAGTGAATTAACAATTCATAAACGCCAAATTTGAGCGAAGACAATAGACAGTCTAGAGTGTTCAGTGAGCGGAAGTTGTGAACATTACATAAACGCTAGTTTTTATTTCCCCGACAGTGCTCAATCTTAAATAATCTTAAAGATGCTTAATAATGATCATAATTATAAATAATAATGATTGCTTATATATAAAGAAATTAGAGTTTCAGGCTGTCACAATCACACGCACACACGTGTACTTCGATAATTTTTTTGTGTGTGTGTGTGTGTGTGTGTGTGTGTATTGATATTCATATTAAAACCCTTTTTTTCCATTTATTTAAAAAGAAAATACAACTTTGTTATATATGGGCCGTGGAATTGCATTCTTCTGTAAAAGATCTAGCTAATTTGCATATTCTTTTAAACATTCATTTTAATTAATTCCCTATTAGTTTTTTTTTCGGTTTTCTTATGGAATGACCATCTTTAGTTAACTATTACGTTTAATTATATTCATGCAGATATTCTACATGATTTATACTTGCATAATATTTGCACATTTAACAAGTGTTTTTACTGTAACCAGGAAATAAAAAAAAATATAGTTAAATATTTAGAGATCTATAAAGAATCAGAATCGATGATTGTATTGGAATCGGATATTTAGTGCGGAATCGGTATTGTATCAGAATTGGGAAGAATATTGGAATCGTCCCATCACTAATATATATATATATATATATATATATATGTATATATATGTATGTATATATATATGTATATATATGTGTATATATATGTATGTATATATATGTGTATATATATGTATATGTGTGTGTGTGTATAATATATATATATATGTGTGTGTATAATATATATATATATATATATAAGGCGCGTATATAGAAAGTAACATTGTTGACTATTCCATTTGAAATTAGAATTATCATTAAGCTTATTTTTTACTGCAGGTCGAGTTATATTCTGGAGACTTGATAATATGTTCGTTGATTTTTAAAGAATGTATATGAGTTCATTTCAGCCACTATAACTCTTGAAAAGTTTTAGGTCAGTAACTTAACACTTTCGTGTGTGTGTGTGTGTGTGTGTGTGTGTGTGTGTGTGTGTGTGTGTGTGTGTGTGTGTGTGTGTGTGTGTGTGTGTGTGTGTGTGTGTGTGTGTGTGTGTGTGTGTGTGTGTGTGTGTGTGTGTGTGTGTGTGTGTGTGTGTGTGTGTGTGTGTGTGTGTGTGTGTGTGTGTGTGTGTGTGTGTGTGTGTGTGTGTGTGTGTGTGTGTGTGTGTGTGTGTGTGTGTGTGTGTGTGTGTGTGTGTGTGTGTGTGTGTGTGTGTGTGTGTGTGTGTGTGTGTGTGTGTGTGTGTGTGTGTGTGTGTGTGTGTGTGTGTGTGTGTGTGTGTGTGTGTGTGTGTGTGTGTGTGTGTGTGTGTGTGTGTGTGTGTGTGTGTGTGTGTGTGTGTGTGTGTGTGTGTGTGTGTGTGTGTGTGTGTGTGTGTGTGTGTGTGTGTGTGTGTGTGTGTGTGTGTGTGTGTGTGTGTGTGTGTGTGTGTGTGTGTGTGTGTGTGTGTGTGTGTGTGTGTGTGTGTGTGTGTGTAAGAAATCCACTGTTTAAGAAGCACTTGCTATTCAGAATTTTAAGTTTAACGGTTGAAAAGACCAGACAAGTGCAAAATTTATCAAAATTAAATTCAAATTTTAGAGTCGTAAAAGAGGCTTAGTTTTTTACATAATACTTATATAATAACTGTTGCTTGTACAGCAGCATTGCATCCAATAAAGACGTCATCACATGATGGATCTTAGCACGTATATACATAGCTACCATAGCTGATCGACTCATTGCATAGAATACTATACATTTACAATTAATAATACATGGATAATAAACTAGAAGGGAGACCCGACGTTCCCCCGGGACCGAATGATGATCCATGATAGCTATGGCTAAAAATATATTACCTGAAAGTACTTCGTTCAAACTCCTCGGCTTAACGTTCACAGGGAACATGAGTTGGAACAGATACATTGAGGACATTGCCAAGGCTGCTGCTAAGAAGGTGGCTCTCTCTACCGTGCTAGAAAGTTACTTACACTTGAAAGTATCCTGTACCTCTACGAGGTCACTATTCGCCCGCGTATAGAGTATTGTTGTCACATTTGAGCTACTACTAGTCTCTCACTCCTGGACAGGGTTCCAAAAAATAGAGTCTCCAACTTGATAGGTCCTCAACTGTCATCTAAGCTTTGGCCTCTGTTCCATCGACGAAATGTTGCATCCCTCTGCCTGTTTTACAAGTATTTTAATGGTGAATGCTCCGACGAACTACTAACTCTTGTAGCCCCATCAAACCCGACAGGCAGCAAAGTCCCACCCCTACACAGTAGAGATCCCTAGATGTAAGCAAGCCTTCTACTTCAATAGTTTCTTCCCCCAAACTGCTTTACTTTGGAATTCCCTTCCAGTTTGCTGCTTACCCAACTGTACTGACATACAGAAGTTCAAGTGTAATGTGAACAGGCATTTTGTTGCTCAACTCCCTACATAGTATCCCTGGAACTCATGTCCCTCATAGTAGCCCTCCACATCAAAGTAACACTGTGTCTTGTTTAGGATAAAAAAAAATGTTTCACACTCTTGTATTTTACTTTAATCAAAATCGGTGAAATCGTCTATTTTCCAATCAAATCAATTGATTGCCTGTTCTAGTTGGAAGCCTATCACGATGCACCGAGAGAAAGCTTCATATGCATCACCACAGTGGCTTAGTCCACAATAAATTGTAGTCTACATTGCATAACTGAGAACCTAGTATGGATTTATATATATATATATATATATATATATATATATATATATATATATATATATATATATAGATAGATAGATATAGATATATATATATATTTATATATATATATATATATATATATGGATATATATATATATATTTGTTTATTGTTATATAAACATGCTCACATCCCGCTGCTACAAATAGCCACTTGTTTGAATAGTCGTCGCTGCCTGATGATATCTGTTGTTTGATTGAAACAAGTGGCTATTTGTAGCAGCGAGATGTGAGCATGTTTATATAACAATAAAAGGTATTATCAGCTCTTTTTATTGAGCACTATCTAACAACCTCGTTGAATTCATTAGTCCATTACTTTTGAATAAAAAAACGAGTATATATATACATATATATATATATATATATATATATATATATATATATATATATATAATTTAAAGGAGATTAGAACAATAGTCTAAAGAGCAGAGTGTATTTTAATGTAATAGTAAAATTACTAGTTTAATTAAAATACAGGAAAGAAAAAGTGCTCGTTGTAATAAGCTCGATAGGTAAATATTCTAGAGCTAATTTAATATTTAGTAATGTGATTGATAATTTAAAAATCAAATTATAATTAAATTAAAAATCCGTTTCATAAGAAGGAACAACTATATGTAATAATTATTGTCCGTAACTTGATGTCTCCACAATAAAAACACTGTTTTCCGAAACGATCGTACAAATAATTGATTTTGTTGTTCCTTCTTATGAAACGGATTTTTAATTTAATTATAATTTGATTTTTTAATTATCAATCACATTACTAAATATTATATATATATATATATATATATATATATATATATATATATATATATATATATATATAATGGCTTGAATGAAAGTTTAAAAGTTAAAAAAATCAATCATCCTGATGCAGTTTGTGCTCTAAACAGAAACATTCATTTCGAACGCGCTCCTGTCATATTAAAGAATCTAATGTTGATTTTATATGTTGGACCTTTCGGCTTGTTTGGTAATAAGACTTCTCAAATACACTTGTGGTGTTAGGTTGTTTAAGGTGGTAACTGTGCGTCAAAATTGTCTTCTTTTTCTTTAATCGGATTGTTTCTATTATCGATTAGCAATACTTATCAAAGACGTTCTTGTATAGAACCTATCTAAGAACACTGCCAGGCACATGAAGTAGCTTCGTGTGAAATTTCATAAAAAATTAGCTCAATTGTTTTGGAGTCTATAAGGAATAAACTCACTCACACAAACACACACACATACAGGCACACACTGATAAAGTTCCTGTCATATAATAGTAGAAATAATAGATAACAACATATGCAGAAAACGGATAAACAATCCGACAGTATGACATAATTATGACTGGATAATTTCATCTGAAATAAGTTCCTATGACGTTTCGACATAACTGATTCCTTCTTCAGGTCGATTGACGAAATGAGAGAAAAAATCTGTTTTGTTTTCGATGAAATAATATTGTTTTTCCCGTTGGCGTTTACATACCGCAACGTCGAATTAAGTGAATAAAGTCTATTTCACACACGAAGGCTTTTTTTTTTAACCATTATTTATATCAGATGACGGTGAGGCTGCAGAAGCCGACATTTGGGATGAAGGAAAACGGTGTAGGACGGGAATCATTCAGAAAGTAAAAGCGAAATGGTAAAACGTTGTCAACTTTGGTATTTCGCAGTCAGACATGACAATAACTGGCGTTGAGATAGAACAGGGGAGATATAAAGAGAACAATGGAGGAGAGCGAGAGTGAAAAGGTGGGAACAGAGAGAGAGAGAGAGAGAGAGAGAGAGAGAGAGAGGGGGGAGTGAGGGTACAGGAACAAAACGAAGTAGAGAGAGGGGGTGAGGGGAGATACAAAGTGGAATAGGTAAAGATATTGAGTAAGAGAGAGACGGCGAGAAAGAGTGTGAGAGAGAACAGGAAAGTGAACGTATAAGAACAAGGTAATGTGAGAGAAGGGAGGAAGAAAAATAAAGAGGGAGAAAGTGAGTACAAAGGCGATGTAGTCAGAGAGAGAGAGAGAGAGAGAGAGAGAGAAAGAGAGAGAGAGAGAGAGAGAGAGAGAGAGGACCAGTTGAATGAATTGGATTAGGTTTCTATGGTCATTGCAGATCTTTTTTGTTATTGTTTCATGTGCCCCTCCTTCCTCTCTCTCTCTCTCTCTCTCTCTCTCTCTTTCTCTCTCTCTCTCTCTCTCTCTCTCTCTCTATATATATATATATATATATATATATATTGTCGTTGTTATTGCGGAAGTATGTTATATATGCTCGCTTATTAACACTGGTATTCGTTCAGCTTAATTAACTGGGTCAATTAATATTAACTTTGGTTTAATTGGTATATGAACAATACCGAAATTTAATAAGTAAAATTTTGATTAAAAACAATATATATATATATATATATATATATATATATATCGACCCCCATTCACATAAATTCATCGTAGCAGACGAACCCAATCACACTGCTGTAGGACAGTTTACAAAGTCTGTGCTCAACATAGCAACACCCAACACCCGGGGGTTTCTTTTGTTTCAAGACTCCCCCCACCACCCCCACTCCCGCACACATCTTCTTTTCTTTCTCTTTATTTTTTGTTGTTCTTCTTTTTTGTTCTTCAACCCAAATACCACCACCAACAACAACAAAACAACGACAACAACAACAAAAAGAAAAATTGTGAGGAGGTTGGGCCGTGAAATGACTGTTAAACAAGGCAGACAAACAATTCAAACCCCAGAAAAGTAATCCGTTCGTTTTCTTAAAGACCATTCTCTTTCAGGACGCCCAGTCAAAGAATTACAACGCACACTCTTCAAAAAACCTGCTGACATTTCCGCTTTAACAACTCATAGTTTTATTATGATTTGAACTCACTTGGAGTTCTCACATAAGTCATCACCAGAGATGATTAATGGACAGCAACCGGTTGTGTTCGTTGGGGTGTAGGTGACAACAAGTCTTCCCAGATTTCCAGTAAATGAATTTCCATCATCGCAACAGCCGCATGCCATTGACTTCTCGCTTGCAATGACCATTGGTCTTCATTGCAATTTTGTTGGCGATAAGCCTTCCCAAGGTCCCAGTATTCTTCGAATGCATCCAGTGGAGGTCTGCTTAGTGCTTTGTCTCCTTGGTCTTTTTATCCTTCCTTACTCTTCTCGACTATTTGGTGTGGTACCGACACGACAGTCTTATTATAATTGTTGTTGTTGTTGTTGTTGTTGTTGTCGTTGTTAATAATAATAATAATAATAATAATAATAATAATAATAATAATAATAATAATCTATTAAACTTAATTTCCTGAAATTACTATTGTAACAGAACACGGGCACACATAGGCAAATGCAAATGCATGCGAAATGACCTCCCTGGTAAAGAAAGACTATAGAAAGGACAAAGTTAGTGAAAACGATCACGTTAGAGACGTCACAGCTGTAACGAGAAGTCACGCGTGGCGGGAGAATGAGGTAATCAATGCCGTTCTTACAACGGGGAAAAGCGAGTTGAAGTTCTTTTCTATTCTTTGTCTACTTTGCGACTGAGGCTACAAAGTGTTGGGTGACGGTGCACTATTTCATCTTTCCTAATATTGCGGTTAGTGAATAACATAAATTGTTTCTCGATCGCAGTTGTTAGTGAGGGCCAACGCAGTTAGTGCTGTGATTAATATATGCCATTTTTTACTTACTATTTCATCTTATAAATATTGTCACATTTGATGCTTCCTTGGCAATGTATAAAAGTCATAAAAGAATGCGAGACAAACTCTGTATAGACATTAAAATGGTTTTATGTTGTTAAATATTAATTTCTATCCTTATTGATAAATATTAAATGAGGAATTATTTCGAGTTAAATCCGTTTCTCGATAAACTCAACATCAAGTAAAATTCGTTGGCCATTTTGTTTAGCTTCGGCTTATTTTCATAATGCTGTCACATTCCAAGCGTGATTTTCTCATTTAGATGCATAATGCCAACTAGATTTTGAATGATTCCTCATGTAGTAATATAGAACAAAATTAACAAATATAAAACTATTTTTATTCCTAAACGTATTTTTCCGCGTTTCTTCCATTGCTGCGACTTTTATACATTGCCGCCTCCATCATTGCGTTATTCTTTCTATTCTTTCTATTCTTTCTTTTTTTTATCAAATAATATAGCATTAGAATCGTGTGCAAAGTGAAAACTAAAATAGAGGATGCTGATTAGATAATCAGACACACCTCAATATGATCTAAGTTGGGCACCATAGAATAAAATCGAAGCTCGGTATGATCTAAGTTGGGCACCTTTAAGTAAAATTCAACCCTAAGTCGGGAACCATAACGTAAAATCGAACCTCGGTATGATCCAAGTTGGGCACCATGACGTAAAATCGAACCTCGGTATGATCTAAGTTGGGCACCATAACGTAAAATCGAACCTCGGTATGATCCAAGTTGGGCACCATGACGTAAAATCGAACCTCGGTATGATCTAAGTTGGGCACCATAACGTAAAATCGAACCTCGGTATGATCTAAGTTGGGTACCATAGAGTAAAATTGAACCTCGGTATGATCTAAGTTGGGCACCATAAAGTAAAATCGAACCTCGGTATGATCCAAGTGTGGCACCATAACGTAAAATTGAACCTCGGTATGATCTAAGTTGGTATCAGAAGGTAAAATCAAACCCAATAATTTAAACACGTATCAATTCTTTTAAATGTTCTATTTCTCTTTCGACCGTATTTCACGCCAGCCGATGTTCTCTCTGGCAATCATCCCAAGAGATCAAGAGCTGACTTGACAGTATCAAACTTTTTATTTTCTGGGTGAGGTATGGTCTTTCTCGGTCCAAAGAGGTGCATTATTACCTTCTTCTCTTCTACCTCCCTCTTCTTCGGAACCAGGATTGATTCATTGCCAATCCCATGAGGCGTTTCTATCGGAGAATATCAACGGGTCTGTTCACTGTACAAGACATGGTATTCTTACTTCTTGCAGATCAGGGACTAAATTCATAGTACCAGGCCCCCTTTTATTAGGGTAGAATATAGTTTGGGATCACTGGAAACTTGGGAATGATGATAATTAAGGGGTCTCTCTATGCTCTTCAACGCCCCTATATTGGGCCCTCGCTATGCATGTGCGTAATTACTGCTATTGGTGTCAGTGTGTGTGTGTGTGTGTGTGTGTGTGTGTGTGTGTGTGTGTGTGTGTGTGCAAGAGAGGGGGTAGAGATTAAAAACAAACAGGACCTTTTTGTTCGGACAAGGGGGAACTTTCACACTGAAGATAAACAAAAACACACAACTAAAAAAAAAAAAAAGAAAAAATATCAAGGTACTGTATACGTAATTGTGACCCCCCTCCCTCAAAAAATGAGGTCGCCATCGAATTCGCTTTCTTATTTATTTTAAAAAATCATCTTCTAGAAGAATACCCGTCACAGGATGGGTAAAATTAATTCTATGAACAGAACAACGTTGCCCTAATATTGACGAATATTAGCGAATATTAAAATCAACATATACTGGCACTAAGCCTTATATCTAGACACCTTAATCCAATATTAATCAAAATCAATTGCGTGATTTTTATTCTAGAAAATGTCTAAAATTACAAGCTAAAATTTAAGAGCATTGCTAGGGCCACTGTGAGGAAAGTGAGCTCTCTCTACCATGCTAGAAAGTTACGCCTAAAAGTGTCCTGTAGATCTACAAGGTCACCATTCGCCCACGTATGGAGTATTGTAGTCACATTTGTGCATCTGCTACTATTCTCTCACTCCTGGACAGGGTTCAAAATAAAGTCGCCAATCTGATAGGTCCTGATCTGTCATCTAAGCTTAGGCCTCTGTCCCATCGATAAAATGTTGTATCTCTCTGCCTGTTCTACAAGTATTTTAATGGTGGATTCTCTGACGAACTACAAGTCCTTGTATACCCTCGACGTAACTGCCCCCGAAAAACCTGACAAGCAGCAAAATCCCACCCCTACACAATAGAGATCCCTAGATGTAAGAAAAGCCTTCTACTCTAATCGTTTATTTCAAAGAACTGCTAGACTTCGAAACTCTCTTCCGGTATCCTGCTTTCCCAACTTTACTGACATGCATAAGTTCAAGTGTAATGTGACCAGATATCTTGCTGCTCAACTCCCCGTGAAAATGGAATAAAAAAGAGGTTTCAATACGAAATCAAAATTCAAGGAATCTTGGTTAATTGCTGCTTAATTATGATAGTTCAAATTCCATGCAAATCCGAAATATTTGAAGTTTCAAATGGTAGCTTGAACCTATATCATGCCTTAAAATCCTTTAAAAATTCTCCAAAGAAATTGTAATTTCGAGAATATTCATTAATTGATGCTTAATATCTTATTGTTAAAATTTCACAAAACATCGTAAATCGAGTTATAAGAAGTTTTTCAACCTCAACTTTACCCTCTTTGCATGAAAATAAATTTAACCAAATATAGCTCACATTGCGACCTCTTATGCCTAGTAGTAGTGTTCCAAATTCGATAATGATCGATTCATTTTAAAGGGTTACGATACGTTTAAAACATTACTGAAGAGTCGAGAAAGTCATGTCAGAAGGGACAACACGATCCAGACCTTTACTGGAATGCCAAAGGGAGGTTTAATGCCACTAAAATTCCAGGGAAAACCTACAGCCGGTATCCACCGTTTCCACTTTCCTCGGAAACTACTGAACCGATCTGGCTGAAATTCAGTATGGACCTTTGTTATGATAAGGTGCAGCGAGCTAAACATTACGATATCTGTTAGATGCGCAGTTAGGGTTTAATAGGGGTCATTATTTAAAGCAAAAATGAGCACATGTTTAACCATATTCAACAGTCACTTTGGCAGAAGCACTCATTCTAAGTCAACAGGCTATAA
>NC_136500.1:89012255-89027255 GCF_053919585.1 Euprymna scolopes
TATAGAAATCAGTTACAACTTTTCAGAAAGTTTTATAAAAATCCAAGGCATCAATTTTTTTTTAATAAGCACAAAAGTGTAAATTTTAGCCATTTTAATCCGAAAGACACCTCACGAAGAGGGGGGGGTTCAACCGGAGTTTTCTTGGAAAATCCGTTACTGTTACTTCATATCATATGTAATATTTGTGCAAAATTTAAAAAAAAAAAAAAAAAAAATCCAAGGCGTAGTTATTGAGAAGTACGAACGGATGAACAGACAAGGGTGAATTACAGGTTCATCCTCCTTTTGTCGGGGGGACGCCCCTCCCCCCAAAAAAATCGGAAACGTACAATCTCAAGGCTGAGTTGTGAATTAGTCCAGAAGAAAAACTCGTTAGGCATGTTTACTTGTTTAGGATTCACTTCTAAACTAATTAATCCATTGTTACGACTTTTACTGCCACAGCTGACAGGCATGGATCATATTTAGTTTAACTTAGTTGCATGTGAAAAAAAAAGTGGGGGAATGGAAAATTCATGAGATGTTCGAATTCTTTTGAAATTTGAACAATAAATATTTTACATAAATTAATACATATTCCACATTTTTATATTTTGAAAAGATTTTAGGGGTTAATCATAATTTGGGAACATTACTTATTTAACAATTCTAAAATTTTAGATTTACATTGAATATTATCTATGGTTATTAAACACCAATTAAGCAAGATTTCCTTAATTTCAGTTTCTTCTTGTGGCCCCTTAAATTATTCATATAATGAATTTTATTAAAATTGTAACAAGGATTCTAAATGTAAGGTTTATATTTTATAGGAATGATCAAACAGTCACTGAAGGGTTTTGAACTTTAATAGAGTCTTGTTTTTTTATATATTTCTGTAATTTTAACACAATCTACGACATTGGCAATTTTTTTTCTTTTCTTTTAATGTAAAATTCAAACAATTTTTATTCATGAAAAATAATGTCTTTTAAATGTTACTCATTTTCAGCTTCACATATTTGTGCTGTTTTCAAAACATTATTCATAACAGATTGCAGAATCTCTGGATTTCGATTTGACTCCCTTATTTCGTTCCTGGTGTTTTCCTTCAATTCTTGTAGGGTCTGGGGTTTGTTAACATAGACTCTTTCTTTATGATATCTCCACAAGAAAAAGTTGGGGCTAGTCGAGTCTGTTTTGAAAAGAGCATAAATATTTGAAGCTGAAAATGGGCAACATTTAAAAGAGATTATTCTTCATAAATAAAGATTGTTTGAATTTTCCCATTTTAAAAATCAATTTCCCAATGTCTTAGTCAAATTGTGTTGAAATTATATAAAGATATCATCAAAAATAAAGAATCTATTTAATTTTTAACCCCTTCAGTAACTTTTTGGACACCCTATATGTGGGATTTAATTTTTGTACGAGGAATTAAAAATGGCGAAAACTGTTATGGAAATTAGTTTTACATCACTTTTATTCTCCGTTACAAACTTGGCCTTTTGGCCAAGATCAAAGTGTAGTATCTGTTCTGGCAGATACTGCAAGCAAAGACCCTATGTGGGGGCGACCCCACAGATAAGACCTTGATCAATGTAGGGGCAACCCTTCATACCAATTGTCACTATCCAGCTCCCCTACTCCCCGGGGAGTTGGTCCCCATTTCCCCTTCACTCCTCACTTTAAAAATCGGCCTTGTGCCTAATTTGCTCAGTGGGGAAGCAAATAAATACCTCAAAGTGTAGTATCTGTTCTTCAGATGCTGCACTTCCATTTCTTGTTCTCTTTCGGTGGAGGAGAAGTCTTTCACGACAGAGGCAATTTTTTTATTTTTATTTTTGTACCTTTTCTCCACGTTAAAAACTACCCTGGTGTCTAACTCTGTCCCGTGGGGAGGCATTGTAAATAAGTACAATACTATATGCAATGAAAATTAATGTTTCAAAATCGAAACAGAGCCGAATCAAGACAGAAGATTATCAACTTTCTAACTGCAATACATAATAAATGTTGTTAAACTTAACACTTCGCTGTAGAAAACTCACCCAAATGGTATTGAAGGTTGGACAGTGGAGTACGAATCTCCACCCGTAAACACGTCCATTGCTGAGTGATTAAGGTGATGCCGTTCATATCTATACACGTCTAAGGGACGAGGGAGGGAGTGTTGGAACGTTGAGAAACTTGTCATTTGCGTTCTAATAAATACGACCGCCTTTTGCAGGTGTGACAGTGACAACCTGAGTGCCTTTATTTTCTTGTAGTTGGTTTTGATGCTAATCTGTAATGACATTCGTCTTTCTCATTCGATTTTCATCCTTTTTTTTTTCTTCGTCATCTTTCCCATCTTCTCCTCATCATAATCTTATCATTCTTCCTCTTCTTCTACATCATCCTATTTTTCTTCCTCCTCCGCATTCTATTACTTTTCTTCTTCCCCATCCCCTTTTTGGTCTTCTTCCTCCTCATCTTTCTTACTTCACCTCCTCTTCTTCTACTACTTCTCCTTCCTCGTCCTGTCCTATGTCTTCTTCCTCGTCTTCTTTTTTTTTCTATTTCTTCTCCCTCATCCTCCCATTCTATTTTGCCTTCCTCATCCTCTCAGTCTACTTCTTCTGCTTCCGCATCATCTTTTACTTTTCCTCCTCCTCCTCCTCCTCCTCCTCCTCTAATTTCGTAGTCGTTTTACTGCCAAAAAAGTGCAATAAAAGGTCTTCGTGACAATTGTGGGTCAGTACAATATCAAAAAGTCACCCGATAAATACAAGGGAGGGGGCTAAAGTAATGACAGCTGTGAACTAGGGAACCCGGCAAGCCGAGTTCAAATCAAGTTGAATCGTTTTCTTACAATTGCGAAGGTTTGAACCCTCATCCTCATCCTCTTCAATTATAAGTAAAAAAAAAAAAAAAAACACTGTTGCATCTGTTTGTTTTTATTTTTCTCTTGGTTCAAGTCAAAGAGCCATTCGAGGATAAGAGTTTATGAGATGGACAGATTGTCAGCCGAATCAGTTAATTGAACTTAGTTCATATCACTGATCGTAATGAACTTACGATATGGAGTGGTTTATGAAAAGTATTGGATTTAGTGACGACCATACTGTAATCTGTAGGGCAGCAGTTCGGCTATAATGTGCAAAAAAGCTTTGTCCATGGTAATTTCTCTCGGTACATGGTGGGAGAAAGGAAAGCATTCTTCTGCTGTGGTAGATTGACGGGTTCTTATCATGGATGTTGTACTGGTACAAACGAGACATTGGAGCTCAGCCGAGCATCGTCTACAGAAATAAGGATAGAGTAGAAAGTGACTAGCGATGTAATTTCAAGAGATGAGCGCGTTAGTGTTATTGACAATTTTGCGCGTCGTGTCCAAGTGTGCTCATCATTGGACACTAATAAAACGAAGACTGTTGGACATTTATGAACGAAGTTTGGTGGAAAAGGCAGGAGTCAATCGAAGTTTATTTTGTATATAATATTGTTGACTTGCAGTAAAGATTTGCGAATTTCATTAGCGCTTCCATAAGTAGCGTCTTCGCGAAAATTACCCAATGCATTAGAGGATGCATTTGTGCCGTTAACCAAATGAGGTAGTAACTAGATCTTTTAAAAATACACCTAGTGATAGAATAAAAGTTCGATTTAAGCGAAATCAGCAAAGATTCACGACAAAAAATAAACACTTTTTTTACTGTCTAAAACGCTACCGTTGTTACGTAACACAGCGCGGGCGTATGCAAATGCACTCGAAATGACGTCACCAGTAGGGGACAAAAGGTCATTTAAAAGGAGATCAGGTAAAAATGTGAATAACGTTCGAGATCTCGTGAGAGCCGTGAATGACCCTCGAGAAAACGATCATGTGGGTGACGTCATGGTCGTAACTACGAAGAAATGAATGTCGTTATTACAAAGCAAACGCGAGTTGAGGTTCTTTTCTATTCTTCGTCTCCTTTGCGACTGAGCATACAACGTGTTGATTCCCGAAGAACGTTACAGTTACTGAATAAAGCTATATTTGACAAAAAAAGATATATCTATGTATCTATGAAAGTGAAATTGTCTGTCTATCTGTGTACATTTCCCGACCAAACTACTCTGTCAATTTTCAGTCTACAGACACGAGATTTGACATAAGAGGTATTGAGGTTTGGGAAAATTCTTTTAATCGGTTTTTGATCAGAAATTTGGCTGTCAAGGTGTCAAAGTTCATCGATTTGACCTTTGAAAATTCTACCAAACTCCTCTGCCAATTTTGGGTCTAAACACTTGAAATTTTAGATGTAAGTTACTTGGATATCGATCAAATTCTTTCATTTGATTTGAGTCCAAAACAATAAATATTAAGGGGTCAAAATTGGGGTCAAAGTTTTAAAAAATTGACCTCTGCGGTCTCTGCCAAATTACTCAGCCAATGTTTGGTCTAAACATTTGAAATTTTACATAAAGTGTATTCAGACATCAGGCAAGCTTGTTAATCGAGTTTTTGCCGGAAATTTGGCTGTCAGAAGGCCAAGTTCAAAAGATTTGGCATTTGCGGTCTCTAGCCAACTATTCAACCATTTTTGGGTCCAAACATTTGAAACTTTACATAAAGATATGCAACAAGCTTTTTAATTAGTTTTTGGGCGAGAATTTGGCTGCTAAGAGGTCAACGCAGAAAGAGTTGACCGTTGCAGACTCTACCAAATACCTCCGCCAATTTTGGGTCTAAAAACTTGAAATTTTAGATGTAGGTTACCTGGACATGAGTCAAACTTTTTAATATATATATACACATTCACGTAAAAGTACGAACAGTGTATAGGGTCCGGCAAAGCCGGGCTTAACTGCTAGTATCAATACTCCGATAACTGACCAGACAGACGAGCGTTTACGTTATGCATTTCTTATATATTCTTTTATAATTCGGTTTTCCAGCCTCTAATACATATAATTCGGTTTTCCAGCCTCCAATACATACAATGTGCAAACAAACAAGTCAGCAATATTATTAGAGTTTTGATATTATGTCGATGTTATAAAATCGTCTTTTGCTAATTTATACACTGGTCCATCCTTCCTTGATATACGTACATATGATGATTGTTGCATCTTTCCAGATGATCGCCGTCACATTGAGTTCTCCCAATCTTGTCGTTCATGCCATCTCAGATGACTCTGCTCTGCCGCCGCAGATTTATGTATACATACATACATACATACATATACATACATACATCTGTATTCCTATAAATTTGGAGTTATTTGTGTATTGATATTCATATTAAAAACACTTTTTCTATTTATTTAAAAAAAAAAAAACTTTGTTATATATGGGTGTAGAATTGCATTCATCTGCAAAAGATATAGCTAATGTGCATATCCTTTTAAACATTCATTCTGTTTAATTCCAGATTACTTCTTTTTCGGTTTTCTTACTGGAAGTGATAATCTGTTACGTGTCATTATATTCATGCAGATATTCTACATGATTTATATATGCGTAATATTTGCGCAAGAAGCTTATAGTAAACACAAAACTCTTTCTATATATATTTATGTATGCGTATATATATTTGTTTAAAAAAATTTTCCTGCCAAACTCCTCCGTCAGTTTTTGGTCTACAGATATGAGACTTCATATATACGGTATTCGAACACATACGACACTTTATATTTAGGCTTAAGCCGGGTTAAATCAGTGCAAAAGTGTGAAAATTAAAAAAAAAATGAAATTTGCCAGGTGAAGGTCGAACGACAGCATTACGAATATGCATGCGTGACGTAATAGCTATTGGTACATGTTTTAATCTTATGCTTTACAGTAAACATGGCTTCATAGTACAGTCATTGACATCAAAGGAAAAAGTAAATCGTAAGCTAAACGTTTTGGTTTCGAATCTTGGTAGTGGGGCACCAGTCATTTTTTTTTTTTTTAGCATTACTATATATTGGGTCCAATATAATATAATAATAAATACGAAATTTGCATTGATCAAAATATTATATTTAGGCGTATTTTACGACCGGGCAATGCCGGGCGGCCTTCAAATATATATATATATATATATATATATATATATATATATATATATATATATATATATATATATATATATATATATATATATACTAACTTCGAATATATATATATATATATATACTAACTGGCAGCCCGGGGTTACCCGGTCGTAAAATACGCTTAAACATGATATTTTAATTAATGCAGATTGCGTATGTATTATTATAGAATCAATCCTCTATTGATTATTATATATTATGAGGAATAATTTGCTAGATGGACTAATTCGCAAAAAGAAAATGAAAAAATAAAAAGATAATAATGATAATGTCGTTAATCAAGTTCCGTCTGTGTTTGTTTACAATATCACGTCAGCTGATATTTGGGCTTGATGATGAATGCCTTGAAACTGCATTCCTGATGATTGATTAGTTTTAAAATATACAAACGAAGAAATGATTTGCGGTGACATTAAATGAAAACTCTTCTTTTATTATATAAGTGTAATGTTATGGCCCTTTTAGGCTGTGATCATAGCGTAGTATCTGTTAATTGTGGCAAGCGCGGTCAAGGGTCAAAACATTAATAATAATGTTATTGTTATTATTATTAATTGATTTGAGTGGCGGATGGTCGCTGGATCAGTTATTATGATTAGAAGAATAAACAATTAAATTGAGAAAGAGATGATTGATGTGTGAATCGCAAAAGGAACGTGAAAATAGAAAATAGATGTAAACATTATTTGGGGGTTTGAATAAACAAATAACTAGATGTGGACATTAGGTTGGTGTGAGACACGTAATGAGATGACGTAAGAGAACACGTGACGTAGTTAGTTTGGGAGAGATTCAGAGAGTTGAGATTTGACCACCAAAGCGGACAGACGTCTAAACAGGGGTGGAAAGACAGGCTGTAAGAATAGGAAATGTAGGCGAACTGCAGATCCTGTGAAAACCATTTGAGACAACTCTAATAAATTTATATTATGAAAATATAAAGAGTTGTTTTATGGTTTCCCAAGTAAGAACAGATGTCTCAATTGGATGGTGCTGATCGTTTCATGGTTCGTCACGGAGCAGCGGGACGATAGAAGAACTCTTCAAGAAAAAGGTATGAAGCATATATTATTATTCTTATATATGAACTGTAAAAATATCCCGTGTGATAAGTCTGATACATGATTCAGTTTACACGTCAATATCATATCCTCCTGGCTAAACAACATACATACGATTTATACGTTTATTATCTGTCCTTTAAAAGAACAATATCTCACATCCACTAGATAACACATGACACGTTTTAATATATCTCTCCTACATTATACAACATAAGTACCCCAGGGGTTGAACCCGGGAACATTCGATCTATAATCGAATGCTCTACCACTAAACTATATCATATGATTACGATAATTTTTTTAAAAGAAGAAATGATTTTGTGAAATTGTATTATTTCCCTAGCCGGTGTAATGTAAAATATTCACCCGAAAAAATTATTCTTTTTATCTGTAAGAGAGAAAAGCTATTTTTAAGAGCAGATTTTTTTCAATTTTCGATACTTATCGGATGAATTTCTGTACAAAACCTATTTAAGAACACTGTCAGACATATAAATAAGCTTTGCGTGAAATTTTGCTTTCAAGCGCACTTGACACGTATTTTATTTTATTCAAATTAAATCAACGTTTCTATATGGAACTCTTAACGTTAATCTCGTGTTGCCTACGCAAAGTTACAACATTTCGAAATACAACCGCTGAGATACAACACGCGGCTCTTTACAAACAAACTTTTCTTTCTCCAACGTTACAACATGGCAAAGAAGAAGAAAATAAAAAAAGAAACAAAACAACATACTGAAGATGGAGTATAGCTCCGAAATATATTTATGTTATAAATTTCAAACAAGTAAAATATTTGTTTATTTTCCTAATATTACGTTGTGATTTGGCTTTCAAGCGCACTTGATGCGTATTTTAGTTTATTCAAATTAAACCAACGTTATATATACAAAAGAGTTTTATGCGGTAAAAATTTGGCAAAAAAAAAAAAAACAAAGATAAACAGTGCTCAATACGTAAGTGGGGCCAAATATGTTTTTTTATTATTACAACCTCAAATGTATTAACTTAATTCATTACAAATTGTTTCAATAGACAGAATAAAAATTATCCGTCCATAACACATTTGAGGTTGTATTAATAAAAACATATGTGCGCGCGCGTGTATGTGTGTGTGTGTGTATGTGTGTGTGTGATATTCGTCTATTCCCTATAGACAAAGGTTAGAGGATCTACATAAACTCTAAAGCTGTGTTCTTATGTACAATCCACCAGGTGAATCTCTAAAATAACCTATGTGGACATAATTCCTAAAAACTCAAATATATAATATTTTTACAGAAACTCAAATTACATGTTGGACGGGATGGGGAGACAATGTATCACATGTTGGAGGGGAGGGAAGACAATGGAAGTGGTCCCAAAACTTTTACCTTTCGCTTTATGTGTCGAATATCAATATGCCGCCACACCCCCCCCCTTTTAGTGACACATTAGGGCCAAAACGCTTAAAACTTCCAGTACGTGTATACGATTTCAATAAAATTTAAACCATGGGCAGGATAAATTCATCCAGAGTGTTTCCCAACATCTCAACTTCTCCCGACTACATTAAAGGGGGGTGAAATGAGAGCGGAGGAAAAGTAAAAACAAATAAACTGATATGATATTATATAAGCAAAGTGAAAACGTATACAGCAACGATCTTCAGTCAATCACGAGGAATGTTTGGGTTTTTCTGTCTGCATATTATAAAAGTATTAGTCCGCCCCCGCTTCTTACAAATCCGCATCATCTGAACAGTGTGCTGATCTTGCTGAGTATTCCTTTGTCATTAGCAAGGATGGAGTACTCTTGCCACATCTGAGCAGGAGCTGCTAGATGCAGCTTATCCTGCCTTGACAGAGTTCAAAATAGACAGTGGGGGATGCCCTTTTCACTTCCTTGGAACCTCCTTCCCACAGAAGAGACGTCGCGATCATGTCTCTGCTTTATCGTTATTTTCATTGCAAGTGCTCGTCTGAGTTCTTATCTATGATCCCCTCCCCTGGCTGGACTTTCACGAAAAACACTCATCTAGTTGAAACCACTATCAATAATTTCCCCCACTCTTTGTTTGTGCCTAAACCTAAACGTAGATTCCATGAACAAAGTTCTTTCTTATAACTGCGCGCCTTTGGAACTCTGTTCCGTTTTCCTGCTTTTCAACTGACTAAAATATGGTTGTTTTCAAGTCCAACGTGAACAAATTCTTAAGTAATACAATTTACCATATTTCCGCTACTAACGATAACTAGCATGTTCCCCTTGGCCACTGTACACTCATTAACCCTTATCCTCGAGTGGACTCCGGGCCTTGATAAGTGGTGACTCCTTTGTAAAAAAAAACTTGATCTAGAATCTAAATTCCTGAGCTTAAATTTTCAGGAGTTTATTCAATATAATATCGTCCAAATTGTTTCAGATAACAAGCTCAATGAAGTTATGTTTCCATATTCAGAGCATATATAAGGATCAACTAGAAACAATATTTTTCGCTATGAATTGGTTTCGAAACGCACGTAAGACGGTCAAGAAAAATATAGACATTCGCCGAAATGAAGAACACTAAACACAAAACGGCACTTCTACACTATTAGGATAAAATTTCGGAAATCGTAATACTGAATTTCACAATAAAAAAAATAGTATCTACGTATTCCTAATATTTTTAAGATGATTACGAAAATCAATAAGGAAGAAAATTATTATTTAAAGAAAATAAAAAAAATATAATTTGATAAAGACGATCGTAAGACACAGGAGAGTTGAAAAGGGGGTAATTTCACGCTTCAATTTAAACAAGATGGCGGCAATTTTTCATCTGCTAACACGATTAAAGTTGTTTTTTTTAATAATTCAGTAATATTCAGGTAATTTCGACTCATAACTTGGAACCTACCTCTCTAACTTATTAGAATTGACAAAACAGTCAGTTGAAACCATTGTTTTTTATCTGAAAACTCCATTTATCGATTTTCAAAATCTCGTCCCAATAGTGTATGTGTATGTACATACATATGTTTATGTATGTGTGCGTGTGTGTATATATATAGTCCATCATATATATATATACATACATATACATACATATATATACATACATATATATGTATACATATATATACATACAAATATATATCTATGCATATATATACATACAAATATATATTCATACATATATGTATACATACATATAATATATACATATATATACATACATATATATACATACATATATATACATATATGTACATATACATATATATACATATATATATACATATACATATATATACATATATATGCATATATATACACATATATATATACATATATATACATACATATATATACACATATATATATACATATATATATATACATATATATACATACATATATACACACACATATATATATATACATACATATACACACACATATATGTATATATATATATATACATATATGTGTGTGTATATAGTCCATCATATATATGCTAGACTATATATACGCATACACATAGACATATGTATATCATCAACGATGAGAGTTCATATAGAAACGTTTTAATTTGCATAAAATAAAATACAAGTGCGTTTGAATGCCAAATACAACGTAATATTAGGAAAATAAACAAATATTTTACCTGTTTGAAATTTATAACAAATATATTTCAGAGGTATACTCCATCTTCAGTGTGTTGTTTTTTTTTCTTTTTTTTCCTTTTCTTCTTCCTTGCCATGTTGTAACGTTGGAGAGAGAAGTCTGTAAAGAGCCGCGCGTTGCTTCTAGCGGTTGTATTTTGAAATGTTTGAACTGTGCGTAAGCAACGCGAGAATAACGTCAAGGATGAGAGTTCATATAGAAACGTTCATATAGATACATATATATATATATATATACATATGTGTGTGTGTGTGTGTGTGTGTGTGTGTGTGTGTGTGTGATGGACTGTACATATACACATATACATAGGCATAAAAATATACGAGAGAGAGGGGGACGAGAGAGAGGATGGAGATAGTTATGTGTGTGTACGGAGAGATAATTGCGAACATCGATAGATATGAATATAGATAAAATACTTATATAAATATGTGCTTATGCATGTGTGGATTGCTATAAATGTGGGTAGATGGATAAGTATGAAAACAGATAGATCGATAGATAAATCGATGAATATGAAGATAGATCAATAAATACCTCGATGAGTATATGTGAAGATAAGTAAATCGATGTCAATATCGATCAATAGAAGTGAACATAGGTGTATATAAAGAGAGAGAGATAAGAAGATAAAGAGTGATATATAGCTATGAAGATTGATAAATAGATATGATATATGAAAATAGACATGAAAATTGATACATGCAAAGAAGATAAATAATTATAAAGATAAATAGTTAATGCGAAGCTCGTTGTTTGTTTACGAACAGGCGATTTGAGCACTATAAAAATGGTGGCGGGTGTCTATCTAAATAGATATTCCGACGAGTTATTTACGGGCGTCAATTCCATAGTCGAGTGGGAGAACCGCCGACTGTCAACACGACGGTTCTAGGTTTTATCCTTGGCTTGGGAGAAATACTAGCGGCACTGATAAATTGTGATACAACGAAATAGGACTGTATGTCGATAACTATATATATATATATATATATATATATATATATATATATACATACATATAGAATGATAGGATGAATAAATGTTTTAACTATATATATATATATATATATATATATATATATATATATATATATATATATCATTCAAACACAGTAGTGTTTGATCAGTCAACATGGTAGTTTGAATATATAGTTAAGTGGCAGATTTAGTCATTTCGAACTGCTTTAAAGCTTCACTGCTCACTCATTTTTCGACCAAATTTCAAACAATTGTTACTGTTTATAGATCACCCTCTCGACTATATTGTGAAAAAAAAATTTCAATTTTCGTCCAGTAAAACAAAAGTTATGATTAATTTATTGGTGTTCAAAATCGTCAAAAAAAAAAAAAAAACGTAAGGAGGTGAGCAACGTTGTTTATGATTGGTTTCCATAGCAACCACGTCGCTTCAGCAACTACTGTTGCTACCAATTCACCGCTATCGCGAAAAGAAGAAGTAACAAGTAAAACAGAGACAATGATAGAATGAAAGGAGATAATTGGTGGAATTTTATTGAAAGCAGACGAGTGCCGTACATTGTTATTACAGATGTGTATGTTATGTCTATGGGGGCAAAAAAATAAAACTGAAATTGAATAAAGAACAAGCGAATTTACAGGAAGCCTGGAAAAATGATGGATTACAATAGAAAAATGCGAGCATGGTTAAGCTTAAACATGGAAAAGTAAAGGATTAGTGGTTAAAACTGGAAAAGAAAAGGACAAGATATTCTCCTAACAAATATAATAAATTTATAACTTAAAATATTGCAGCATTAAGAATTTTTAAGATTCAATTTATAACATTATATAATCAATTCTTAATGCTTCAATATTTTAAGTTATAAATTTATTATATTTTTTACCAGTATATCTTCTCCTTTTCTTTTCCAGTTTTAACAACTAGTCCTTTACTTTTCCATGTTTAAGCTTAACCATATTACTGTTCATGCTCGCATTTTTCTATTTTAATGTATATGTAGTATAGGAACTTTATTACATTATCAGGTCAATAAGATAACAGAAAGAACGGCGATATAGGACGTAACGTTATCCAACAAACAACACGTCGTATACTCAGTCACAAATTGAACAAAGAATAGAAAAGAACTTCAACTCTCGTTTTTTGCTGCTGCTGCTGCTGTTGTTATTGTTGTTGTTGTTGTTGTTGTTGTGGTGGTGGTGGGTGCACCGACATTTATTTCCTACTTCTCTCGTTACTGCTATGACGTCCTTCACCTGGCTGTCTTACCTAGCGCCATTTACGCTTCTAACGTGATCTCGAATGTTCTCTACGTCTCTAACTTGATCGTTCTTTTTCTCTTTTTATAGTCTTTCTTCTTTACCGGCGGCGTTATTTTGCATACATTTGCTTACGCGTGCCCGCGCTATGTTACAAGGGTAGTGGACGTGTGTATATATATATATATATATATATATATATATATATATATATATATTAATATGTATATATATATATATGTATATATATATATATATATATATATATGTATATATATATATATATATGTATATATATATATATATGTATATATATATATATATATGTATATATATATATATATATATATATGTATATATATATATATATATGTATATATATATATATATGTATATATATATATATATATGTATATATATATATATATATATATATATATATATATATATATATATATATATATATATATATATATATAATCTAACCCATTTTTCTTTTTGGCGTCGAGAGGTTCCAGGTCGCCTGATGAAGTCTCTTTGATTGAAACAGATGGCTATTTGTAGCGACCATATGTAACTGTTTACCCCAAATAATAATAATAATAATAATATATATATATATATATATATATATATATATATATATATATATATATATATATATATATATAAAGAGATAGATAGATCGATAGATAGATAGATAGATAGATAGATAGATAGATAGATAGATAGAATGATTGGATGGAAAGAAAAGTGGGGGGTATATAGTTTGCAGCATGGCGTTCTAATATGCCAGCGTCTGTGTTTGACATTCATTAAGTTAACCGACAGATCCGGCGTATCTTGAGGAATGTGCTTTCAGTTGGCGACGCTCATCGTTCACGAAATTCATTTGCGAGAAAACCTTTAACGTAATAAGCGAAAGGCGCTTTAAAGACCAATTTTTCCCAACGTCGAAAGGAAAAACAATGTTGTGTTAACTGAAAAAGTACAGTTGCTTTTTGTTTAGTTTTAATCTCTCTATTAATAATCTTGCCTATGTTTGCGTGTGCATGCGTAATTCTCATCTATACATAACTTCAATAAATACATATCAAATTATCTCCTTTTTTTGTGTTTTGTTAATTTTCTACTAGCAAGGCACGTGTCCCGGTATTGATCGGGGGTAATATGAAAGAATGATGTAGCAATATGGTATATCCATAATGGGTAATTCAATAATATTGCTAAATCGAAAAAGGCTTTATTTATTTAATTATTTTAGAGGCGATAGCATGAATCACGCCACGTTATAACAACATAAATGAATGATGTTCAGCTTATATATTATTCTTTAATTGGAATTCATTTTTTTTTAGATGAGCATTATATATTAATTTATTTTTATTTCGGACTATCATTCTCATCTTTATTAGTTGTTTTTCATCTTTATTGGTTGTTGTTTTTCACGACGTTTCGGACAACTATTCCTCTGGCTTTCGTCAGATGGAAACCGCGACGGATAGGAACTTCGAATCTCCAAACTGCATTCTCAGCAATCACTGATATCCGTAGTTGTTGTCGTCTCATCACGTTTTGGCCAAGTAAACCTCTGGCATGTTTTAGGTAGGATTGAAACCGCTATCTTCAGACAATTTCATCTGGAACTGTAGAGATTCAACGGCTCTATCCACTGCGCCACGGGCCCCGAACGGCGACCAAGGTTGGATTCTTTGATCTTATAAATACACGTTTATTATCTGATCTTCCATAGTCGGGTCCTATCCGTCGCGGTTACCACCTGACGAAGGCCAGAGGAATAGTTGGCCGAAACGTCGTGAAAAACAACAACCAATAAAGATGAAAAACAACAACTAATAAAGATGAGAATAATAATCCAAAATAAAATAAATTAATAGATGTTCAGCTTGTATTCAATGTAGAATTGTCTAGGAAACTAATACAAAGATACGTATGAAATAAAATGCTATAAGAAAAAGTATCTAAA